>NW_026704934.1:1757500-2103573 GCF_029867415.1 Vicia villosa | reverse complement strand
TTTCTCCACATACTTTTCTTGTGACAAGTACAACTTCTTCTCATTTCGATCTCGAACAATTTCAACACAAAGAATTTTCCGAGCTTCTCCTAAATCCTTCATAGAAAAAGATTCACTCAAACTCTTTAATTCTTGAAATATATTTTCCAACAATTAACATATCATCCACATAAACAAGAGAATAATGAAATCACCTTCGAAGAAATTCCAAAAAAACACACAATGATCGACCTTGGTCATCTTGTACCATGTTCAATCATCATCGAGTTGAACTTTTGATACCATTGGTTAGTTTCTTGTTTCAAACCATAAAGACTTTTTTACCAATTTGCAAACATAGTCTTCTTTGATCTATTCTAGGAATCCATCCGATTGCTCCATGTAGATCACCGTGAAGGAAATTCATCTTCACGTCCATTCGCTCTATTTCCAAATCAAGACTAGCGGCTAGCCTAAGACCATTCGAATAGATTGCATTTTCACAACCAGAGAAAAAATCTCGCTAAAATTAACACCTTCCCGTTGTTTAAAACCTTTTACCACCAAATGAGCCTTGAATCTTCTTTGAGAAGCACTCTTATCTTGCTTAATCCTATAAAACCATATATTATTCAATGCTCTCTTACCCTTTGGCAACTTCACTAACTCAAAGGTATTATTCTCACGAAGTGATTGCATTTCATCCTTCATGGCATCCATCCACTCCAAAACTTCTTTAAAGCTTTCGGGGTCTCCACCGTCGGTAAGAAAAACATACTCGTTCAAGGGGTATCGAACGAAAGGCTTTTTATCACGACTAGACCGCTTCAACTCATTAGAAGCAATCGGTTGCTCAACACTTTCAACCTCTTGATCAACCTCATTTTCAACAACGTCTTCCGCAACACCTACATCAACAATATCATTAGGATTTAAAAGATTATAAACATTTAAATCCATACCTTAATTTTCAATTGGAACATCTTTGAAAGTGATAGGGGTAGGAGCAATAGTAGTAGAGTCTGTATCAACCATTTTTCATCTTCAAAAATCAGATCTTTATTCTCTACTTTGCCAATGTCCCCAATGGTATAATCCTCCATGAATATGACATCACGACTACGAATAAGCTTCTGTTGAACTGGATCAAAGAATTGATACCCAAAATCATCAAGTTCATACCTAACAAACGCATATTTCTTTGACTTCTCATCCAATTTCGATCTCTCATCCTTCAAAATATGCACATAAGCCATGCACCCAAACACCCGAAGATGGTCGTAGGAAACATCTTTACCACTCCAAACATAATTTGGAACATCAAACTTCAACGAAACACATGGAGTGAGGTTTAAAATATGTACAACCGGGTTCAATTCTTATTCCCAAAGTATTTCGGAAACTTTGATTGAGAAAGTAAACATCTCACCCTTTCCACCAATGTTCTATTCATTCTTTTGGCTAACCCATTCAATTGTGGTATCTTTGGAGGAGACTTTTGATGACGTATACCTTGATCTTGAAAATACTTGTCGAAAGATCCTATATACTCTTCCCCATTATCGATTCGGATACACTTGAGCTTTTTCACTATTTTTCTTTCAACCGATGCTTGAAACGACTTGAAGGTATCCAACACTTGATCTTTCGTCTTCAAGGTATAAGCCCATGTTTTTCGAGAACAATAATCAATAAAATTCACAAAGTAGTATGCACCACCAAGTGACTGCATCTTCATCGGACCACACACATCGAAATGTACTAAATCCAACACTTCCGACTTCCTCTTTGGTTCGAATGACATAAATGAAACTCGCATTTTCTTACCCGCCAAACAATGCGAACACTTTCTAAAATTTGCATCGGAAACACGATACAACACATTCTTCTTTTCCAAAATTCTCAAGACCTTTTTCACTCATATGACCCAAATGTTTGTGCCTTAATTCAGATGAGCTATCATTGTCACAAGTGTTAATGTAGCACTTCAAAACCCCAATTTGGACGACATACAAGTTCGAATTCCTTTTTCCTTTAGCAACCACCATTGAGCCTTTCTTTAACTTCCATTGGTTGCTCGAAAAAGAACTATCATATCCTTCATTATCCAACTTTCCAACGGATAAAAGATTAAATCAAAGTTTTGGAATGTGTTTCACACCTTTGAGAACTAGAGTAGTCCCGTTGCTAGTTTCGACACAAATATCTTCCATTCCGATGACATTAGCTTGCCCATTATTTCCCATACGAACAACCCCAAAGTCACCGATCTTATAAGTTGAAAAAAGATAATGTCTCGAGGTTGCATGAATAGAAACACCACTACCAACCACGCAATCCATATCATCACATGATAGATCGACATTCTCTACACAACTATCACAAATAATAAAGGAATCATCAACAATAGCAACATCTTCATTATTGTTACTTTCCTTGTTGTCGTTGTTGTAGTTCTTCTTCTTGTTTTCCCTTTTCAACTTACAACAATGCTTATTTATGTGTCCCTTTTTCCCCACAATGATGACACTCAATATGAGAGAATCTATTAGAGCCTCTTTGTGATTTACCACGTGAAGTTCCACGATTACTTGAACCTCTACTTTGATGTCTCCCCCCGTGATTCGGTAACTAACACCTTGGAATGTGAAGTAGAACCTTGTGACTTATGCCTCAACTCCTCATTTAACACACTACTTTTAGCCAAACTTGTGATATCTTTTCATAATTTTCATAGTGTCGGTTTCGAGCCATTAGCTATTTTGGTAGAAATCGTTAGTAAATTATTGAATTGTACATTTTTCGTTGAGTTTTGGCTGAATCTAACACCATCTATTTCTTTTTGAACTTCATTAGACTTAAGAAATATTTGACTAATTCAAACTAACAATTCTTCAAGGATTTGCATGGCTGGAAATTCTCTGCTAGGGTTTGTGGCTGAAAAACATGGAATCTCACAAGATGAACAAGATATTTTAGAGCGCGCCTATAAAAAAAGTAAAAGTAGGTAATCAAAATTTCAAATAAAGCTCGAGCCCGCATTTGGTATATGAGGATGCGGTTGCAATGGAGAAGAATGATCAAGAAGTTCTTGTACCAAAAAAGTCCTACAAAGATTCAATGACGGGGACTTCTAATGGAGACGGGAAAAATAATAGTATTACGACTGTTATATATATATATGTGTGTGTGTGTGTGTGTGTGTGTGTGTGTGTGTGTGTGTGTGTGTGTGTGAGGACATATCATATGAGAATGTCTTATTTATATGAGAATATGAGAATGAATCTGAATCATTAGATTTTAAAATAAATGGTGGAGATTATGTGGGAATCTTTTTTTCTCTCATCGATTATTAAAATAAATGATGTAGGAGAGAGAAGAAAAGATTCCCACATAATCTTCACCATTTATTTTAAAATATATTGGTTCAGATTCATTCTCACATTCCCATATAAATAAGACATTCTCATATGATATGCCCTCTATATATTAAAACAGTGTCTCTTAAAAATTATATGGATAAAATTTGAAAAATATTATATTATAAAATATATAATATAATGTATAAGTTAACCATACACAAAAATATTTTTTATTAGTTAATTAGGTGAAAGTAGGTGGTTCATTTATCCTTTAAAACAATTTTTTTTTAATTTTTTATTATTATTCAGTTATATGGAAGAAAATGATGTTCATTTTTTTAACAGGTGTGATGAACACGTGACAGAATGTTAACAGGGAATAATTATCTCACTTTTTGAAGAAGGTTAATGATTTGAGGAGGAAGGATGATTTTGTGAAGAAGACTGATGATAAGCTCAAGAAGATCAAGTTTTTAGTTTTTTTTTTTAATTATGTCTTGGATTTTGATCATTTTGTTGATCACAAAAACCTTGGATGACTAATGTAATTTTAGTTTATATTTTTTCATCGTGTTGATTTTAATATAATGATGTTAAGAAATGATATTCTAGTTATGCTGTAATGTTGTTTTTAATGGAATAAAATGTGTTCTTATTATGTTGTGACATTGTGATAATATTTTTGATGTTGTATAATATTGTAATGTTGTGATAGTGTGGTAATATTTGTTGAGGAACAACAAGTGAGTTAAGAAGTGTTGAGAAATAAAATGTGGGGAAGTCTCATATTGATTATAAAAGTGGATATTTGAGCATTTATAAGTGAGAGAACCCATAACCTATTACCTAAAGGTTTTGGATGAATATGTAGCGTGTCTTTCATAAGGTGTGTTGCTCATAAAGAAAGACTCAAATGTAAAAATGCTCCCCCATGTTGACCCCTAAATTAATGTTCTAATATTGGATATCAGAGTCTTGTTCGATCCATCAAACACCTAGTGTGTTGCTCATAAAGAAAATATCTAATGAAAAAAATGCTCTCTTATGTTAATCCCCCTAAATTGATGACCTAACAGTGGTATCATGAGTCGTTGGTTCGAGTGAAGGATCAACTCACTGGTATCAAAAATCTTCCTTACATGGTGGTGGGTAGGAGGCATGTCCTGTTGAAAAAGTGTCAATGGTGATACAAGTGTATGTGAATGAAAGAGCTTCCACTTGAGGGAGAATATTTTGGATAGACTCACATTTGAGGGGGAGTGTTGAGAAAATGCAAGTGTGAGTTAATAAATGTTTGTTAAGTGAGAGAATCCACACACCCATTACCTTAAGATTTTTGGTGAATATGTGACGTGTCTCTCACAAAGTGTGTTACTCATAAAGAAAAACCCCAGTGTTAAAATATCCCTCATGTTGACCTCCCAAACTAATATTCTAACAATATTTTGATGTTAAGTGGGGAAACATATAAACTATTTCATTAATAATTGAAAAAACATTACACGAAAAGATGTGATTCATTACACAACTTGTTCATGGTTGCACAAAAAATGTGATCCATTACAAGTTTTTTTTGAACCATTACATATTTAAACCATACTTAAAAAAATATGTTCCATTACACACCAAAAGTAATTAAATCAGTAGACACAAAAAGATCATTTTATGTTCAAACTAATTGATTTGTGTGTTTGTGGCGCTTATAATCCTAAGGTTAACACAATAGGTGTTTCTTTATTTGAAGTTTTTTTTTCTTATTCAACTTGTTACCATCTTTGGACAAAATTTAAATATTAATTTGATTTTTAACAAATTTAATATATTTTTTATAAGAGTAATTTTGCTATATATATTATAAAAAAATTTATTTAATTAGATATGTTTTTTATAAGAGTGGTTTTGCTCATTTCAAAGTTAATCAGTTTTGGTTTATGTTTACAAAATTTTGAACTATAAAATTTGTAATGACATTTTTAAAATTGCTTAAAATACAACCTTATAATTAGGGGTGGGAATAAGTTGCGTCGAACTATACTTTACCAAACCTGAGCATGATCTCTGCTAACAAATTCAAATTCTAAGTCTGATATGTAGTTTATCATAGACTTAGTTTTATGTATCGGCCTAGCCTTTTCTAAGATTTGAATAGCCTACTTACTAAGGATGATCGTGGTGCGGTTTGGGCAGTTTTTACGTAAAAAATCATCCAAAACACAAGAGAAAAAGTGTGCGGTTCAGTTTGGTTCAGTTGCCTTTTAGAAATAAAACCAAACCAATGTGGTTTGGGTTGATTCGATTTTTTTAAAGAAAAGGGTTAAATGACTTTTACCCCTGCATTATGAGCATGTTTTGATTTAACCCCTTAAAAAAATTTACTAAACAGACCTTACCAAATAAAGATTCCATCAAATTTGACTCTATATCAAGATTCCAACAGAATCTGCATACGTTGGCATTTTTTAACCAATGCGGTGACATTTTTTTTAGTTTTTTAATTTCCACGTGGAAATTCGTTTTTTTTTTTTAAAATATGTTTAAAATTTCTTTTTTTATATATAGTTTTTAAACTTTATTGATTGGTGGCTAAAAGGTTAAATATCAAAACTAAAATATTTTGTCTACAATGAGTATTGAACCCAAGACACAATATATACAAGAGCCACAGTCTACCCAAGACACAAAACGAATTTCCACGTGAAAATTAAAAAATGCCACATGGCGTGCCACGTATGCAGATTCTGTTGGAATCTTGATCCAAGGTCAAATTTGATAGAATCTTTATTTGGTAAGGTCTGTTTAACAATTTTTTTTAAAGGGGATAAATCAAAACACGCTCATATGGCAGGGGGTTAAAAGTCATTTAACCCTAAAAAAAATTATTGAGCCATACATTCACATATAGATGACAACATAACTTTGTATTTAATTATTTATGTGTTATCAAATAACAACAAAAACATATCATATTTGAACAACAACTTTCGATTTAATATACAGAAATAAGATTAGATAAAAGTTGAATAAAAAATATAAAATAGTAACAGAAAACAATATCAAAAACATTATAATGAAATAGGAAAAAAGAGGAGTGAAAGATTAGAAAAGATGAAAAAGAAAGAGCAAAAGAGATGAGAGACTAGAGAATAAGAGGAGTATTAAAAACGTGATTGGAAGAGAGAACATTAGAATAAAAGTAATAAGATGAAAAAGAAAGAAGTTAAGAGACGAGAGACTAGAGAATAAGAGGTGATATGTACTTGAAAAAGAAGATGGAAAAAAAACACGATACCGCTAGATGAGACTTGAGAAGACTTAAACTAAAACCTTTAGTTTTGAACACCCCTACTACTAACCTACTTAAAAATCTATTTCATTTGAACATTTGTATATAAACAATGCATCTAATATTAAATAGACTAACAAATTAAAATATATATGAGACTAAAAATTTGTTTTCATTGAATCATTAGAGTTTATCTATTCACATAAGTTTTATGATGCTATTTGTTAGAAAGGACGTATAAAGAAACTTGTGTCAACAACTTATGGTATTGTTGAACATGTTTTTTCAACTTATTTTTATAAGTTATTCAAGATAACTAAACTTTATTTTTATATTTTAATTCCATATATATATATATATATATATATATATATATATATATATATATATATATATATATATATATATATATAGTTATGAAATTAACCAAAACAATATAGAGATGGAGGAGAGATGAATGAGAGAAAAAGTAATATTGTATTATCATCTTCTTTCAAGTTACCTTAACATTGCAACATGATCCATATTTATAGTACATGACCAATAAAAACCATTAACTCAAGGAATACACAAAGGTTAGGAACTTAATTTATAGGAGTTAAGGAATATAGAAAGATTGGGGAAAATGAACATCCACATCTATTTACTATTATTCATAACACTCCCCCTTGGATGTTCATTGAGGATATGCCTCGTTAAAACCTTACTAGAGAAACCCAGTGGGAAAAATTCTAGTGAAGGAAAGGAGTACAATATCCTTTGAATGTGATTTGCCTCGTTAAAAACCTTATCAGGAAAACTCAGTGGGACAAAACCATGGCGAAGGGAAAAAGAGTGCAAAACATATGTATTTCTCCCCCTCATGCAAACATTTATATGTGCGACGATATTCTTTGTAGTCGTTGCTTAAAATGTCTTCTTCGAAGTGAATTCATGTAGTGCTAATAGTTATGCAGGATTTGATGAAGTTGTTGCCATGAGTTGTTTCATAGATCTCCATGAAATGGTTGTACCATCACATGTAAACAAATAACCTGTTTCTGATATACTATTGTGAGAATCTGACAAGTAACCAAAATCTCTAAGATAACGAAGTATATGTTTGACTTCTTTCTAATATCTTCGTGTAGGTGAATAATTCTATCTTACTTATAGATTGACCGCAAATGATATATCATGATGTGTATAATTAGCAAGGTGCATTAGTACTCCAATTGCACTGAGATATGGTACTTCAGGACCAAGCAATTTTCATCCTTTTCTCGAGGCCTAAAAAGATCTTTCTCCACGTCTAATGATCTAACAACCATATTGGAGTAGGCAATATGTGTCATTTGTCCATATAGAATCATTTCAACACTTTTCTATATAGCCTTCTTGATGTACAAATATTCTTTTGTCCAAATGCTCAATTTACAAACCTAGACATATTTTGTCTTTTCTAGATCCTTCATCTCAAACTCTTTATTTAAGCAATTTATAGCTTTTGGAAGATCTTTAGGAGTTCCAATAATATTTATGTCATCCGCATAGATAACTATTATTGCAAATTCTTTTCCACATCATTTTATGAAAATACAAGTACAAATTGAGTTATTTGTATATTCATCATTTAGTAAATATTCACTTAGGCGATTATACCACATGCATCCAGATTCTTTTAGCCCATAGAGAGACTTGTTCAATTTGATGTAGTAGTTTTCTCGAAATCCACAATTACATGCCTCAAGTATATTGAACCCTTCAGGGAGTTTCATGTAAATGTCACTATTAAGTGAACCATATAAATAAGACGTCATTACATCCATCATGTTCAAATTAAGCCCTTCAAGTGTTACAAGACTAGTTAATCATCAAAAATCGATTAAATCCACTACAGGTGAATATGTTTTATCAAAATCAATCTTAGGTCTTTGTGAAAATCATTGAGCAATAAATCAAACTTTATATCATTCTTATTTTTCTTTTTCACAAAAACTCATTTATATCCAATTAGTTTCACACCTTGAGGTGCTCGGACTACATGTCCCAAAGTGAGTCACTTGTAAAGTGAGTTTAATTCTTCTTCAATTGAATAGATTTATTTTGGCCAATTCTCACTTAGTCTAAAATCTTTAATAGACTTTTACTCATGATCCTCATTATCATTGATCACTTTTAGCGCTATATTGTATACAAAGACATTGTCAATATTGACTTTATTTGGTTATCTCAATTTCGGTTCCATTCCATTTTATTCATGACATAATTTATCGAGATCTCTTTATTTCATATTTCAAGTACTTGATTTGTTCTTCTGGAACTGAAAATTAAATTAGGTCAAACTGCTCTTAGCATTTTCATATCCTCACTTGGGTCATCTTTAGTTTCTTTTCTTAGTAGAGGACTTTTAACATTAGAACCGACTTTCATACCACGCTTGAGGCGCAACAACAACTCATTTGCAATATTATATTATCCAATAGGAGAATCCACTTTGAGTGGAGTATTATCAGCTGATAATTTATTTCATAAACCTTGCAAATGAATAATATTTTGAACTTTTGGTTCATATTGATTTGTACGAGGATCAAGACTGTAAGTAAAAGCCTATACTCACCAAGGAGTTTTCGATTCATGGCAAACATCATAAGTGAACAAACAACAAAAGCACAAGTGAATGACTCAAGGAAAAGCAAGCATTGGTTATCCAAGACAATGTAGGTCGACATACCATGTGTCAAGGTCAACCTATAAAGCTCAAATTACTCAACATATGGTCTTGCATCAACTAGGCCGACCCAGTGCATCATTTGGTCGACTCAAATTAAGGCAAACAAAGAAGATACAAACATGCCACTGTTAGGTCGACCCACTCACCTTCCTAGGTCGACCTAAACTGAAGGGATTTACACATGTCACTGTTAGGTCGACCTACCCACACTCCTAGGTCGACCTAAACTGAAGAAAAGTCACAAAAATGCATTTCAACTGACTTTAGGTCGACCTAAACCTTCAACAGGTCGACCTAACTGGAAACAACTGACTTTAGGTCGACCTAAACCTTCAACAGGTCAACCTAACTGACTTTAGGTCGACCTAAACCTTCAGCAGGTCAACCTAACAGATTTTAGGCCAACCTAACAGGTCAACCTAACTGGGACAATTTCAACTCAATTAACTTTGCTTCTGTTAGGTCGACCTAAGCACTAAAGTAGGTCAACCTATTTGCTGAAAACTTCCCAAATTATGTGTTTACTCTGCTCCAACATACCAGCAACTATATATATCATTCCATGTTAATTATTCATCAACACCAACAACTGAAAGATACACAAAGGCTTCTCATCTTCATTCTTCATCATCTCTAACACAATTACACATAATCATTCTTGCGTTGAGGGTTAGTGATCGAGTTCGATAACGTCCATGGAACGGAATTGAAGATTCCTAGTGGGTGAAGATTTGTGGGGTTTTTGGTGAATAAAATCTGCGGGTTTTGTCCTCCAAGATAGGTATTTCTTGGGGGTTTTTATCAAGAGGTTTCATCGAGGATCAAGCTGAGTGTGAAGATTGAGGAACTAGGGTGCAAGCAATTCAAGACACTGCAGAAAGGATCAAAGTGAAGCTCTTGGAACACCTTGATCTGGCTCAAGATTAAGGGGAAAGAAGATTCAAAGGATCGACATAATTGGTTTATCGTTTATCGCTTTGTTAATCTTCTTTGTATATACTGTTTTCATAGTAATGGAAAACTTCCCAATTCCCGTTTGGAATTGGGGGTAGATGTAGTCGTAGCGAGGACGATCGACGAACTGCCTCATCAAATATCATGTTCTTATCGCCTTTATATTTCTATTTATGTTTTGTTCATACTTGGTTATAATTGCAATTTGATAAACGATTCAGGTGTTAAAAGTGTGCGTTAAGAGTTTGTTTAAACATCACAATTCACCACACATTGAATCACCATCAATTGAGATTATCACCAAGTGTTTGTCGTTTTGCTTCAACAGTTATCAAAGCATTGCAAACAACATATATCAAATTAAGAAGTTAATCGATTCTCACTAGAGCGACGTATTGATTCTATAGGGTATCCTTTTATCGCTAATCTCAAACTGTTTTGTGGTTTTTAACACATATACAATCGTTTCAATAGCGGTCCGGAATAGACGCGAGTCGATTCAGAACCGCTTTCGCTTAAAGTTCAAATAATTTCGAAAAACTCTGAGAGATCTATTCACCCCCTCTAGATCCTTAAGCCTAGCGTCTAACAAGTGGCATCAAGAGCTCTGGTTTATTCCGTGCTATGTGAAACACTTATTAGAAAGATGGCTTCCGGACCTAAAGGGGCTCACAATAGAGCTCCAGTTTTCAACGGTGAAAACTATGGCTATTGGAAGGATTGTATGTGCGTTCATATCAACGCCATTGATAGGAACATCTGGACAACAATTGTCAATGGTCCCTTTCAGATCACCATGACAAATGCAGCTGGTGCCGTTGTTCCAAAACCAGAAAATACTTGGGATGCAAATGACGAAAAGAGATATGCATACGATTGGAAAGCGAGAAATATTCTAATCTCAGCTCTAGGAGTTGATGAATACTATCGAGTTTCCCATTGTAGATCCGCTAAAGCTATGTGGGACACATTGCAAGTTGCCCATGAGGGAACGGATGATGTCAAACTAGCTAGAATCAATACGCTAACTCAAGAGTTCGAACTCTTTCACATGGAAGATGGTGAATCCAGCAAAAACATGCAAAAGAGATTCGTACATTTGAAAAATCGTTTAAACTCTCTTGATAGACCTGTTTCCAATGCTGTTGCTACTAACAAAATATTGAGATGCTTAAACAGGGAATGGCAGCCCAAGGTTACGGCAATAAAGGAAGCAAATGATCTAAATACCTTAGACATCACTACTCTCTTTGGTAAACTAGAAGAACATGAACAACATCTTAAATGCCTTGACATGCATGAGAAAAGGGCAAAGAAAGATAAGAACATGGAGAAAGAGGTAGAGAAGAAGTCAATAGCTCTAAAAGCTTCAAGCTCCAAGACCTCAAAGCAAGAGCTAGAGGATAGTGATACAAGTGATGATGAAGAATCGGATGATGAGGAAATGAGACTGTTCGTGTGAAGATACAACAAGTACATAAAGAAAAATAGAGCAAAACACTCCGGCAAAAGCTTGATCAATCATAAGAAGCAATTCGACAAGTCCAAACAAGATGATAACAATAAAAGAAAATCCAAAGGTACTTGTTTCAATTGCGGCAAAGATGGTCATTACAAACCGGATTGTCCATATCTCAATAAGGAGAAAGACAAGAATCAAAGCAAAAGTCACAACAAGTCTAGAAGAGCTTATATAGCATGGGAAAGTGATTCCTCAAGTGAAAACTCATCAAGCGATGAAGAAGAATCAGCAAACTTATGTCTTACGGCTCATCAACACAAGAAAAAGAAACGTGTAAGTCATCTTAAACCTGAACTTGTAGATAAGGTATCTCATGCTCAATTAAAATTAGCTTTTGAAGAACTACATAGAGATGCAATTGAAGCTTTCAAACTTTTGGCCTCAAATAAGAAAATTTTTTCATATCTTGAATCAAAAGTTGAGAAGACCGAAAAGGACATGGAAGCTTTAAAACAATCTATGCTAGATATTCAAAAGGACAAAGTTGAGATAGATCCTACATCATGGTTTGGTTGTGAGACATGTCATATTTGGCAAAAAGAAGTAAGAGATCTAAAGGCCAAGTTAGATAAGGCTCTACAACCAAAAGTGACTTTTGCGGTTGATCCAAATAAGTTCAAAAGATCGTATACTCCTTTATATAGTAAATACACTTTTGTACCAAAAGTATCAACTAGCAAAACAGCATACTCTCATCATATTACTTGTCACTATTGTTGCAAAGAGGGACATACCATTGAAAAATGCAAATTTAGGAGGATTTTAGTTCCTAAAGGAGTATTTCAATGGTTGCCTAAGTGCAACAATTTATGTACTCACCACCTAGGACCCAATGAAGATTAGGGACCTTCCACTCTAAATTAATTTTGCAGGAAAAGTGTCTTGACATTGCCGAAAGGCTGTGGTTCCTTGATAGCGGATGTTCAAGACACATGACGGGAGACATATCACTCTTTGTTGAGTTCCACGCAAAGAAAAAGGGGTATGTCACCTATGGAGACAACAATCGGGGAGCTATACTTGGTAAAGGAAGTGTAGGTAACCCGTCTACCACAACTATAACTGATGTGTTACTAGTAGAAGGTCTTAAACATAATCTCCTAAGTATTAGTCAATTGTGCGACAAAGACTTCAAAGTAACCGTTACAAATTCTGGCTGCACAATAGAACATATTAAGAAAAGAAGCATCATGTTTATTGGCATATGAGTAAACTACATTTATATGCTAAAACTTGGACAAAGGCATATTTTTTTACTCTCAATCTAGTAAGGCATATAGGCATATAGTTTCTCTCAATTTATTTACTACTTATTGTTGAAAAATCAGTTCATGTGTCCTTTGATGAATCTTACTCAAAATATGTCGAGAAAGGTATATCTTTTGATAGTGCAGGCCCATCTACTGAAGACATTGTCAAAGAAAGGGAAGACGAAAGTAAAATTGTTGCAAAGAAAGATGCTAAGGAAGAGAAAGATGAATCTCATGATAACGTTGAAAAAGAAAGCATCTCAAACAACGAAGATCTTCCTATGACCTGGACAAACGTAAAAGATCATCCAATCGACAACATAATAGGTGACATCTCAAAGGGCGCTATAACACGCTCCAAGATAAGTAACTTTTGTCACCACTTCGCTTTTGTTTCACAAGTTGAACCGAAAAACACAAAAAGACGCATTACTTGATGTGCATTGGCTAATGGCCATGCAAGAAGAATTAAACCAATTTAAACAGAATGATGTTTGGGACCTTGTCCCTCATCCGGGAGAACATCAAGTAATCGACACTAGATGGGTTTTTCGTAACAAACTTGATGAAAACGGAGTTATCACTAGAAACAAAGCTAGATTAGTTGCTCAAGGTTATAATCAAGAGGAAGAGTGAATTTGAGATGAGTCTCATGGGAGAGTCAAACTTTTTTCTTGGTCTACAAATCAAGCAACTTATTCATGGAACTTTCGTAAGCCAAACAAAGTATTGCACAAAATTGCTTAAGAGATTTGGAATGAGTGAGTCAAAGGAAATTGACACACCTATGGCAACAAATAGGAACCTAGACAAAGATGAAAAAGTATGAAGGTAGTTCATCATCAAATCAAGGATCGTGCCACTTTGACAAGAGGATTCTACTCCACTCTACGCAATGATGACAAGATACTTAAAGTGGTAACATATTTGTTGTTCACTTCCAAAAATATTATTGATACTATAATATGCTATCAATTAACATGTTTATAGTGACTTCATATATGCTTCTCCATATGTCTCATTTACATGTATATGTTGATCATCATTACTCATAGCATACCATGTTTGGGCATACTAATAAGTAGAATCAGCTTGTATCCAACATCCATAAGTATCTCCATTGCATTTCAAGCATTTGAAGCATTTTTGGTCGACCTACTATGCCTTTGAGTCGACCTACTGAAGATTTTTTGTTTTGTTTGGATATTTTGTTCGCTTGGCTGTATTCTGAATATGTTTAGATATTATGCTCTACTGTTTTACTATTATGCTATGCAAGATATCTTTCTGTTAAAACTATTATGTTACTCTCTTCTACTATTCTCTTGTTGTCTATCTTTTGATGTTGTCAAAGGGGGAGATGTGTTGAGAGTACGGGGGAGCTGAGTACGGGGGAGCTTAGTACGGGGGAGCTTAGTACGGGGGAGCTTTCGCCATTAAATCAAATGTTTGCCATCATCAAAAAGGGGGAGTATGTAAGTAAAAGCCTATACTCACCAAGGAGTTTTCGATTCATGGCAAACATCATAAGTGAACAAACAACAAAAGCACAAGTGAATGACTCAAGGAAAAGCAAGCATTGGTTATCCAAGACAATGTAGGTCGACATACCATGTGTCAAGGTCAACCTATAAAGCTCAAATTACTCAACATATGGTCTTGCATCAACTAGGCCGACCCAGTGCATCATTTGGTCGACTCAAATTAAGGCAAACAAAGAAGATACAAACATGCCACTGTTAGGTCGACCCACTCACCTTCCTAGGTCGACCTAAACTGAAGGGATTTACACATGTCACTGTTAGGTCGACCTACCCACACTCCTAGGTCGACCTAAACTGAAGAAAAGTCACAAAAATGCATTTCAACTGACTTTAGGTCGACCTAAACCTTCAACAGGTCGACCTAACTGGAAACAACTGACTTTAGGTCGACCTAAACCTTCAACAGGTCAACCTAACTGACTTTAGGTCGACCTAAACCTTCAGCAGGTCAACCTAACAGATTTTAGGCCAACCTAACAGGTCAACCTAACTGGGACAATTTCAACTCAATTAACTTTGCTTCTGTTAGGTCGACCTAAGCACTAAAGTAGGTCAACCTATTTGCTGAAAACTTCCCAAATTATGTGTTTACTCTGCTCCAACATACCAGCAACTATATATATCATTCCATGTTAATTATTCATCAACACCAACAACTGAAAGATACACAAAGGCTTCTCATCTTCGTTCTTCATCATCTCTAACACAATTACACATAATCATTCTTGCGTTGAGGGTTAGTGATCGAGTTCGATAACGTCCATGGAACGGAATTGAAGATTCCTAGTGGGTGAAGATTTGTGGGGTTTTTGGTGAATAAAATCTGCGGGTTTTGTCCTCCAAGATAGGTATTTCTTGGGGGTTTTTATCAAGAGGTTTCATCGAGGATCAAGCTGAGTGTGAAGATTGAGGAACTAGGGTGCAAGCAATTCAAGACACTGCAGAAAGGATCAAAGTGAAGCTCTTGGAACACCTTGATCTGGCTCAAGATTAAGGGGAAAGAAGATTCAAAGGATCGACATAATTGGTTTATCGTTTATCGCTTTGTTAATCTTCTTTGTATATACTGTTTTCATAGTAATGGAAAACTTCCCAATTCCCGTTTGGAATTGGGGGTAGATGTAGTCGTAGCGAGGAAGATCGACGAACTGCCTCATCAAATATCATGTTCTTATCGCCTTTATATTTCTATTTATGTTTTGTTCATACTTGGTTATAATTGCAATTTGATAAACGATTCAGGTGTTAAAAGTGTGCGTTAAGAGTTTGTTTAAACATCACAATTCACCACACATTGAATCACCATCAATTGAGATTATCACCAAGTGTTTGTCGTTTTGCTTCAACAGTTATCAAAGCATTGCAAACAACATATATCAAATTAAGAAGTTAATCGATTCTCACTAGAGCGACGTATTGATTCTATAGGGTATCCTTTTATCGCTAATCTCAAACTGTTTTGTGGTTTTTAACACATATACAATCGTTTCAATAGCGGTCCGGAATAGACGCGAGTCGATTCAGAACCGCTTTCGCTTAAAGTTCAAATAATTTCGAAAAACTCTGAGAGATCTATTCACCCCCTCTAGATCCTTAAGCCTAGCGTCTAACAAGTGGCATCAAGAGCTCTGGTTTATTCCGTGCTACGTGAAACACTTATTAGAAAGATGGCTTCCGGACCTAAAGGGGCTCACAATAGAGCTCCAGTTTTCAACGGTGAAAACTATGGCTATTGGAAGGATTGTATGTGCGTTCATATCAACGCCATTGATAGGAACATCTGGACAACAATTGTCAATGGTCCCTTTCAGATCACCATGACAAATGCAGCTGGTGCCGTTGTTCCAAAACCAGAAAATACTTGGGATGCAAATGACGAAAAGAGATATGCATACGATTGGAAAGCGAGAAATATTCTAATCTCAGCTCTAGGAGTTGATGAATACTATCGAGTTTCCCATTGTAGATCCGCTAAAGCTATGTGGGACACATTGCAAGTTGCCCATGAGGGAACGGATGATGTCAAACTAGCTAGAATCAATACGCTAACTCAAGAGTTCGAACTCTTTCACATGGAAGATGGTGAATCCAGCAAAAACATGCAAAAGAGATTCGTACATTTGAAAAATCGTTTAAACTCTCTTGATAGACCTGTTTCCAATGCTGTTGCTACTAACAAAATATTGAGATGCTTAAACAGGGAATGGCAGCCCAAGGTTACGGCAATAAAGGAAGCAAATGATCTAAATACCTTAGACATCACTACTCTCTTTGGTAAACTAGAAGAACATGAACAACATCTTAAATGCCTTCCCAATTCCCGTTTGGAATTGGGGGCAGATGTAGTCATAGCGAGGACGATCGACGAACTGCCTCATCAAATATCGTGTTCTTATCGCCTTTATATTTCTGTTTATGTTTTGTTCATACTTGGTTATAATTGCAATTTGATAAACGATTCAGGTGTTAAAATTGTGCATTAAGAGTTTGTTTAAACATCACAATTCACCACACATTGAATCACCATCAATTGAGATTATCACCAAGTGTTTGTCGTTTTGCTTCAACCGTTATCAAAGCATTGCAAACAACGTATATCAAATTAAGAAGTTAATCGATTCTCACTAGAGCGACGTATTGATTCTATAGGGTATCCTTTTATCGCTAATCTCAAACTGTTTTGTGGTTTTTAACACATATACAATCGTTTCAATAGCGGTCCGGAATAGACGCGAGTCGATTCAGAACCGCTTTCGCTTAAAGTTCAAATAATTCCGAAAAACTCTGAGAGATCTATTCACCCCCCCTCTAGATCCTTAAGCCTAGCGTCTAACAAAGACAACAATTTATTTTAAATTGTTCATTTGAACTTCTTGTTCATGATTTCAGCTGCTTATTCTCTCCTCCTAATATTGGGAAAATTAATTTATCAAGTGATAATCAACCTACTGGGCTGCAATCAAGTATTTGATTATTTTCTCAAATTATATCCTCAAAATTGAGAGTCATTATATTTTTCCAATATTCTTTCACGACTCATCTTAATGTATTATATTGGAGCAATTGGAATATACACAACACATTCAAATGTTCACAAATATGAGAAGTATTAGAATAAATTAGGGAGAACTAAGATATAGTATCTTGTTGGCTTAATGCGAATAAATATCTTAATATCATACTTTGGGTGTTTCAAATATATAATTTAGAATTGATGATCTCATAAGTATCAACCATATAATTAACTTTGGACGTCTAAAGAATGGATCTTCGGGTCCATTTTCTTTTTATGAACATATATTATATGATATTCAATATCAATTTTAATAATGTATGTGATACTTATACACAAATTTTTTTAAAAAAATCCAGAAAACAAGATCTTAGTCTAATTACTTGAGAAAAATTTCACAAACTTCTGGTTGTGAGTAGAGACATATGCATGATATTTTAGTCCATGCAACAATTAATGTCATAAAATCGCAATTTCTCAAATTTTTATTTTCCTTTAGAAACACACAAAAATTGACTGGATTGAAGAAACTTCTGGTTCTTCAATATAAATTATTCGCCTCATATTAAATCCGAGATGACCCAACCGGTTTTACCAACGACACATTTAAGTGTAATTTGTAAACTACTGGTTTACAATGACATATGCTTAAATTGTACTAATATAAGTGTAGTACAAGCCCGAGTGAAAAGCCGATAGCTTTTCTATTATACATTTTATGTCCAAATTTATTTGTGTAATACAAAGATATTCAATACCTCCAATATAATTCATGTGAATTATCTATGAAGAAAAAATATTTGGCAAGACATAAAGAGAACACACAAAAAGAAAATATAAAGGATTAAAGTTCATTCGAATCTCGACTCAATCAAAATATGAGATTATTTTCGTGTGCCTTAAAGATGGACTAACAAATGTCATCCATACAATATACTTGAAAAAAGAAAAGAATAGTATAATTAAGATTTATATGAGAAATTTAAGCACTATTATAACAACTTTAAAATATGTAGCAACTTTAGACTATTGATATATTCTTTAATAGATTGCAATGTTTTAATTCTCTTGTTAAAATATCAATATTTAGAAATAATATGAATAAAGAAATTGTATCAGCAAGACTTTATTTAATACGAGGTATTAAAATTGAGTACATAAATTAAACACTGATCATCCTAATTTTGGAGCATCAAGAACTATATCTAATTTGCGTAATGATTGACAATATATTCAAAACCAATATAATAGTATCCCATGATTAATAATTTTAATCATACACACGCATATGCACATATTAACATATAATTATCAAAATTATACAAAATCATATCATCATATAACCACCCTGCTCGGATACGTTAAAATTATTTGTGTTATTCTTCTGGAATAACAATCTTTTTATGAGCATATTACAAAGTATAAATTTTTTAGATCGAAACAACAACAAAAATTTATGAAATCCTTCAGGAATATTTTAATATTACTCTTGAAATATTTTTGGGATGCATGAAGATCACAATTGATATTATCGTGAGAGCTTCGTTTTACTTAGAAAATTACAATATTTGCAATCCTTCATAGATGTATACCATTAAATTATGAAAGAAAATTGGATCATTTTTATGAAATTTTATTTCTCAAAAATGTAGGTTACAAATCTTTACATCATCAATAAAAGAAAAATAAAATTTCTTTGTGAAATCCTTCTAGGATACTTCACTATTATTGATTCAATCATCTAGAATTCGATAATATAGGTGATGCAATTATTTTTCAAATTTTTAACATAACAGATGCAATCCTTCTGAGATTCATTAATATCATGATGAAATCAGAATTTTTTTTATAGTTCTTCAGGAACTCAATCACATTTTGTAGTTCTTTAGGAACTCAATCACAAATCTCTTATTAATAAAAATAATAATATTTATAATTCTACTAGGATTCAATAATATTATAGATGCGGCCTTTTAAAGGTGATTGAACGTTGAATTCTTCTGGAATTCATCAATTATTGATAAACACAATAATCGATTAAACTCAATCTTTGAACAATAATTTGGAGATAGTTTAATATTAATCTTTAGTTCTACAAATATCACATCACAAACTATTTCCATAAACAAAGGTCAAGAAAAATTATTCTTTGTGCAATCCTTCAGGGATGCTTGAATATTAAATTAACACTTTTATGTGTTAAAATTCAATTTTGGGCAAACATATAGAAATGCCTTAATGTTAAATTCTTCCGGAATTTAACAAGAATGATCAAAGAAATCTAATATTATTGTACAAGCTAAATCAATTTCTCTACAAAATATATTAAAAAAAAACATATTTATATGAAGGAAAAAAATAGTAACAAAAACATGAATTGTATTATATTGGTTCAAATATATTAAGATTGGAAAAATAACATAGAACCAGCTGGCTATATCATCACTCGCATTGTAGAGTATCGTGCTGATAACGTGTTATGAAATTAACCAAAACAATATAGAGATGAAGGAGAGAAAAAGTAATATTGTATTATCATATTCTTTCAAGTTAGCTTAACATTGCAACATGATCCATATTTATAGTACATGACCAATAAAAATCATTAACTCAAGGAATACACAAAGGTTAGGAATTTAATTTATAGGAGTTAAGGAATATAGAAAGATTGAGGAAAATGAACACCCTCATCTATATATATATATATATATATATATATATATATATATATATATATATATATATATATATATATATATATATATATATATATATATATATATATATATATATATATATATATATATATATATATATATATATATATATATATATATATATCGGTCTCGTAGACCTGTGTTGATTGACGTAACTCTTTTCCATCTACTTATAATATATACCAATCATCAATTAAATACAAAATTAAATAATTTCTGAAGTTGAAACAAAAGTTTTAAGTGGGTTTCTTACTTCTAAATTATTATATTGTATGTCACACGTTCAAAATACGTCATATTGGCATTTTTTTTCAACCAAGAAAGACCATAACCGTTGAATTTTAAAATAGAGGACTAAATTTATATAGTGTTGAAATATAAGGACCAAAACTAAGAAATTAATTATTTATTCACTAATAATTTTAAAATAAAATTAAAAATTCTTAATTATTAATAAAAATTATTTTTTTTAAAAAAATATATGTAATTATTTAACGACTTTCTCATTTTTTTATAAATATTTTGTTAATACATAAAGTTTAAAAAAGATTAAATTAATTTTAAATGATACACAATTATTTTATAATGATAATCTCCCACGCACGAAACACACACTTGCTATAATAGACCCACTTAATTTTTTGAAGGTCTATTTTAGCAACATGTATGTTAGAATTTTTTTAATAACCAATTTTAAAAAAAAAAAAAAAAAATTACCAACTTTTTAAATATTTACGCAAATGTCCACTTTTTTGCTATTTTAACACGTTGTCGTCAGGGGATGACGACAACACTATCTTCTTAATGAAGTCACCATTGGGCCTGGCGAACATGTACAAAAAATGGGTGTTGTCGCCACCCCCTGCCGATAACACCTCCTTGCTTTTTTTTTTTTCAATTTTTTTATTCAATTTTTTTTAACTTCTTGCGTGGGCCCAAGTTGCCTCCTTGGGTGGCGACAACACTAAATTGAGAATTTTTTTGCCTATAAATAGCAGCCCATTCCTCCATTAAAATTCATTAATTTCTCCACAAATTTTCTCATTTTCTCTGCACATTACTGTTCATGTCTCGCATAAGGCCGGACTCATAGCACCGAACATCATCCAGCCGTCTCATGCCGGCACTGAAATACAAAAAATGTTATGGGCATGTTATGTTCTCTCCGGTCAAACCCTCTATGTCGGTTACGTTTTGGAACATCCGTACCTTTAACAACCTGAAGAGGACTCTGATGTCACAGTTAGAAGGGTGTCGCTTATGACCGGAGAGACGATACGTTGGTGGGTTGATGTGAAAACCGACCTTGATACTGAACAAATAATGGATGAAACAAATGACATTGTTTTAACCGTTGTAATTTCTTAGATTTTAATTGTTTGTTGTGTTGTTGTTTTAGTCATTGTATTGTTTTCTCAATTGTTGCATTTGACAATAAAATTTTATTTCTAGTTATTGTTTATGTTGTATGTCATGTCTGTTGTAACTCATCTGACTAATGAAAAAAAGTTCATTTCATTGGTAAAATAAGTTACAAATAGCATTGAACCTAAAAGCTATGTTGTGGAACTAGATCCACGATTGGGACACTTGTTCTTATTATGTCCTACCTTACGACATATACTACACTTCCTTTGCATTTTTCGATGGCGTCCATTTTGGTTCTAATACGCTTGCTGTTTGGTCGACCGCTTTTATTCCGGCGCATTAAATCGTTGTGCCAAACTGTTCCCCCCTTGTACACAGGCCAATATGCCTCCATCGCTACCACCAGAAAGTAATTGTCATATATGTTGAGCAACGTTGATACCTTGTAAATTTCTGATACCAATGATAATGCATCAAAGTGAGTATGTGAACATGCTGCAATGACATGGGAGCAAGGCATGCGATACGCTTAAAATTGGCCACAGTCGCACCAACGATCTGGGATTGAGACCCTATATTGTTGTCGTGGCAGCCCCTGGTTGTGGTCAATTGTTTCTTTGACACTGAAGGTGTTGCCATGAAGGTCGAACTCTGTAACTTGATGAGTGTTTCCCTTGGCAGATTCCTGTTGCACATATTTCATGCAGACATCGTTGTATACCTGTTGTGTCTGTAACACTGAATTCCACCGCTTACCTCTTGTGGCGAACAAAGTTGCCATCCGAAAATATATTGCACTCACCAAAGTCGTTACAGGTAGGTTTCGTATGCCCTTGAAAATGCCGTTCAACGATTCCACAAGATTTGTAGTCATGTGGACCCACCTCGCCCAATCGTCGTATGACCTAGTCCATCTCGCTCTGTCAATGCTGTCAATCCACCTCCCCGCATATGGATTTGACAACGCTATTTCACGGCGGTAGTATTGAAATCTAGGTTGGTTTAAGGCATACCCCGCGTTCACCAAATGGTTCTTCAAAAATTTATCTTTGATCTCTCGCATAAAATTTTGTGCGATATGCCTAATGCAATAGACATGCCTAGACGGGGGGGTCGTGCAAACCATTTGCCCGATTATTGTATGCGCTCTCAATAGAAGTGTGCCTGTCTGAAATCAAATAAAGATCAGGTTGTGGAGCTCCTTTAGCTCGGAGATTCTTCAGAAAGAAACTCCAAGTAGCAGCTGTTTCTCCTTCTACCAGAGCAAAGGCTATTGGAAAAATATTGTTGTTTCTATCTCGACTGCCATCAGTAATGTTCTTTTGTATTTTCCATACAACCAGGTTCCATCAATATGAATAATCGGCTTGCAAAAACCAAATCCGATGATGCATGGTCGAAACGCCCAGAAAAGTCTATGGAAGAATCCATTACCTTCGAGAGGGGTTCCGTCTTGGGATTGTGTCAGCAGTTTCTCCAATATAGTAATTGTACTAGGTGAATATAATTGAAGTGCAGCCAAGTAGCGAGGAAGTTGTTGGTAGGATTCCTCCCAGTTGCCGTAGACTATTTCAATTGCCTTCTGCTTCGCTAACCAAGCCTTTCTATAGGGCGGTCTATATTTGAACATAAAAACACAATGGGATATAATCGTCTTCACCTTCAGTGACGGGTCAGCATCGACGAGAGGTATTATGGTATGACATATCATGTCATGACTTAGCTTCCGATGATCTTGCGCCATATTTGTGTTAACGCAAGTGTGGGCTTGAGAAATGGAACCTATCACCCAAGCATTAACTTTCTTCTTAAATGATGCCTTAAGCCTGTATCCACAATCCGGGTTTCTGCACAAAATAGTGCATCTTTCTGGATTTGAGCGATCAACATTGAAATCAACACAGTTTGCTAAATGCCAGTTTTTATTGCTAGAATACAATCTTCCTTTGAACGAAATGTGTCACCCTTTTTTAACTCATCGTCTGACCTCATATATGGGTTGTAGAACATATCAGACGATGGCTCATCCTCCCCCAAAATAAGTGTTGTGAAGTGCGTAGGAGGTGAATATGCATGCGCATCGGGTACTGGAACTTGTTCTTCATCTTCAAAATCACGGTTCACCAACTCATCTACCACATCTTCTACTTCAGTTTCTTCTTCGATGACATCTTCGGCATGTTGTTCATCATCAACAACGGGATCAATAACCTGTGACTGCAAATTTTGTGACGGAACAATTTGCTCCAACACTATGTACAACTCTAGATAATCATAACCATAATACTCGTGGTTAAGGAACATGTTTTGAACCTCTATGTCAGACTGCACCTGTGATTGATAAAACCTGACCGAGTTGTTAGGTTGAATATATGATTGTTGGTAAAAAAATTAGACTGGTTCTCTAATTTTAGACTCGATTTTCTTTTTTAGATACGAGAAATTCGCTTTTCTATTTAGAGAAAAACGTGTGGAATTAGTGTTTCTAAATAGAAAACCGTTTGTTTCGATCCAAGAAGAAAAAATAATTAAAGCTAGAATGTATATTATGTTATTAGTTGATAAGTTTCTATTTCCCAAAGGCACGAGGAATAGTGTAAATTTTATGTACTTGTCTTTGCTTGAGGACATTGATGAAATCAAGACGTATAGTTGGGGTTGTGCGGTGTTGGCTTACCTCTACAGCTCCTTGTGCAAAAATGCAAAAAATGATAGTTGTACATTTAATGGATGTGCATTCTTGCTACAAGCATGGGGATGGTGGAAAATGCCAGTATTAGCCACTGAAAACCCGCACATATACATATTCCCTTACGCGTCAAGGTAATTTGATGATCTTATTTCATTTAGTGTATTTATTCTATTATTAATTGTAACTATATTGATTTCTATTTTGGATGTGTTTAGGTTTAATGCAACTGGGTTGGATTATACCAAAACGCCTGTAAACAAAATAATTTTTTATCGCCAACTCTTGGATCGACTTCGAACCCAAGATGTAATACCACTAAAACTTTTCATTATCTAACTATATTTGTAAAATAAACCATCTTCCTAATTTGTAATTAATTTTTTTTATACGTTGCAGTTTATTTGGAGACCATACTTTGAATTGGGCCATGAACCCGAGTCAGCAAAGGTGGCTGTTTGGACGACAAAATCACCTATCATATGGTTCACCACTGTGGAGATGCACCAAAGTGACTGTGTCAAGCTCCAATTCGGCATGCATCAAAATATCTCCGACCCCCCCTGAGTGTTTGGAACCTTGACATATGCAATAGGTCAGCCAATAGTGGTACATAAAAAATTGGAAGACATTCGCTAAGGAGTTCCGTAACATATGGGCCCGTCGTTCCACCACTGTCCTATATTTTCCTGTGGCGCCGACCGAAATGAAACCAACAGCTGAATATGTCAACTGGTACATAACGGTCACAAATCCTGAAATGTTTGTGTCTGACCCTTTCTATTTGACAGATCCGCAAGCACAACAACCGTATTTCCAACAACAACAACCACCACAAAATTTCCAACAACAACAACCACCACCAAATTTCCAACAACAACAACAACAACCAAATTACCAACAACAACCAATTTACCAACAACAACAACAATAATTCCAACAATACCACCACCAACAACAATTTCAAACTCAACCACAAACTCAACCCCACCACCTACGCTTCCAAGATCTCAATGTGGCGGGCTCTTATAGATCACCACCACTTACCCCCGACATAGGCATACATGAAGAATACCCGCCATACAGCTCATTCGACCAACAAACATCACAGTACCCCAACCAACCATTGAACTTCAACACACCACCACAACCATTGTATTTTAACCAACCCGATTCCACCACCAACTACCAAAGACCAAACTTCGAGGCCGCACCTACTAGGAGAAATTTTCGTCCCACCAAGACAAAGCTTTGAAGGCGTCGCGAGCACCGCCTTTCCTATAGCGGGAATTCTAGAGGTCAAGTTCGGCTGACAGATTTTGTAGACCCGGAGTGCATTGAAGGGCCATCGACCCAAACACAAGAGGAACCAAATAGAGGGGGACGTTGTAGAAATAGGGGAGCACTACCAACTCGTGAACCGTCTACACGAGTTATTAGACCTCCTGCGTGCGGATCGTACCAGGGTCACCCGTGCTAGGTCATTCAAAATTTTTGTAATTGTACTTTTTTTATTTTAATATAAATTACTTATTTTTTTATTTATATTATTTTTCTAACTAACAAATTAAAGTCAATAAATATAATGCACAAAATATTAAAAAATAATAGGTAAAAAATTGAATAAAAAAATTGAAAAAAGAAAGAAAGAAAGGAGGTGTTGTCGCCAGAGGGTGGCGACAACACCCATTTTTTGAACATGCTCCCAAGCCCAATGGCGACATCATTAAGGAGATAGTGTTGTCGGCACCCCCTGACGACAACGTGTAAAAATAGAAAAAAGTGGACATTTACGTAAATATTTAGAAAAGTTGGTTATTTTTGAATTTTTTTTAAAAGAATTGGTTATTAAAAAAAAATTGTATGTTAAAGTACATTTAACTATTTTTTAGTTGAAACTTGCTAAAAGACACCTTCATGTGTGTCTATTGTAGCAAACTCCACGGAGATTTGCTATAACACAAATGACACCAAAATATCAAAGTTTAATTTGACATCAAATCTCAACCTTAATAGTACTCGATGAAACAGTCATCTAAATAGCCTATTTTTTAGAAATAAAAATAGGCTATATATATTTTTTATTATTTTATTTTATATAACTATTGGATCAATTCTTTTATCGGTTGAGATTTGATTAACACGTTTGTGTCATTTAATCTTATATATATATAATTGACACGAGAGTGTCATGACATTAAATCCTATCCCTTTATTATTATTAATTTAAAGGTTGAGATAAAATTCTTTAAAAAAATTGTATTTGTTTATAAATGAATATATCTTAATTTTTTGATGGGTGTCACCTCCCTTCTTGTAGGGGTTCCTCCTCCTTCATCGGAGTTATTCACCACCATTATGGTGGTCATCTCCTCTTCAATGGAGGTTCCTCCCCCATTGTAAGTTTTCCCTCCTCTCTTTTCTTTCCTTTGAAACCCTCACTCATGTTAGATCCATACATGCTTCTTCCTCCAACCTCCATCAAGCTCCTCCTCCTCTCCACCATCAACCACCAATCGTTTGCAACCCCAAAATCACCTCCACCAATCGATGGTTTAGAGTTGTATCGACATGGAAAATGACCTCCACCGGAGCCACCACCACCGGAAGATAAGGAAGCCCGGATTTTATGTGTGTGTTCATGTAATAGTTTATTTTATTGAACTTGTTTTGTTGTTGGTTCTATTTTTTCTTGTTTGGTTTGTTTTGTTGGGTGTGTTGTTATTATGCTTAGGTTGTTTTAAGTTTGTGCTCAAGGTATTTGATGAAATGCCTCAAAGAAGCTTGGAAGAAGGAAGTGTGTTTTGGAGTAAGAATATTACTAGGGATGTGGCAAATCAAACTTCTCTTTTCAGTCAACAATTGTTTCATTCACAAGTTGTGAGATTAATCAATATTGTGAACTTGCATAATCGATTTGAGCGTGATAAAGCTAGTGTCAAAGCTAAAGATATGATCCGTAATTGGATAGATTTAAAGATTGGAGTTCCAAAACTCACATGTCTCTTGAGGAAGAACTTTGCTTGGTTGATTGGATTAAAGTTTTTGTTTGGTACCTTCCTTTTGGTTTCTATACTCTCAAAACTTTTTAATGTCCATAACTTGTTTGTCTTAATTATTAGTGATGTTGTCAATATGTGGATGGGAAATGCCCTAACACATTTTCTTTCTCTATGTTTGTACTCTCTCTTTTTCATCTAATGAATGAGATTGTTTCTATAAAAAAAAAAAAAGAATATATCTTAATTTTTAGATTAATAACAATACACAGATAGGATTTAGTGTCATGACCCATGTAATATTATCTATTTTACTCTCATTATGGATCATCTAATACATTATATATTAATTATATATTAAGTGTGTATCATGTGTATATAATTCGTGTGTTTATTTAACTCTATATCTCATTTAATCTCAAATAAAAAAAGTGACAAAATTTGAAATATAGTTTTAAACATAAGTTTCCATTCTTAGAGTTATGGTAGATATTGATCGAAGGTACATCTTTAACAGTTTTTTTAATCAGTCCAGACCTTTACAACTCATCAGGAAAATCAATGGGCACCTCATGATTTCTACATGTAACGAATCTTGATGATGAGTAACACTATGTACGGAAGTATAGAACATATTCAGACACAACAGTATTAAGTACTTCAAATATGGATCCTTGATAATGGTTTAGATTCTAGACAGACTGAGTGAATCCCATTTGCTAAAGGAATAGTATATATTTAGACATTGGATGATGGAAGCGTTGGTACATGGTGGTCGAGCATGTGATTATGTTCATTGTGACGCTAAAAGTTACCTCAACTTGTGTTACAAATATTGGAAAACTCACTTTTTGCATCTAGGTAAAGGTAGGTTTGGTATATAAATGGAAATGAAAAACATGTAACCTGTCTAGCGGTGATTGACCCTAGATTTGGTAGAAAGAACTATGGTTCGATCTTTCGCAATTGTGATTGGGAGGGGGCTGAAACCACTTGATGTCAGAACTGACCTTCGAGCCGGACTAAACCGGTGGTGATAAAAAAAAATGAAAAACATATATGGTTTATCTCACTTGAGGAAAAATATATTTTCCCAACATCTTTTCATATTCACACCTTACTTTTGAATATGACTCCATTTCCTATGTGTTTTGAACGAGGCCTAACTCCATTAACAAGCGGCTCAGATCATCCTCAAGTCACTAATTATGGGCACATGTCATAGAAGCACACTTAAATAAGGTGTTGGAACTTGGAATGATGATAACTTGGAGGAAGAGTTGGAAAGATTTATTGACATTAAATGAGCAATAAATGAACACAAGTAAGAGCTAATATGGAGATGAATTTGAAAAGGTTCATTTTAAGTCCCACATTGGAGGGAACACAAATATTAGTAGTGTATATATATTCCAACTTGAACAATTGTTGTTGGGCCCAAGGGCACCTACAATTTTATAAAGGAGTGAGGACACACCAATGTGCCAAGAAGACACACGCGCGCCGCCGCCGCCGTCCGGCCGGCTCGGCTCGGTCTACATGAATTAATTTTTTTTGGAACCCGAATTAATAGAAATTAATTATCATTGAATAATTAATTAATTCGGTAAAAATTAAATACTATTAAATAAGAAATTAATTAATATTTAATATTAATTAATACGAATTGGTGACGTGTCCTCAGACCAAGTCTTAACCTAGATTTTGACTAGGTTTACTTGTCCTCCAAGTCTGCTGACCAAGTCTTAACCTATATTTTCGCCCACGTTTTGGTCCACTCGGTTGGATATTTTTTGCCTATAAATACATTCGTTCCATTCATTTGTTCTGCACTCCAGAATTCAATTCCGAATTCTCTTCTCTCTCTCTCTTACTCTGCTTCATCTCAAATTATTCTTTTCTTTTTCGACTGGAATTAATCCAGATACTAAGACTGGTTTTTAACCATCAGAAGGTGTATCATTTAGAACGATTCATCACACGTGCAAGTGTGAATCGTATTGAAACGAGCTGTTTTATCCTGGAGGCGTCGTGGGTATTTACGAGCTGCTTTGCATAAATCTGGCAGTACCGCGAAACGTCTTAAAGAAAGCGTACCGATCCGCGACTCAGCCGATATTTTCCTCTGTGGCATTATTTTCTTAAACCGAAAAACAACAATTTTAAGACGATTTCTGTAACTGCCATGTCGACTGAGGAAACTATCGGTAATACTGCGGCCGCTTCTGTGAATGACAAACCATTCAAGTTTAAGGGATCCAATTTCAAACGTTGGCAATCTAAGATGAAGTTTTTCTTAACTCTGAAAAAGGTTTCCCACGTTCTGACTGAGGACATCCCAATTGTTCCTTCTGGATCAATCGAGATAACTAATGGTAAGTCAACTGCTGAATCTGACGGAACCTCCAAAAGGGACGCAGCTTCCAAAACGTCTGATGGAGACTCTGCTGCAAAAGAAAAAGCCGCAGCAGATGACTTACAGCTCCGAAAAGAAATTGCCCTATGGCAAGAAAATGATTACCTATGCAAACATCACATTCTGAACAGTCTCGCTGATGACCTATATGATTACTATAGTAATCACAAGACTGCTAAACAGGTTTGGGAAGCTCTCCAAAGGAAGTATGACACCGAAGAAGCTGGTGCAAAGAAATATGCTGTGAGCCGCTACTTGAATTACAAGATGGTGGATGAAAAGTCTGTGGAAGCTCAAAGCCACGAGCTTCAGAAAATTGCTCATGAAATCATTACTGAAGGTATGCCCCTCGATGAACAATTTCAAATTGCTGTAATAATTGACAAACTGCCCCCCGGTTGGAAAGATTTCAAAAATGTCCTTCGACACAAAACAAAAGAATTTTCAATCGAGAGTCTGATTACTCGCCTCCGAATTGAAGAGGAAGCTCGGAGACAAGATCAGAAAGATGAAGTCTTAGTTGTTTCGAACAACAAAAAGAGATTCGGTGCGGTTCTGAAGCCTACTGGCAAACCATTAAAGAATCAGAACCGCAATGCTATGAACCGAATTAAGAATGGGAATCCCTCTAGGGCCCCATCTGCTCCATTTGCTAGGCAGCAACCACCACCACAGAGAAATGACGCTCCGGTTTTCACTTGCTACAATTGTGGAAAACCGGGTCATATGGCAAGGAAATGTAAGAGCAGGCCTAAACCTGTTGCTGGATCAAATGCTCAAATTAACATGACTGATGAGCCATTTGTTGCTATGATCACTGAAATCAACATGGTTGGTGGAAGTGATGGCTGGTGGATAGACACTGGTGCCTCTCGCCATGTCTGCTATGACCGTGCTATGTTCAAGACATACACTATTGCTGAAGATAAGAAAGTGCTGTTGGGAGATGCTCACACCACTAATGTTGCTGGAATTGGAGATGTTGAGCTGAAATTCACCTCAGGAAAGACTTTGATCTTGAAGGACGTAATGCACGTTCCTGAAATTAGGAAGAATCTTGTTTCTGGTTTTCTTTTAAATAAGGCAGGGTTTAGTCAAACTATAGGGGAAGATTTGTACACCATCACTAAGAATGGTATTTTTGTTGGGAAAGGGTACGCCGCTGATGGCATGTTTAAGTTGAATGTTGATTTTAATAAAGTTTCTCCTTCCGTTTACTCTTTGTGTGATTTTAATATTTGGCATGCTAGACTTTGTCACGTTAATAAGCGAGTTATTTCTCATGCAAGCGACTTAGGCTTAATTCCTAAATTACATGTGAATGATACTAACAAATGTGAATATTGTAGTCAAGCTAAAATAACCAAGACCTCACATAAATCAATAATTAAGGAATCTAATCCCCTAGATCTTATACATTCTGATATATGTGAATTAGATGGAACCTTAACTAGAAATAGTAAACGTTATTTTATCACTTTTATTGACGATTGTTCTGATTATACTTATGTATACTTAATGAAAAATAAAAGTGAAGCGCTTGACATGTTTAAGATGTATGTGACTGAAATTGAGAATCAATTTAGTAAGAAGATTAAGAGACTTCGTAGTGATAGGGGAACTGAATACGATTCTGGGTTATTTAATGAGTTTTATATTAAGCATGGAATTGTACATGAAACGACTGCTCCATACTCTCCTGAAATGAATGGTAAAGCAGAGAGAAAGAATAGAACTTTTACTGAACTTGTTGTTGCAATTATGATGAATTCTGGTGCTGCACCTCACTGGTGGGGGGAAATTTTATTGACTGTTTGCTATGTCCTGAATAGAATACCCAAGTCAAAAATTAAGATCTCACCTTATGAGATATTAAAGAAAAGACAACCAAACTTGTCTTATTTGAGAACTTGGGGCTGTCTGGCTTATGTCAGAATTCCGGATCCGAAACGAGTTAAACTCGCTAGTAGAGCATACGAATGTGTTTTCATTGGGTATGCAACAAACAGTAAGGCATATAGGTTTTATGACCTAAATGCAAAAGTGATCATAGAATCAAATGATGTTGATTTCTATGAAGACAAATTTCCCTTCAAATCAAGAAATAGTGGGGGCACTCAATCGAGTCACATTCCTGTGATAAGAAGCACAGAAAGCAACGACAATGTAGAAACAGAACTTCGACGAAGTAAACGAGTAAGAGTCTCTAAAGATTATGGGCCTGACTATGCGGCTTATAATGTAGAAGAAGATCCAATAAATCTTCAAGAAGCTTTGTCATCGCTAGATGCAGACTTATGGCAGGAAGCCATTAATGATGGGATAGATTCTCTTGAGTCTAACAAGACCTGGCACTTAGTAGACTTGCCTCCTGGATGCAAACCAATTGGTTGTAAATGGGTTTTGAAAAAGAAACTAAAATCTGATGGAACTATTGATAAATACAAGGCTCGTCTTGTAGCCAAGGGTTTTAGACAAAGAGAAAATGTAGATTTCTTTGATACTTACTCTCCAGTCACTAGAATTACATCCATTAGGGTACTTATATCAATCGCTGCTATCTATAATTTGATAGTACACCAAATGGATGTAAAAACAGCTTTTCTAAACGGTGACTTAGAAGAAGAAATCTATATGGAACAACCTGAAGGTTTTGTGATCCATGGACAAGAGAACAAGGTCTGTAAGTTAGATAAGTCCTTGTATGGATTAAAACAAGCTCCTAAGCAATGGCATGAAAAGTTTGATAACTTAATGATATCGAATGGGTACAAAGTGAATGAAAGTGACAAATGCGTTTATTACAAATCTGAGAATCGCATTTGCACTATCATCTGTCTATACGTAGACGACCTACTCATATTTGGATCAAACATTCATGCCGTTAACGCTATGAAATCATTGTTGTGCAACAACTTTGATATGAAAGACCTCGGAGAAGCGAGTGTGATTCTTGGCATCAAGATCACAAAATCTGAACGAGGAATTTCTTTGGATCAATCACACTACGTGGAAAAGATCTTAAAGAAATATAACTATTTTGAATGTAAACCATCAAGTACACCATATGATCCAAGTATGAAACTGTTTAAGAACACTGGTGAAAGTGTCAGACAGGCAGAATATGCAAGCATCATTGGCAGTCTTAGGTATGCCACTGATTGTACTAGATCAGACATTGCATATGTTGTAGGATTGTTGTGTAGGTTTACAAGTAGACCGAGCAATGAGCATTGGCGAGCTATTGAGCGAGTCATGCGGTACCTTAAAAAGACCATGAACCTCGGTCTACATTATCAGAGATTTCCTGCAGTACTTGAAGGATACAGTGATGCAGATTGGAATACCTTATCAGATGATTCCAAAGCTACTAGTGGCTATGTATTCAACATAGCCGGAGGAGCTGTATCTTGGAAATCAAAGAAACAGACTATCCTGGCTCAGTCCATGATGGAGTCTGAAATGATAGCATTAGCAAATGCTAGTGAAGAAGCAAGTTGGTTAAGATGCTTGCTAGTTGAGATTCCTTTGTGGGAAAAACCTATGCCAGCTGTGTTGATCCACTGCGATAGTACCGCGGCTATTGCAAAAATAGAGAACCGTTATTATAATGGTAAAAGACGTCAAATTAGAAGAAAGCATAGCACTATTAGAGACTGTATCTCTAAAGGAGCTGTGAGAGTGGATCATGTATGCACTGATGAAAATTTAGCAGATCCTTTGACGAAAGGATTAGCTAGAGAGAAAGTCTATAATACATCATATAAGATGGGACTAATGCCTATAGGAATGTGAGTCGCTCATGATGGTAACCCGACCTAAATGACTGGAGATCCCAAGAAATAGGTTCAATGGGTAATAACAAGTTGTGAGTGATATGAGACGATCATGCTAAACTAAATAAAAAAAGCATGAATCCTGAAGTGATAAGAGGATGAGATAATAGAAACTCTTAATGAAATCTATACTCTATATGAGGGGGTACCTAGGCTACAGGAGTACTCTTGATAGATTCACCTATGTGATTGTGGAACTGAGGCCGGTTCCTATGGAATTTCGAGGCAGAATTCCTAGAGCCTTCACTAAACCGGGATACACGTGCAGGGCCATTAAAAGCACGGGCTATTAAGAATACACCTTAAGAAAAGGTTATGTGCGGGTCTGATGTCTGAGATAAAGTTCAAGACAATAGTGTCACTCTTGTTGAATCGGAATCTTACTTGCTACGCAAAGGTTCAAGTCGTAGACACCTTTGCTTATGCATAATCTTAGAAACGTTTAACGTACTTCTAAAATCACCTTTTAAATTCAAGTGGGGGATTGTTGGAACTTGGAATGATGATAACTTGGAGGAAGAGTTGGAAAGATTTATTGACATTAAATGAGCAATAAATGAACACGAGTAAGAGCTAATATGGAGATGAATTTGAAAAGGTTCATTTTAAGTCCCACATTGGAGGGAACACAAATATTAGTAGTGTATATATATTCCAACTTGAACAATTGTTGTTGGGCCCAAGGGCACCTACAATTTTATAAAGGAGTGAGGACACACCAATGTGCCAAGAAGACACACACGCGCGCGCGCGCCGCCGTCCGTCCGTCCGGCCGGCCGGCTCGGCTCGGTTCGGTTCGGTCTACATGAATTAATTTTTTTTGGAACCCGAATTAATAGAAATTAATTATCATTGAATAATTAATTAATTCGGTAAAAATTAAATACTATTAAATAAGAAATTAATTAATATTTAATATTAATTAATACGAATTGGTGACGTGTCCTCAGACCAAGTCTTAACCTAGATTTTGACTAGGTTTACTTGTCCTCCAAGTCTGCTGACCAAGTAAATAACGGCTATATTGACTGGGCCGGTTCAACTCTCCCCTATATTTTCGCCCACGTTTTGGTCCACTCGGTTGGATATTTTTTGCCTATAAATACATTCGTTCCATTCATTTGTTCTGAACTCCAGAATTCAATTCCGAATTCTCTTCTCTCTCTCTCTTACTCTGCTTCATCTCAAATTATTCTTTTCTTTTTCGACTGGAATTAATCCAGATACTAAGACTGGTTTTTAACCATCAGAAGGTGTATCATTTAGAACGATTCATCACACGTGGAAATGTGAATCGTATTGAAACGAGCTGTTTTATCCTGGAGGTGTCGTGGGTATTTACGAGCTGCTTTGCATAAATCTGGCAGTACCGCGAAACGTCTTAAAGAAAGCGTACCGATCCGCGACTCAGCCGATATTTTCCTCTGTGGCATTATTTTCTTAAACCGAAAAACAACATAAGGTCAAACATGAAATCAAGATTTTATGATCAAAATCATATGGGGTGTGTTTACAATTGTCCTTCAATGGCACCTGTCTAACTAGAAGTCGGGGTCCTAAAATTGCAATTATCTTGGTATAAAGTCAAACTAATTAATTACTCAAATTCATTACATGACTTGAGTATGGTTAAACTCATAGACAATGCTGGCCAATAATTTTAGTCTAATAATCACCAACTTATATTCAACTTGATTATTAGACAATCTAAAGTCTAGCTAGAACTTAAATTTTCAAATCCTCCCTTACAGACTAACGATAATTATGGTGAATTAAAAATGGTTTGAATGAGTGTTTTAAAAATTGGACCGGACATTAAATCAGTGAGAATATTGGATCAATGATTTATTGATCGTACCACTGTGTCATCGGTCGAACCGCATAACTAAACTGGATTAAATAAGATGATTCGGTTGAATAGACCTATCGTTATAACAAAACTATATATGTATAAAACTTGTTAAACCGGATGATTCAGTCTCTATAAAATATAACTAGCACTTAAATTTTAAAAAAATATTATTTCATAAATAAATTCACAAATTCATAAGTTGAATTCAAATTTTAAACATAGGTATCACACATAATAAAATAGTACAAAATTACAAAGTATAATTGCTACATAATCGAATTGACTAATTTATAAGAAAGTAACTCCATTGTCTACTAAATTTAATTTCAAGAAAGAAAAAAATGTTTCAATGTTGGGATCTCCTTCAATATCAAAATCATCTGCAACAAAATCAATCGCATTCACAATATCTTTATTTTTATTTTATTTCTTTAATTTTATATTTTAATTTTTCATTAAAATGATCAAAACGATGTCGTTTTAATTTTTTTTAAAATAAAAAAGCACTTAAATTGTCGGTTTAGGAAAATCGCCGATTTTACTGGTTTTAACGGTTTATATCAGTTTTGACCAGTTCACACCGGTTCAATGACATATCTGATCCAACAAGTGAATTAGGTCAGTTACCTGGTCGGTTTCCGGTTCAACCGGTCCGACCGATCGATCCAAAAACACTGGTTTGAACTAATTTTAATGATATGTGTGTTACATGTCTAGAAACTTATAAAAAAATTTATAAGTAACCTATACTCTAAAATAGCATAAAAATAGACTTATGGCAAATTTTTCGATGGACTCAAGATGAATTTATATCATCTGACATCTTAAATTTTAAAAGCACATACGAGAACACATTTGTTAAAGAATCATGTGTGTGCATGCCTAAAGACACCAGTCTATTATCCTCTTGGTAATGCTTCCATTGTTACTCTTTGTTCAAGAGATGCTCAAGCAAGTCATGACATTTTTACGATCAGTCCAACGCTACAAAGTCACCACTTTGATCATACAAATAGAAGACCAAATTATCATTTTATAAAGGGTTTTATCATCTGATTATCAATCATTGAATGTTTAGAAGATTATTCCCTGAAGAATAACATTGATGATTTCCATCTTAACATAAAAAAATTCAAAAATGAAATACTAGTAATAATACTCAAGGTACAATAATACAAGTTGTGTGTGACAAAGTAGTACAAGTATTCTGCAGCAAATCATGTTGTGAATTTAAGGTTACATTGGTAGAAACTTTGTTTGTGATATGCGAAGCTAAATTCCTTTTAGGGTTACTGATATTTTAATAAGTTCTCCTTAACCTAGCTCTTAGGAGAAATATGTATAGCCTCATTCCACCCTTGGGGTATGTCGGTCTTTTTGCTTTTCAATCCAGCCATATAGCTCTTGAATTGTGCTTTAGATTAGCGGGAAAGATGACTCACTCCTTCAATATAAATGACGTGGTCTTGCCAATTAGAGAATTGAGAATGTTGGTGATTCATCTCGATCATGTTGGACGACGTGGTAGGCTTGATTGCCCTTTTTATGATATGGGTTATTTATTGGTTGCAACAGAGGATATTAAAATGAACTTGGATTATAATATGATGGTTCATAGTCCCCGAGTTTGAGGCCTATAATGGCGAAGTGGTAAAGTGAGAAGACATGACCATCTAATAGTATTAGTCCCTCCTTAAGAGAGACCAATTCCTTTGGCTATTATTTCAAACATATACCGTTAATCCTTAACTAAGTAATGAGAGGGATGTAGATGAATCATACCAAGTATGACATTCTTGGTAAGTTACCCCTAATAAAGAAGATGGATATAAATGACTCTCCAACGTCTAACATGTCATCAACGTCACCCCATCTTTCTTTAGTACTCTCCATCCCACATATGAGATATTGGACTAATGGACTGAAGTCATTGACACTTGTTGGGATTGGGTTATAACATAAAGATCCATAATCCCTCAAGCATGATGCTAGTAAGTGTGGGGTGGTTTAAGAAAAGATATAACAGTCCACAATCCCTCAAATATGAGGCATGTAAGAGTGAAGTGGTTTAAGAAAAGACATAACAATCAATTTATTATTGCAGATGTTGAGTGATAAGTATTTCATAACCTAAGATTAGTGTAATAATTTCAATATGAGAGATTACTCTAATTAAATCCTATAATTTTGCCTTTCATGGGATTTTTTCGAGTACATCAAAACTCGGTGAGTTCATTCAACATGTTTTAAGCGAGAAAACATATTTATTCAATGGATAAATTGCAATCTCAATGAGTTTATTTAGATGATATCATATATAAAGAGAAATGATTAAATATCTAAATGGATAAGAATATACCAAGCCAACCTACAATAGCCTAGCCTATTTAGACCTGACCAGACCTATTTAAGAAAAAGGTTAAACTTAAGCTTTTTTAAAAGTCTATTTAGTTAAATAGATAAGGCTTAGGCTATTTAAAAAGTTCGTGAAGCCTTATATATATATGTGTGTGTGTGTGTGTGTGTGTGTGTGTGTGTGTGTGTGTGTGCGTGCGTGCGTGCGTGCGTGCGTGCGTGCGTGCGTGCGTGTGTGTGTGCGTGTGTGTGTTGTTTGATGGGTTGTGTTGTCTATCTAAAGAAATAGGTAAAATGAACAATTTGAAAGTCTGAATATGAAATAGGCTTTAAGGGCAGACCAATCTTTTAAAAAAGCAGTTTCATGCAAAATAAAATGGCCTATAATAGGTCTGGTCTGACCTAACCTATTCTAACCCCTAAATATGTGTGTATTTTCACAACTATGTTTTCATTCTTAACCATTTAACTGAGTGTATCTTTCTCTCATTCACTACTACAAAAAGTATCTTTCGTAACACCATTTCACATCGATCAAAGTATTTGTCATGGTAGAATCTATTCAATTATGCATTTTCCTTTTATTTTCATTTTAAGCCATTTTCGCCAAGGTTGAAACTTCTGTGGTGAAAAGTGGCGTCTGGTCATGAGTTCGAATCCTAGCACATACAATTTTGTTTTTACTTATTTTGAAGCAACTTTTTATCATTGTTGGAACTTCTAGCCGTGGTGAAAAATGGCGAATGATCATGAGTTTGAATTGCAGCACATACAATTTTGTTTTTTATTTATTTTTAAGCCACTTTTTTATCACAGTTGGAACTTCAACTGTGGTGAAAAGTCTCCCATTTTTTCCCAATATATATATATAACACTCTTTGTTCATTCTTTTAGCCCTAGACAAAGTTAAACGAACTTCATCTTCCACCACTAAATGTCATCTTCCATTTATGAGATTATGTTTCTCCACTAAACCAAGCTCGAAAACATTATTTCTTCCACAAACTAAACTTAAAAATATCATTTCTTTCATTAACAAATGCAGAACTCCATCATCTCTTCTCCAACTTGAATGAGACAAGGAAAGCATGGATTCAAGTTAGCAATGTTAGTTGTTGTTGTGTTAGATAAAATGTTTAATGTTGTTGTTGTTGTTAAAATTTAATGTTTAACGATTTTATTATTTTTGTTGTTGTTGTTATTGTTGCTGTTGAGATTTAATGTTTAACAATTTTATTTATTTATTTTGTTGTTGTTGATGTTGTTGTTGTTTTTTGTTCTTCTTTTTGTTGTTGTTGATGTTGTTATTGTTGTTGTTGTTTTTATTGTTGTTGTTGTTGTTGTTGTTGTTGTTGTTATTGTTATATTTTTTTCTTGTTGTTGTTCTTGTTTGTCTTGTTATTGTTGTTGTTGTTCTTATTCTTGTTGTTTTTGCTATTGTTATTCTACTGCTGCATTTTTTTTATTAAGAGACATACAACAACTGTTGTTTAATAAAACTGTGGTTGTATGTAGCGTGTTATCCAGTTTACTACCACATGCAATAGATCATGATTGTAAATAACCCACTTACAACCAAACGCTAAGTAACAACAAACCATCAACCATTATTATAAGTCTTTCACAACCATTGTTATACGTGTTTTTCGTAGTAGTGATTGAAAAATTAACGAGTTTTATATCGTTTCTCTAATTGAAGGTTGAACGACTTTATCACGTCTTTTATATATAAGACTATAAGGTTATTTAAAATTAAGATCGAGATCAAATAGTTTCAAGCATGTAACTGACATAGCATACCCATTAAATTTATCGATAATGACACGCATACGGGAGTTCAGGATATTGAATAATGCCATTTTCTTTTCATTGATTGTCATTAATGAGATAAACACATATGAACATGGTTTCCCGTTTAGGGTTTATTATGAAATATTCCCTTTAGGGAGCAATGATACCATGTAGGCCAAAATGATACCTCGTATGATACAGTGACACTAATACCCTATAGAGCGCAATGATTTCTCCTACGACACAATAATACTGCAAAGTCTTGTGCTTGATTTATGATGAGTTTATTTGACATATTACATTCTTTGTTGGTGACTCGTAATTTAAATATATTACAAAAATATGTAAATCTTTGATGATATTGATGAAATATTTTTAGTTCAACACGAGTTCCTAAATCTTTATAGAGACACCTTTGGCCTCCTTCCATATATTAACAAATATTTTTAAACCCAACCTCTTACTTCAATGAGAATAACATATAAATCTATAATATAAGAAAACTAATGGTTGTGGAAAAGTCACAAATACCCTTATTTGATTTTTTGCCACCATGTTAAAATTGTGGTTATTTGGTCTTTGCACAATAAATTTCTTAATTTTATTATTAAAATAATACAACCCTCATATTTTATCAAACTTATCAAATCTCTATTCTCTATTTTTTTTCTCTTTCATCACTTTCTCACTTCTTTCTTCAAAAAAAAAGTCTATTATTGATATATATTTTTTTATATATGAAAAGTGGTATTTATGATTGAAATATTTTTAAATAAAAAATGGTATACGGAAAAATTTTATTCAAAAAATATATTATTGATCTAAATATTTTTATATACAAAAATTTAATATTGATCCAAATATTTTTGTAAATGATATCTAAATAAAAATAATATTTGTATACGGAAAAAATCTATTATTTACGAAAAATGGTATTTATGATCCAAATATTTTTTATTCAAAAATAGTATACGAGAAAAAATATACTAATGATCTAAATATTTTTATATACGAAATTTACTGTTGATTCAAATATTTTGGTAAATGATACATAAACAAATGAAGTATGCATACGGGAAAAAATCTATTATTGATCTAAATATTTTTATATACGAAAAATGTTATTTATGATCCAAATATTTTTTATTCAAAAATGACATAGGCCAAATAATCTACTGTTGACCTAAATATTTTTATATACGAAAATTTAATATTGATCCAAATATTTTTGTAAATGATACTTAAACAAAAATAATATTTGTATACGGAAAAAAATCTATTATTTACGAAAAAAAGTATTTATGATCCAAATATTTTTATTCAAAAATGGTATACGGGAAAAAATCTACTATTGATCTAAATATTTTTATATAAGAAATTTACTATTGATCCAAATATTTTTGTAAATGATACCTAAACAAAAATGAAGTCTGTATATGGAAAAAAATCTATTATTGAACTAAATATTTTATATACGAAAAATGATATTTATGATCTAATATTTTTTTATCCAAAAATGGTATAGGCGAAAAATCTATTATTGATCTAAATATTTTATAAACTAAAATTTAATATTAATCCAAATATTTTTGTAAATGATACCTAAATAAAAATAATATTTGTATACGGAAAAAAATCTATTATTTACAAAAAATAGTATTTATGACCCAAATATTTTTTTATTCAAAAATGGTATACGTGAAAAAATCTACTATTAATCTAAATATTTTTATATACGAAATTTACTGTTGATCCAAATATTTTTTTAAATGATACCTAAACAAAAATGAAGTCTGTATACGGGAAAAAATTTTTACTATTGAACTAAATATTTTATATACGAGAAATGATATTTATGATCAAATATAATTTATCCAAAAACGGCATAGGCGAAAAAATCTATTATTGATCTAAATATTTTATATACTAAAATTTAATATTAATCCAAATATTTTTGTAAATGATACCTAAAAAAAAATAATATTTGTATACGGAAAAAATCTATTATTTACGAAAAATAGTATTTATGACCCAAATATTTTTTTATTCAAAAATGGTATACGTGAAAAAATCTACTATTGATCTTAATATTTTTATATACGAAATTTACTGTTGATCCAAATATTTTTGTTTAGAGAGGAGATTGGCCTTTTAGATGAAAAAAGGATGCTAGCCGCCTTCACCAGCGTCGTCGTCAAGAAAATTTCCAACTTCAGGTACAATCGGCGCGTCTCACCTAGGGAGTTCCAGATAGGGGACTTGGTGTTTCGGAGAGCTGACATAGGAGGGAAAAGTGCTCAAGATGGTAAGCTATCAGCAAATTGGGAAAGACCCTACCGGGTGCATGCCAACATCAGTAAATGAGTGTACGTCTTGGAGTCTCTAAAAGGGTAACATGTACCAAGGACTTGGAACATCTCCAAACTAAATCGGTATTACAGTTGAAATATTACAGTTAAAAGATTGATTTATCTGCTTGTTCCACTTTTTCAATTTAACATATTGACATAACTATGAATGCAAATACTTTTCTATCATTATTTTTATGTTTCTCGCTTTTCTGTCCTTTTCTCATTAAGGACACCAAAGGCAAAAAAGATAAATATTTCACGTATTTATACGTAGTTGGTGTATCCCTCCCTTCGAAACTAGCCACTCAAAAGACGTTAAATAGTGGAGCCTAGAGTTCTCCACCTCGATCCAAGTCATACCTTGGGGGAAGGGATGCAGATCCTACCATTAGCCAGTGGCAGTACTCTATGATGCGAAGCACAATGCAAAGATATGACTATGTCTCAACGAGTCCAATCCTCACCACGAGAAACATAGACAAACACTAAAATAGTGAATGATAAATAGAACAAACAAGCAAATAGTGAAACATTGAATGCTAAATACAACGAGCAAACTCATCAAATAGATAAATACAACATATAAAAATTGTAGAAAATATCATTTAATGCACAAAGAAACAAATTACAACGAGTCATGATCAACAACAAATTAGAAGGAGCCATGAAAATCCCAAAGGTTGGGTACACGAGACTCCAACTAGCGCATGAGGTTATGGAAGGCAACTTCTTTCAGACTGTCATCAGAGAGATCCAACAGCTATTTATTAAATTTTCCCTTTCCTCTCAGAGAGCCTCCGACTTCTTAGATTGGACGACCCTTTTTTCCTCAAGCTCTCATGACTTATTAGCACTAGAAGATGAAGCCTCCAACTGGAGTTCTGCTTGATGAGAATCCTGATTCTCCTCTTCAAGCAAGCCTTCAAGTTCTGCTATACGGCTGACCAAAATTGCAAGAGATCTGTGCAGGTTTACTTTCTCCAAGAAAGGAGACACTTGATCTAGATAACTACGCAGCCTAGAACAATCCCTTTCGAAGCAGGAAAATGTATCCTCAATAAAAGTATAGAAAGCCTTCAAAGCCTCAACCTCTTGAGAAGAAGTGTCGGGTACTAGAAGATCCTCGTGAACTACCACAAATTGGGTCATAAGCAAAGCCTCCTAATAATCAAGAAAGGAATTATCTGCAAAATTATCAAGGTAATTACTATAAGCAGCTCATGAAGGAGCATAACAATAAAAGTAAAGGCAGGAAAAACAATACATGGGATGAAGTTGTGCATCAAAGCAAGGATAACAACATGAAAGTAAAGAGAAATACCATAACTAAGGATAACAAGCATAGCCACAAAAGAGATTTAAAGAGGAATGTCACTCAAAATAAAATGCAAACCCATAAAGAGAAGGAAACCCATACTACCTAAGAAAATGTCAAGATCAACGTGAACATTGATGCAATCATGGCGATTTGAGGTAGTGGAACATAATGGATTGGGTCAGAAATAAGAGCGATGATACTCTTGCGACTACTACTTGGAATCAACAAGGCTACAACATCCTTATAGCTGGGAATGTAAAGCGATCTAGAATGCGATGATTTTGGCTAAGGAGATGAAAGTCAGGGATATGGAGATAAGGACTGATTGCAAAATTGTGGTGGACATGATAGATAGAAATATGAGAAATTAAAAAGGGTTTGGAAGCAAAGATAAAATCAAAGACAAGCTTAATCGCAAGAGGAAACAGAAAGAGACAAAGGCCAGAATGGAAAATAAAACGAGAAGCAAAAAGGAAAAAGATATGAATGATGGGTTCAAGAAAGCTCAAAGGAGACAACATGGGTGGATCGACATAGATTGAGAAGGACAAATCTCATTTAAGATTATTGGTAGACAACATTTACAATACCTTAGTGAGAATTAAGAATTGAACCCTCCATACATCAGTAGATAAATCAATATTATGGCCCATTATTTGGCCAAAAAGGCTATAGAGGACAAAAACATGATTTATATAAAATTTTAACCTATACCTCTACCATTATCCCTTTACCCCAATATTTATCAAAATATTCTAATTATATCTTTTTTATTTATTATTAAATTTTTTGTACTCATACATTAATTTATTGGAACACTTGAGAAAAGAGTTCTAGTAGCCAAATTTTCAATTTTTAATATACCAGAACACTTGGTAAAAGAGTTTCGTAATCAAATTTTCAGTTTTTAGTGAACTGGAAGACTTGACAAAAGAGTTACGATAAACAAATTTTTTTATTTTTAATGAACTGGAAGACTTGACCAGAGAGTTATGGTAAATAAATTGTTAATTTTTAATGAACCGGAAGACTTGACTCAAAGAATTCTTGTAAACAAAATTTTTTATTTTTAATGAGCCAAGTCTAATTTCTCACCGGACAACTTAGTGATCCGTTCAAAATTTTATACTTTAGGCAATGCTTTTAAACTGTGGTTGAAAGTGGTGTCACTTTAGGCTTACGTTTTTTATTGTGTTGCCTTGATTCTTTGGACAACGGTATAAACCTGTTCCTAAAAGGAGTGTAATTGCCTTTAAGCAATCACTTCAGGGTGCAGTTTTCCTGTGTTGTAAAAACTTATTGTTTTAGGAGTTATCCGAAATATTTTAAATTTTCTTTTTTCAAAAACAAATTATTTATTAAAGGATATTTTAGTCAAATTAAATGATTTGTAGAGATAGGAAAATAATTGTTGGGTGTAGAATTTGGGCTTAGAAATCTCATTTAAAATTAGTAACTTAAACCAACTCTTTCAATAATAATACTCCCTTTTCTTTTTTCTTTTTTTTTTTCACTTGAATAGGTGTATAGAGTTTAGTGAGAATTGAATTTAAGGGCCATTTGTTTCAATTTTTATAAAAAAAAATTTGTATTGTTACATATTTTTGTTTTAAAAAAATTTATACAATAAAAAACTTGAAAATAAATAATTGGTTTTAATATATGTTATAAAATATTTTTTTGGATATTTAATCATTTTTATGTGAAATAATATTTTAAAAATTAAATATCAAAAATCTCTACAAATTTATTTTCATAAAAATTATTTAAAAAAATATATTTCAAAAAAATAATGTAATTTTAATTTTTAATAACATATACTTATGCTACTGAATTTCATAATTAATGTTTTAATTTATAGAAAATGAATTTAATAAAAGTTCTAATATCTTTTAAAAATTTATAAATAAATGTTTTTTTATTACAAAAGGGTCCAAGTCTTGTCAAAACTACTTCTGTATTACATGCACTCTAGTTACTTCAGTATTCCTAAGGTTTAAGTAGATTATATTAATGCATTTTCTTCTTTTGTTTTATAAAAAATCTAAAATAAGAACTCGATGATCTCATAATTTCACTTTTTTGACCTAACTTTTGCTAAAATAATAAATTTATAAATGTGATGATTAAGAAATAGCAGTCACCTGAAGCTAATAAAAAGAGACGGATCCAAAATAAAAATATCTAAGTGTCAGTAGAATCCCAAACAAAATAATGAGTCTTGTGAATGATCCCTACAGAGCCAATAAGAGAGAAAGAGAATAAATAGGTAGTACAAAGAAGTAGGGCAAGATGTTGATGATATATACAGAAGAGCGTGTGTATGTGTACTGTGTTGCACAGATTTGAGAGAATATGTGAACCAAATTTGTACAACAATGCCAACGCAACATAAATTTATTCCATCACTTTCATCAATCATGAATCATGAACAAAACATTTTACATTATGTTTTTAAGCAAATGTTAAAAGTTTGTGGATAGCTAGGTTAGTTTTTAATATCAAATTTGGAAGTGTTGTTTAAAAAAATTTCAATGTCCTCTAACTCATGAAATTACCTGCATCTCATACAATTTGGAGACTATTTTAATTTAAAAGACATTTTAGATATTTTTTTCAATGACAAATAGATATAAATATATCTAATAATGAAAAAGAGAGAAGTGCTGAAACTCAATTCAAGTACAATACAAAACGAACGGTTGGAGCGAGATCTAAGAGACCTCTTATATGTGAGAAGGATTGGCTTTTAAGTCCGTCAATTGCATTTGTTAGTCTAGTTGATTTTCTCCTTATTTCTACTTTTTCTTTTGTATTAGGGTTAAGTATCCCTTATGTTCGGGTTAATGCAATTTCTCTTGCCTATAAAAAAACACACATGAAAAACAACTGAAAAACAAAGAGCGCCAGAAATATTCTAAAGCAAAAGGAAATAACAAAAACACCGTCAAACACAACTAAAAAGATGGAAGAAAATAATGGAACCATACAAAGACTTCAACACCAAGAACCGAGCAAAAAACCTTCTGATAGAACCGATGGAAGGAAATCAAGCAAGGCTACCGACAATTGAAAGAAAGGCAATTGACCATCCAGCCCACCCCTATTTACCTAAACACTTGAACGAATCACGCTTCCAGTCTAATAGTAAAAAATCAGTATTCGGTGCAAACGATCAAACACACTTTTAAGATAATTAATCAAGTTCATCCGGCAATTCATCAACAATCTTTTCTAACAAAAGAACTAGTTTATTTTGCATTGTCCAAATAGTCCATAGCAAGTCCTGATGTATCATTCAGAATATAACACAATATATCCTTTGGTTTGCTCCTTTACTTTTAACCTAAACAATGAAATATTTTCATTTTCACAATCATTTAGACATAGACAACATTAAGTAATGTAAGGGTTAGTGCAAAGAGATTGGTTGCCCTTAATAGAATGGAATTGGAATAGACATCAACATATTATTTAATTTTATTTAAATGTTTGAGCAATATATTAAAAGAGTGAATTATTAATGAGTTGTAATATCTCTGCAATTGAGATGACATAGCAATATGATGCAAGTGTACAATTTCACAGCCATGAGTAGTATAGTGAGTGATTCAGTGCATGCTATAAAACCAAGCTTTTACAATTATCAAACTGACACAATGTACTCTCTGATTTTCCATATATTCAATTCCCAACTTTCCTTCAATTTTCATTCATCATCATCATCATGTCTAAACCACATGAAACAACAATCTCCATTTTTTAAATTTCTTAACTAATTCCTATATACATATATAATTAATATTAAACTTTAGCTAGTAATCAACAAAGAGTGCTCATGGGAACTCAAATTCTAACCACTTCCCAAAAACAAGTAAAACATTTGGCTTTAAGAATCTGCATCTCAAGATAATTAACAATTCACAAATATATCATCCTACAAAATAACATGCTAAAAAAAAATATATGAATGTATAATCAGATAAAATATAAATGTATACAATATGGTTATAAATCCTATATCAGCAAATTATAATAATCAAATTAACAAACATCCAAGTATAAACTTATATCATCTTTCACTAAGTGACCTAAAAATCTCAAATATTAATTTCACATTCCTGGCTATATATTTCTCTATTTATAGTTTATTCTCTCTAGATTGGATAAGGTTATATTTCCATATAAATAAATTTTTAAAAAAAATTAAAAAAGACAGCATTATTACTCCAGTTAGTATTTCTGTTGTAAGAGAATATTCATAGATCTGTTTGATGTAAGCACAAAAAAGAACCTAAAACATTAACAGCCACACTCCACTCATTATTGTCTAAAAATATATAACATCTAATTATGAAAAAATAAATAATATTTTACTAAATAATAATAACATGAAAAAAAAACTCAAACAACAAATTATAAAAAATTATAAAAAAAAAAAAACCACCTGAAAGAAATCATAAAGAGTCCTGTGAATGTTTTTGCCCAACCTAGCAGTATCGGTTTCTGCCGGTTGAGTTTGAATTTGCAGATTGGATCTTCTCTTTTATCAAACTTTATAAAGTCGTTTATGGCCGATGCAGCATCATCAAGATTCTCATTTCGAAACATCAATGGAGATTATAGGTTTTCCATCATCATTCACATGTGAATCTTGATGATGCCACATCTGCAAACAACGACTATGATCATCATCAATCATTCTTCAACCTCTTGCTCCACTTGCTCCACCATATGAAAAGCTTCATAGGTTACTATATAAATAGAGACCAATCTCCAATGATAAAAATGAAGAAAAAGAAAGAATAGTATAGAAAACAAAGAAGGGTTCACATAAAATTGAGATATTTTTTTATATATATGTGGACAAGGCCACGGGGAGAAACTGAGGTGGCATGATATAAGTGGTTAGAATAAGTCTAACACACGAGGACCTTTGAAAGGAATCTATACTCAGTTCATACTTCAATTCAACAACAAAACAAAACAAAATTTCAATTTTTTATGAATAAAGTGAACAAATATAAAATTAATTGGACCAACTTCTTCATAAACAACAACAAAGAAAACATGCTTTCTTTACCTTCAAAGATCAAAGATAACCTAAACAAATCTTATTCAAAAGTAGGTTAACCACACTCAAAGCCTTTTCCCCTTAATCAAGAGATTATAAAAAGGAGAAAAATTATAAAAAAAAATAATAATCAAAGGTATAATATAAAACCTAGCTTGCTCTAAGAAATTAAGATTTTTTTTATATATTAAGGATATATGGTTGAACTAGAATAAGGATAATAAATATAAAATATATTTATGTGTTTATGGATAAATAGAAAATCTCCTGAGATCTAACTTTGAGAGGAAACAAAAGGAGAGAAAAAGAAAGGTAGCAAAAGAGAGAGAGGAAAGGATGATTTTGAGTGGAAACTGTAGAGGGCACAAATATATAGAGAAATGAATGCTTCTATGTGTTGGTTGAAAAATATATTGGTTATGTAATTTGTTTTCTCTTTATTATTATTGGTTGGACTTAGCTGTATATAATGGTATGTACTAAATGTTATACATGTGGCCAGATGCACATTTTAGTCTTTGCCAAACCCTAGTTTTAATGGCATCATGAGGATCTAGCTCATTTTCCTCATGGTGTGGATCACCATGTGTATGTAATTGATTTTTGGTTAAAACTGGTAAATCATAATAAATATTAATAATAAACACTTTTGAGTGATTTTTATTTTTTATTTGAGAATTTTGAAAATAAAAATCAATTTTAATTTTGAGTTATGAAATTTTTAAAAGTTAATATTGGTTTCAAATATAAAAATAGTTAACATATTTAATTAATTTAATTAATTTATATTCTTAAGTTTGTAAAATAGTTAACATATTTAATTAATAATAATTATGGTTAAAACTAATTGTTGTTGCAAGATGCTTTTCATAGTGGTGTGGTTAGTGATTTTTGGTGCTTAAAGTAGTGATAAGAGTAATGAGGGTCGACTCAAGTTGTATAAAGAACTAAAATAAATTATAAACTTAGATCTTTAATATAAATTAAAAATTTATTATTGCTAAGAGTTGAACCCTAACAAAAAAAAAGAATATAGAGTTCTCTTAAATAAGAGTTCAACTAAAAAATTAATAAAATTATAATATTTTATTATGTTTATAATAAAATTTAACTTTTTTGAATTTTTAAGCTCAAAATTACAAGACATAATATCTTTAACATAGGTTATTCTTTTGAGCTCACCGTAAGAGTAATTGTAACGGAAGGTCAGAATAATGATTTATAATGGTCAGACTAGTAGTTAGTAGTCATTAAATTAATGATCGAAAGTAGATAAAGTAATGATTGATATAATGGTGATCACCTGTAGTCTTAGTGGTGATTAACGATGAATGAAGTGATAACTAACGGTGGTTTAAGGTGATGGATTATTGGTTGACAGTAGAAAAAGAGTTGGTTGGCAGCGGTCGATAATTATTAGATTGATGATGTAAATCGTGGCCGAAGATCATTGTTAGTGAAGTCTTAGCATGGATTAAAATACAAACATAAATTGATTTTAAAAATTATTATGAGTTTTAGTTGAAAACAATTTTAAAAATAAATAACAAATATACTCAACTTTATTTAAGAAGAACATATTTTAGTTTTAAAATTAACTTTTAAATAAAAACAAAAAACTCATAACCAACTTGAACATATCCAAAGTAATACTTCATCAGTTTCAGAATAATTCTTCCATATACTAATAAAAAATAAAAATGAAATATATAATAGTATTTTAAAATAAACCTCATTACTTGTATTTATCTCTCTCATAAATAAGCAATAAATGGTATAGGAAAATTTCCTCTCTTTTTTGTGTATCACTATTTTCTTCTATATCATTTATCTTTATTCAAAAAAATTAAGTACATTTGAATTTTTAAATTTCATCTTCAAACAATTGTTCTAAAAAAAAATCTGTCAACAAATTAGGTCTTCAATATATTATAGGCTATTCATGTAGCATTGTATTGAGGGATTAAAAATGAAGTATTTATAAGGATAAAATACTTATACATAATAAGTTTTATATCTCTAAATTTTGTTTTGTATTTTTAGTCTCTCTCAATTGTTATGTTTAAATTTTTTAAAACCATAATGAAATTTATTAATAATTTTCTAAAACATTGCTATTTAAGGAAATAATATATATATATATATATATATATATATATATATATATATATATATATATATATATATATATATATATATATATATATATATAGGATCAAATGATACAAAGGTGTCAAAGTTTAATTTGACATTTAATTTTTCAAACGTTAAAAGAATTGATCAAACAGTTATATTAAATGAAATAAAATATATATAATAAAATATATATATAATATATTTTTTCTTTTAAAAAATAGACTATTTATATGACCGTTTAATCAAGTACTACTAACCGTTGAGATTTAGTGCAAAATTAAAATTTGACACCTTAGTGTCATTTCATCGTAAAAATTAATTAAAAGTAAAGTAAAGTATAGTATACAATAATTATAATTTGGAAATTCAAATAAAAATTTACACAATTAATAATGTGGCCAAAATGTATATATGGCTATGAATCTTTATTTTGATATTTTAAAGTGTCACGAGTAGGGAGGTCCACTAAGCTCCTCAATAGGGAAGATTCCTTATCCCATGTATCTTTCAAATATGCTGTTAACTCAAATCTTTAGCTTTTAAATCATCAACACTTTCAATTCTATTAAGAATTACATCAAATAATATTTAAATTGCAACATGCATGCATTCTCCTATAATTAGTTAAAAAACTGTAAGTGAGTAATGGGCCAAAAAGTGATTTAGTTATATGAGAGTGGTATTTTGGATAAGATTGTTTTTAAACCAATAAATATTATGGATAAGATTGTTTTATAAACAAAATAATAAGAACTAGTAAAGCACTTTCTCACTAATCAATTAGTTGGAAATGATGTCATACAATAAATTATGAATATTTCTTTTAGCATTATATATATATATATATATATATATATATATATATATATATATATATATATATATATATATATATATATATATATATATATATATATATATATATATATATATATTTTTTAATTTAATATTCATATTACAAAATCTTCAGTTAGATTGAATATAACTTTTTAGTAAAATATTGTTTTTATTTTTATTAATATGAGATTTCCGCTGTGTTGTTAAAAAATAGTCATATTATAAAATCTATAGTTAGATTGGATACTATAGTATTATAGATTATAAATGGTATTTTAACAGGTCTTCTGAATATTTTTATTTTTTGATTTTATTATAAGTGGTGGAAGAATTTTTTTATCTTGTGCGTCAGCCATTAGTAGCTTAAAGTTTTATCAAACTGATTAATTTTGATGTATCTCATGAGTATATTTAAATGATTTTTTATTAATTTTAAAGACAGACTATTATAATAGTTTTAAATTTAACTATTGATTTTATTATACACATATAATAAAGAATTGTCGTGTTATCTTATTAAATTTAAAATTTAATTAAAATATATTGATAACAAAAAAAATTATACCATCGGTAAATCATAGTATTTAAAATTTTGTAAATATTTAACTTTTTTTTTAATTATATGTGAAATAATATTTTTAAATAATAGTGATACACTGACCGTGTAAAATATTTTATATTAATCACAACTAATCTCTTAACTTTAATATTACGCTGTGATATAATTAAGTTTGACCCTGATATAATCTATAACCTTAAAAGAGGCAACGGTTAATATACTTTTAATAAATTTTTAGGCTTAAATACACTTTTGATCTCTGTAATTTAGCGAGTTTTTTATTTTTGTCCTTGTAAAATTTTTTTTAGTCTCTATATCTTACTTTTTTTCTATGGATTTTGATTTTAGAAACTAAAACGAATGCAAAAGTGAAATATAGAGACTCAGACTAAATAAAAAAATTTACAGGAACGATAATCAAAATCTCGCTAACTTATAAAGACCAAAAATGCATTTAAGTCAAATTTTTATTACGACAAAGGATGCACTTTTATAAAATTAATTATTTGAATAAAAATTCATATTAGATGCACTCTATAAAATTAACTATTTTTTTTTTTTAAATGACAACATTAAATTTTTCAAAAATCTATATTAGACAAATTTGTGATATGTGTACTTTTGTTGAATGTTGTGCCAACCCATCTGTCAAAAGTTAGGATTTCACTGATCAATAATTGGATTTTGATCTTTTGGAAATAGCATGGACCCCCTTTATTATTTTGCATCTACATATCTAGTGTGAGGTTTGTTGTGCCACAAGTAGTAAGCATGTTGAAGAAACTCATGCATACACACCATCCCAAAATAACCAATTAGAGAGATAGGATCTTTCCCAAAAAATTTACGATATGTCACATGTATGTTCAGTTAGGTACATGATTCTCTCAAGGATCATCATTCGCAATAAATTTCTTGTTGGCATGATTGGCTTTCATTCTGGTTTTGTTAAGTTAAGTTGTATGGCAACATATTTTGAAGGTTTGATTATAGATTTTTTTTAAAATTGTGTTTGTAAAGATGGAAGGACACTCTGGTTTTAGGGGCCACACATCTAACTCAATGTGTCCAACCTTAAAGACATCAAGCACAGGCTCCAAACTATAGGTTGGGACCTAATAAGCCATCAATCAAACAAGTTTGATTCTCTTGCTTGTTGGTTCTCAATTAAACTTATAAACTATAGGTTGGGACCTAATTGTACATTATTAATTTTTCATAAGTTTTAAATTTTAATTGGTAAGCAAAATAGATTCAATAAAGAGGAGTCAAATAGATTTTAAGGACTAATAGTATGAATGAATCATTATCCTAATGATTTATATCTATATAAAGGCCTCTAACATTGAGAAAAAAGTGATCAAACTATTTTACATATTAGTATACTTAAGATTTAGTTTATTTTTTTACATTTTACTTTTCTACATTCTTATTGTTCTTGTTGTTACAGTTAAAGTATCCACAGAGCAATCTTATATCGAGTTTTTAAACTGTAATTGCATGTTTCATTTTCTTATCTATATTATCGATATGTTTATTTTCTTATTTGTTATCTTGTTTAATTTGATTATAAGTGCGTCTGAGTATAACCCTTTAGGATTTGGGACATGAGGACTGATTCTTTGATCATTCTATGAAAAACTAGGCAGTGGTGGGATGAAGTCCTTCGGAATATCTCTGCAGCTGGAAGACATACCAATAAGGACACACTTAAGGATTTTGAGAAAAGTTTAGCTATCATAATGGAAATAGCAATAAGGATAGGCAACTTATTATTCCTACGAAATTGTGAAAAATGTACCAATAAGGATAGACAACTTATTATTCCTACGAAATTTATCATAATAGAAATACAACAAGATTCTGAAATCCTAATCCTATTAAGAAGACCACTCCTTGCAACAACTAGGGAAATCATTGGTACTAAGCGTGGGAATATCATATTTGAAATAAGGGATGAAAATATTGAGTTTTTATTAACCAAAATTATAAAAACTCTATTTTTAAGGACTCTTGTTGCATGTCTAACATAGTTGAAAAACATGTTAATAAATCCCCGTCTAAATCGACCCCTCCTGAAAGTGTAGAGGTATACATAGTGAGTGTTATTACCTAGTGATGCAAAGATGAAGTAGTTAAGGCTTACAAGAAGGTACTATATAAAATTCCCATAACTCAAGACCGAAGCTTTAAAATACAAGGCTTGGCACTAGCACACGGGGCAGTCCCAAAAGTAAAAAAGAATCCTTAACCACCAAACCTTAAGCATGAACCCCCTCACGAAAGCAAGTAAGAAAAGGGTAAAGCATATGAGAAGTTGTTGGATATGTTCAAATGGAGCCCTACAAATATTGACACAATGTAAAGGATTCAAGTTTGAAGGAAGCATCGTCTTGATAAAAGTGATGCGTGGGATGAAACTTGCGGAATTGTGTGATTTATTTTGCTTGTGTGTTTTTTTTTGTAGGAAGAAAAATAAAGTTTGCACAACAAAGAGCATCTCAATTTTCTACCAAACGATATTGTGTTAACAAATGCTGATCACGAGTAGGGTAAAGCATAGAATTAGAGCAATAAATTCAAAGTCGTTTCCCACTGTCTCCGTCATAAAATATTGTAAGTTTTTTCTCTCAACTCCTTCTATTTTTTACTAAAAAATAGGGGACAATTTTTAGTTTAAATATGGGGAAATTCTATAGCTTTCTAGTTTGTTTGTTTGTGTATTTTGGTTGTGTTTGTGTGTGATGTCATATGTGTTGTTGTGAAAATCTACATGTATTAATGAATCAAGAAAATTGGAAAAATTTTAAATTTTGATCTAATGCGCTGTGTGAAAAAGTAGTTAATCCATGAGACCTAAGGCCTATGCTAGCTTAAGGATTTTGAGAAAAGTTTAGCTATTGTCCTTATCCTAATGCATAGATCTTTCTTATTTGATATTGATTTAGCTTGTTTTGACTTGTATTCTTAGTTGCTTTACCGCAGTTTTCAAAAATTCTTAATTGATGGTCTGACATAATAGCGTATCTGTATTTTCCATGTGAATAAAGCTGAATTAGAAAGAAAAATAAATAAAATGCAGTAAAAGACAACTACGCTTACTAAGTTGGGTAACCATTTCCCGATCATTCAACCAAAAGGTGAGTTGATCCCTAATGCCTAGAAATTTTTTTGTATGAATAAAAGATCTTTTAATCAGTGTAAGTTAGATATCCCTTAACTGATTATCCTTCCTAAAATTTATATAAATCCAAAGCAAAAATTTTGCCAAACTTTAAGAATTACAAAATATGAATTATGAATTAATGTAAAAAAAAATGCCTTAAAAATAACCATGACTGTGTGTTGAAGAAAAAATGGTAGGTGTGTAAACTTATAGTCAAAACTATGAAAAAAAATCTTTGAGGGAGGCTTTAGTAAGCATTTTCATAAGAAATTTTAACTAAGGTGAGTATCGAATGATTTAAACCTAGGCCGAGGCAGAACATGAATTATAAGCTAATACTCTATATGCATCCCTTCAAAATCTTCTTTAAAAGAAATTTGCTTAGTCTTAATCTTTCCTATCTTAGTTAAATTTCTTGAGGACAAGCAATGATTCAAGAATGAGGGATTCAATCGATTTCATTTTGACTGTTCTTAAGTAGTTTAATCTCTATTTGGTACATTGTACTTATGTATCTTTGTTTTTCTTTGTTTTAGATGAAAGAGAACGAGAAAGGACAAGTTGCAGCTAAACCGAGGAAAAATACTTGAAGAGTTCCCAAGGAGGAAGCTTCCAATACAAAAACTAGAGGCCACTATTATCCACATGTAGCTTGCACTATAGGCTGTAGTGGGTACCTCACCCCTTTCCAATTTTGGCCCCATAGTAAAAACTAGAGGCCATTACTACCCACACATAGCATGCACTATAATTATAGTGAATCAGAAGTCTGCCTCAAATTCTATTTTTCTCAAAGGCCCTTAATGTTTTACTTTTAACTTTAAGGGAAAATAATGTGAATTAATCATCATCTTGATGGATTTAGGCCTAAATAAAGACTTGTAATATTGAGAAAAAGGAGACCAAGTTATTTTACATACTAATACACTTAAGATTTAATTTTTTCTACATTTTACTTTCCTACAAACTTGTTGTTATTATTGTTATTGTCAAAGTCTCCATAGAGCAATCTTGTATCGAGTTTTCATACTGCAATTTGAGGTTTCGTTTCCTTGTTTATATTATTGATATGTTTGTTTTCATGTTTGTTATCATGTTTAATTTAATTCTAAGCATGTATGAGTTGAACCCTTAAGGATTTGGGACATGGGTGTTGGACAAGTGACTTCAATCATAAGAGAGGAGGGTTGAATTGTGGTGTTTGAAATTTCCTATTACTTTTATATTTTTCTCGATTAAAATTTAAATTGCATGTGTTATTAGTTTCTTAAGACTAAATAGAAGCGAAAATAAAACAGTAAAGAGCAAAAATCAAAGAGGATAGGGTTAGAGAGATTCCAATAGAGAATTGTACAGGTTTGGCCAAACGTTGGCCTAGTTCACTCCCCAAGATATCGTCTAAAGAGTTTACTTATAAACTTTGAGCTTTTAAAGGGTATGTACACAAAACTTTATACAATATGATCTTGAGATTTTTACATATTTATCCCTAACCAAAGATAGATTTGACCACATGCTAAGGTAACGCAGCTTCTTAGAGATTTTCATGTTGTTCTCAATAATCAAAATAGAACTTTTTCTGGCGAAGTTCTTAAAAACAAAAAAAGAAGATATTTTATGCTGGTTTATATCACAAACCAAACTCAATCTAAGAGTATCTCACTCTCAATACTCAAACAAACAACACGACCACTTACAAACTCTTCCTCACAATAAAAGTTTCACTCGAAAGCACTATGGAAACTTTAAATGAAGAGAAATATTTCTAGAGAGAGGGAGAGATAAATTTCAAAGAAAATGTAAAGCTTTGGAAATTGATGTGAAATGAAGAGGAGGCGAGTCCTCCTTTATATAGGAATTGGAAAAACCAAAAAAAGGTACGATCCATGAGCATTATTGATGAGCCAACCGATTGTCATAAATCTTCAATTGATTGGCTACATGATTTTTAATCGATTATCATGTCCAATATGGAAATATTAGATATAGAGTCGTTGCAAATCATTAATATGTTGTCCTAATAGTTTGGTTAAACATTTGGCTCTTCTCCAATCGATTGGCTTAATGCTCCAACTGATTAGCTGACTCATAAAAGTTTTCTCAATCAATGGGCTTAAGTCCCCAATCGGTTGATTAGTTTAAAAAAGATTTCGAAAGAGATTGGACAACTTCCAAATCACTTGGATTGTCATATAAACCAATTTTTAAGATAAAAACAATTTGAAAATTACTTTTAAGTATGTGTGTGTGAGTTTCCTTAGTACTTAGAAATTACTTCCTTACTTTTAGAAAACTCTGGTTACTCAGACAGACACGACTTGACGAGATTTCACACTTCGTTTCTTTTATTACTTCGAGGCTTCCAAGATTTTGGCCATATACATAGATCATATAAGCACTTTAATCTTGAGTCTTTTCTGTTGATAAGGCATAATATAATTATCTAGTTAGGTTACCATCATTAGAGAGTTGAAAGCTATTACCACCGACTTCAATCATCATCAGGTAAGCTTTGGAGAACTTCTTCCCTAAAACTCAAAAGTCTTTGAAGCTTTCTACACCAAGAGGGAATTATGTTACCTACATCTTTCTTGCTCACATTTCTCCAAGAGATAATTATTTTCCCTTAGGAGTATTTTGGACAACCTCTTTTTAGTCTCCTTAGGCCTTAGACTAGTATTGGGCTCTAGGTGTTTGACACCACTTTGCTCCACATACACTTCAAATCGCACCCCAAGGTTAGTAAGGAAATAAATTTACTAAGAAATTAATAAATCACATACTAAAGAATCAATTCAAGTATTCTAATTTTTCAATCTCTATTAACTGTACTACCTCAAAGTCTCAAGGTAATTTGAGAAACTCCCCCTTTTAAGGAAACGATAAGCCATCGTTGATTTTCCTTCTTTATGAATTAGTTGATACGAGAGTTGTTTCAACCACATAATTGATAAATCCATTACAAATTTATCACCTTAACCTTTTGTGATCATAGTCGTTGAATAATACCATCAACATCATCACTTTGGGAAATTCTACTTAAAAACATAATCAATGTTTAATTAAATCCATTTGTGTTAACAAGCGTCATCAGGTAACCATTTCTTCTTGTACACTTAACATAGTATAAAGATCTCTCCTATGTGTATCATATCATAAACATCATTGCACAAGGTTTCGTTAGAAATATTGAATCGGTAAAGAGGGCATGCAACAAAATATATGCTTGGTTTAAACAATATTTGTATCATCCTTGTTTCTTAGAAACTTGTTGTCAAGCAGAAAATTGTTTGGATTGTCAAACCAATCTCTAGGAGCTTGTTTTGGATCATAGAGAGCCTTTTTCATTTTTCAAAATATAACTAATAAAAGTTCTAAAAATGGGAAGATGATCAACATACAACTCCTTATGGATGTAACCATTAAAAGATCACACTTTTAAATCCATTTGAAAAATATAATGCATGATAAGGCTAGAACCATCATTATGGCTTCTAATCGAGTTATAGGGGAATAAGTTTCATTGAAATATATGCCTTCCTATTGATTGTAAACTTTCGTAACAAGTTTTATTTCTCAAAACATTTCCAAAAAAACATCAAGCTTGTTGCGAAATATCCACTAGGGTTCAATCTGTAACACCCCATTTCTAAACCCAAAAATATAATTAAACATTATCAGAGTATTAACATGCATAAAATAAAAAGGGCGTCACATATTGTTTTCACCATTATGAAAACCCAAAACAAAATACAAACATGCACTGATCATTTCATAACACAATTTGAAACTTCATGCTTTCATACACTATGCATATCGCACGCGGAATAATAAATTTCAAGTAATTTCAATGAATATATCCCATACTATATCCATCTACCAAATCATATAACATAAATCAACTCATATATATATATATATATATATATATATATATATATATATATATGTCATATGAATTCAACATTTGGCAACATAGTCATCAATACATGTATCCAAAATATCATGTCAAATACAATAAAGATAAAAATATTCAAACACTAAAAACATGAGTTCAAGACCCCCTAGTGTTACATGATCAGAGCATTGACTCAATACCTAAACAAAAATGAAATAACCGAAAGCTCCTCGGCTAAATCTTCGTGCAAGCACGCTACTCTTCGGAATCTGTGCGATGTAGAAGTGAACATCATTCAAACAGAAGGGTGAGAATTCACATCATAATGAATACATACAATATGTACAATCAATATAGCATACAATAGCATTATCATTCATCACATTTTATAAATTGAATAAATTCCACATTTAACGCACAAAACGCAATTTCCAATTATTACCAAGGAAATTCACATCAATTCAAGCAATCACATAACACCTAATGCGACTCGAATGCAATTAATGTGACTCAATGCATGTGGTGCCATGTGAGTATCAAGCTCACCGCTCCCGATTATAAACCAGAGCCGCGCTTTCGACCGGACAAGATCAAAGCCCTCAAAATATGAACCTTTAGTTCACCTTTTCCGAAACACAAAGGAACAAAGACACGCCTATGTTTCCACACAAGGATCAAAGCCACCATGTGAACCCGAAGTTTCACCGCTTATGTTTCAAAGCCACCGTGTGAACCCAAAGTTTCACCGCTTATATTTCAAAGCCACCATGTATGCATGTACAATTATCACAAAACATATGCATTTAAGATTATCCAAACAATATTAACATACCGCATACCTCAATAATTCACACATTAAATTATCCTCAATTGCACAACATACATCCATCATGTAAACATCATCAACAATGCATCCAAATAGCATTAAACATTTACCCACATCACAAATAACATATAACATCATAGCTCAACAATATTATTATCACCCAACATCAATTTTCATATTACATAAATACAATTCAAGTAACATGTATTCACTCACGTACGCATCATACTCATAGTATTCACCAATTCAACACATCATCTTAACATATACTAAACAATACCAACACATGTTGTTCACATCCAACATCAATTCATTATAGCACATACGTTAAGTCACAACAAAAAATAGTTAAATCAATTCACAATAGAAAATCATTAACTATTGCTATATCCCCACATGGTCTCATCATAAGGAAATCACTCATCAAGTATAACATAACATAGTTACACCAACTCATAACAAAGAACATATTTCCTATGTTATCTCTACATAGTTCATCATTTCATCTTAGTTCCAATCTATAAAGACTATAACCTATGATTCATTTTATTCTACTAATGTATATTTCATCTCATTAGCTTTCCAACACTTCAAACGGCACACAAAACGGACGTATGGTTCAAAAGTTATGGCTTTTACAAAATCTGTCAAAAAAATTGAATAACATGCGGGTCCGATCAGGCCGACCCATGAGTCGACCACTGCAGGGTATGAGTCGACTCATGACCTGCAGCGGTCGATCGCTCGCTGAAAAACCTAGATTTTTTCCTTTGCGAGTCAGCTCAGGCCGACCCTGGCTTCTGTAATGGTTGACTCATGCTGCGTAAAAATCCAAAAATCACCATTTTCCTTCCCCATTCCCCTCATACAACAACCATTAACCCACATATAATTTATACATCAATTGGCAGCAATTATCTCATCAATTTATCAAACAACAGCCATTTACTACCATCTATCATTATTCAAAATAATCATTTCATGGAATCTACACAAACCCTAACATTTTGAAAATTGTGTAAGTAGAGAGATGAAGAACCTAAGCATACCACTATCCATTGCATACATATATACCCATAATAATGAGGATTATCCCCCTTACCTTAGGTTCAATCTTCCTCTTCTAGGTTTTACCTCTTTCTCCTCTTTTGTTCCTCTCTTCTTCTCTTCCTTTCTTCATCTCTTCTCTTGTTTTCACAAAATGACACTTCTAACTCTATTCTTATAAAACCCTTACTATCTCTAATTTTCTCATTGGGCTTAACCCATTCATATTCTTCTATTTTTAATATTTAGGCCCAATTAGTTATATCTCTCTAATAACATAATTAACCCAAATAGCACAAATACACACATAATTAAATAATTTAAATAATTATTATACCACATAATAATTAAATAAATAAATAAATAATTAGTAAAACACCAAATAAAATAATTAATAATAATACTAATAAAATCAGGATGTTACACAATCACTCAATTAGCTTTAGGAACGAGTTCCCAAACGTTGTTTCTCTCAAATTGGTTTAACCTTTCTTGCATATAAAGAGACTAATGTTCATTGATGATAGCTTCATCAACTTCCTTTGGATCAAATTGTGAAACAAAAGTCACATAGTTATATACCTTGCTAATGGAATGCTGAGATGCAATTCCCTTAGAAATACCTCCATTAACATTCTGAATAGGATGGTCTTTAATGGTCCTCCATTCTTAAGTTAGAAATTGATTCTCTTAAGTTTACTTCTTTCAATTGAATCTATTTATGTGGTCTTTGGACTTCATCTCGTCTTTGATATTTTTCTTTCCTTTGGTTTTCATCTTCTAAGGATGTTCTTTAAGGGATATTTACAAAATTAACAACCTCTACTTATATCTAATTGGGATTAGTTCACCAAAGGTAATATGTATGAATTCTTCTATAGTCATGGTCTTTTTGAAAATAATCTTTAAAAGAATTTTATTTAAGGTTTTTATAGACCATGCATATAGAGGAATTAAACATACTCTATTATCTTTGTTACACAACTTACTCAATACTAAGTAACTTGTGCAATAAAGATTTAATTAATTAGAACAACTAAACGGTAGGATTAGGGATCTTACCAAAAGTAAAAAATTCAATGATTTTGTCTTGTTGTTATTTTGAAAAGATATTTCTTCCCTTGTAGGAGTAGAACAATAAATCATTTGTATTTCTTCAGTTGTGTCACTTGAAGAGAAACTATCGGTATCATCATCTGCATCACAATTTGACTTTTCTATCTTTGGTAACCATATATTTTTGAGTCCTCTGATGTTAGTGGAATAAATATTATGAACATACATCTTTCTCTTTTTACGTTCACAATGATCTTTATCAAAGTATGAAGGAGGAAGTCATTCTTTGCTCTCGTGAATCTTTTTGATAAAACAGAACATGGAAATATGGTCGTCTTTAGTACAATAGTTGGATTTTAAGGTCTTGCAACAAGAGGTGTACTTAGCATTGAAAATGTCACTAAATTTTTTATTGTTGTTCTTAGGTTCATAACCAAGACCTGCCTTATTGTAAGACGTTGTTTGGTTTCGTAACAAAAGATTCAAGTTGTTTCTTCCTTTAGTGAACTTATCAAGTATGTTTTGAAGATCATCAATTTTATTTTTCAAAATGTTACATTGATTACATTTGATAGATTCATCTAACATTTTATGAGAGGGAAGAGTTTTTAATTAGACCATCTTGTCTCTCTCTAAGACTTTTTATTTCTTCCAATAGGTTTTTATTTTTCAATTCAAGGGAAAAGATCTTTGGAGGCAGAGATAATTTGTTCTAATTTATTTGTTTCATTTGTTAGCTTCTTACCAAAATTAAATAAGTCTTGATGATAAAAGTGAGAGGTTACCTCATCGTCTTGATAATTTTTCATGAGATATATATTTGCTTCTTCCTTATTTGAGGATTCCATATCATCATAATCAGAGGTTATCTCTTTTGGGATTTCTTGAACTTTCTTTGATTTTGGTTTCTTTTTGGGTTTTGAGGCTGTTTGGTCTTATGTGTCATTTCTCTCCGCATTGATGAGATGTAGGAATATAAGAGAAACTTTCTTCAATTTTCTTATGGAGCCTTCAGGTTTCTTTTTCATGCTATAGGAATTATTTTGAATTTACAAAACTTGAATTCCATGAATTGATTACTTTTAATTTGACACTCTTTATCTTCTGGCTCCGTATCTTTAGTACTTGTGGATTTTAGTGCAATACTTTTGTTTTGTTGCAGAACCAGAAATGGAGAAGATTGCGAAAACTACGATATAGCTAAGCTTCTTGACTGTCTTCAGCAATTCGGCACCGTGGATCAGAGATTATGATCACGGTGCATCTTGGGTCAACATAGTTAATCGATGTCAATCTTGAATCAGTGTTACTAATCTCCAATACGACATATCAAAAGGGGGTGAGTGTTCCTGCATAGTTAGCACTCTAACTCCTAAGTCAGTTTGGGGTTCAAGATAATCTTAGTGAGAGTAGAGATTAGAGATTGTGGATCAGGTTGGATAAGTTGGCCTCGTGTTATTGGGTTTTTGGCTGATGCAAAGTAGTGTGTCCTTGAGCCTTTGGCGGGAGCGGAACACTTTTTTTATTTTTCTTGTTATCTTGTTCATCCTCAACAAGTCTTTTCTGCTTTATTTCATTTCCTTCAATTCGCCAAAAAGGTTGTGTGTGTCCATATTCCCTAAATCTTTAGATTCAAAAATCATAGTGACTTTGGGTTACTGACTACAGTTTAGGCATATAAGTATTTTTTAACTAATTCCTCATTTGAAAATGTTTTTCTTAGAGTTCTCATATGAGTCACGATATGAGTAAAACATGTTTTCATTTGATTAATGCTCTCTTCAAGTTTCACTTTGAAGAGTTTATACTCATGAGTTAATGTACCCAACCTTTCTCTCTTTACCTCAATAGTTCATTCATGGGTAATTTGGAGGATGTCTCACATTTCTTTTGCAGTTTCGCATTGAGAAACTCCCAAAAACTCATCAAGATCGAGAGCGGTTGTTATGACAGCTTTCGCCTTCAAATTACGCTGCACAATTTCTTTATCATATTTAGTCCAATCTTTTCAGGCTTATTTCTATAATATTATTAAATTTGTGTGTAGGAACAAATTGACCTTTATTCACAACCTTTCAATACCACGATCCATCCCTTCTATGAAAAACTTTATTGTCTCTTTTCCATAAACTATACACTTCTCCATTAAAGAATGAGGGTTTGTTTAGTGAATAGCTTGAAGTTATTTTTCCTCTTGAAATGATTAATCCTTAGCATGAGTTAGGCTCTAATGTCACTTGTTGGACAAGTGACTTCATACACAAGAAGGAGATGGGGTGAATTATGATATTTTAAATTCACGATTAATTTTATATTTTTCTTTATTAAACTTAAAATTATATTAGTAGTTTCTTAAGAGTAAATAACAGTGGAAATAGGATTAGAGAGATTGCACCAGAGAGTTATACAAGTTTGGCTTAATGTTAGCCTAGTCTTGTCCCCAAGAGATCTTCTTAAGATTTTAACTATAAACTTTGAGCTTTTAAAGGTTATGCCCACAAACCTTTATATAATATGATCTTAATATTCTCACAGGCTTATGCCTAACCAAAGATAGCTTTTATCACAGGCTAAGCTAACGAACCTTCTTAGAGATTTTTAGGCTGATCTCAATAACCAAAACATAACTTTTTTTCGATGAAGTTCTAGATATCAAAAACAGTGATTTTTTGACTGGTTTTTCTCATGAACCAAACTAAATCTAAGAGTATCTCACTCACAAGAATTAAAAAAAAATAACACGACCACTTACAAACTCTTCCTTACAAGAAAATTTTCTTTCAAAAGCACTATCGAAACTTTAAGTGAAGAGAAATATTTCTAGAGAGATATGGAGAGAAAAATAAAGAAATAAATTTCAAAGAAAATGTAAATATTTGGGGTGTGGCGTGAAATGAAGGGGAGGCGAGCCTCCTTTATATTGGAATTGGAAAAACCAAAAAAGGAAATGATTCATGGGTAGAATTGACGAGCCAATCAATTGGAATGACACTTCAATCAATTGACTGAGTCATTTTAAATCGATTTCCATGCCCAATATGGAAATATTATATGTAGAGACATTGCAAGTTATTAATGTATTATCCTAATCGTGTAGTTAAACAATTGGCCCTGCTCCAATCGATTGGCTTAATTCTCAAGTCGATTGGCTGACTTATAAAAGTTTCCCCAAACGATTAGTTAGTTCAAAAAAGCTTTGGAAAGAGATTGGATAGCTTCCTTATCACTTGGTTTGGCCTAGAAACCAATTTTTAAGATGAAAACATTTTGAGAAGGATTTTTTAGTCAGTGGGAGTTTCCTATGTACTTAAAAGTTACTTCCTTATTTTTATAAAACTCATGTCATTCAGACAAACATGACTCGACGAGATTTCCCAGTTCCTCTCTTTTATTACTTTGAGGCTTCCAAGACTTTTGTTAGATACATCAATCATATAAGCACTTTAATCTTGAGTCTCTTTTTGTCGACGAGGCATGTGATATTTCTCTAGTTAGGTTATTATCATCAAAGAATTCTCATGCAAGTTATTTCCACCGACTTCAATCATCGTTGTCGTCATAAAAAATTATTTTATAATCTTTTGTGGGATTATCAAATTTATACCTGGAAGCAAATAGATCCACAATGAGGATTATCCAAATGAAATTTCTTAGGCAAGTTATCTGATGAATGTTAAATAACGAGAATTTCCTTTTGTTTTAAATTTTCTATTTTAAAGAATAAAGTTCTCTATGAAAGTAGGAATGACTAGGGCATCAATTATACGAGGAAAAGGTATAATTGATGCCTGACTTAGAGTCAATTGAGAAATGCTCTACCGTTTTAATAACTGTATTTTAAAGTATTCTAAACAAATGAGATACATTGCAAAAGCAGATAACTTATTAGTTTAGGACATGGTAATGCGCTAACGAAAGTAGGCATTATTAAAAATTTCTATTATATTTCTACAAATGAATTTATCATTATTAACTGGAATTGAAACTTGTATGAGTAGGCCTTGGACATGAATCATTATCTTGGGTCCTTATTTAAAAACAAATTTTGATTAGTTGCAAACCAATGTATAAAACGATTGTCTTAGATAAATGTAGGAATAATGGAATTTCGTAATTGATTTGATCTCTAAGGACATTACTTTTTTATAACTTTGATATAGATGGGCATTTGCACCGTGTTAGAAGGCAAGACGCCCAAGATCAGAAAACTAATAAAGACTCTTACATGGTAAGATACACACTTAATAAATAGCTAAATAATATTAGGAGGAGTTGAAACCATATCGGCTAGAAAAAATATAGGAGGGAAGTAAAACACATCTCAAGAATACTCGAGAATCAGAAGATTGTGAAAACCCTAAATATCATTTTCACAATAAAGTTTTTAGAAAAAGTTGTTCCTCACGAGGATACCTCAATAATGATAGTGGTGCAGGCTTTTATCTATGACATAAAATGAGTCTTAATTGACCCAGGGAATTTTATTCACATTCTATACTAGGAAGTCTTTAAAGATTTCCAAATTAGTCTAGAGCAACTTTAAGCTTACAAGACCCCCTTAGTATGATTCTCAGATGAGCATGGAAAATTAAAGGATCACTTAACTCTTAATACAAAATTAGGTTTTGGTAGAAGTAAAAAAACACTAAAAATGAACTACCTAGTGGTACATGCCTCATTTTCATCTTACAACGCCATCATAGGGCAATTGACACTGATCACATTGGGGGCCAACTTCTCCACTTTGTATTTACTCGCAATCATCCATCGTATAATAATGGCATGTGGGTAGTAAAATGAAACAAAGAAATAGCTAGACATTTGTACCAAAACAACTTGAAGATTAAACATAAAAGGGGAAAGAGTAAGCCCTAACCTAAGCAGGATCGCACAATGAGTACTACACTTACAAAATGACCGACTTGGACCTATGAGAGAACTTCTGAGAAAAGAAGAGTTTCTCTCGTTGAATAGTTAAGGGATGTACACATTGGAAAACATGCTCATCATATTACCAAAATTAAGACATTTTGGGAAGCTGCATAAGAGGACTTAATAGTGACTCAACTAAGAAAATGTAAACCTACGTGGTTGGTAGTTGTACGATATGCCAGGCATTAGGGAAAGCAGTATAAGCTTTATTTTTCACTATGTCTTATAGAAAATGTGAACACCAAAATATTATAGAAAATGGGGCATGTGCGAAGAAAGAAGGAAAACAATAAACAAAAAGGTCAAAAACACTATAACGAATAATATATTTCATGGTGGAACATTTCACCTCACCCAACAAAAATTTGAAGTGTAAACCATAGACGCGTCACATTTTAATTTTATTATTTAAAAAATACCATATATTCCCTCGGTTTTGCTGGAAACCGAGGGAAAAAGTATTTAGAGGACGCGTCTTCGAATCCCAACAACTACATTTTATCACCTTTTAATTTTTTTAAAATTTTTTTAATAACCTATTACCTCGGTTTTGCTGAAAACCGAGGGGTAAAGTATTTAGAGGACATATAATTCAATCCCAGTAACTACACTTTTTAATATTTTTAACAAGACTTTACCCCTTGATTTTTGTTAAAAACCGAGGTAGACAACAACGCAGGTTTGAAAAAAAAATGCAGTTTCTAGGGATCGAACACATGACCAATATCACCTATTTTTTTTATTTTTTTTTTATGACATATTATCTTGGTTTTGCTAAAAACCGAAGGGTAAAGTAGCGTATTTTATTTTATTTTTAAATTTTTTTTATTTATGACCAATTTGATGAAAAAATTAAGTAACGAATCTTTGTCGTCCATTTATAAAGTAACAATTGTCAAGATATTGCCAACTCATTAATCCACATGAAACATTAGTGATCCGCATGAAACTCTCACTAGACAATAAAAACGTGAATGCCATAACTATCCATCTTGGATTTAAAGTGCTGAAATTTTAACTTAGCATATTAAAAACAATGATAATGAAAGCAAGAGCAGGAAAATATTTCAAGGTTAGTTTCTTCATGTAATATTTTATCTAGTAATTCCTTGTTAAAATTGTTTAATGTTAGTTGTAGTTGTATCAAGTAAAATGTTTAATATTATTGTTGTTGTTGTTGTAAAAATATAGTATTTAACGATTCTATTGATTTTGTTTTTTTGTCGTTGTTATTGTTGATGTTTTAGAAATTTAATGTTTAAAGATTCCATGGATTTTATTGTTGTTGTTGTTGTTGTTGTTGTTGTTGTTGTTGTTGTTGTTGTTGTTGTTGTTGTTGTTGTTGCTATTGTTACTTATGTTTTGAGATTTAATGTTTAAGTATTCTATTGAGTTTGTTTATTTGTTGTTGTTGTTATTGTTGAGATTTAACATTTTAATAATCCATGGATTTTGTTGTTGTTGTTGTTATTGTTTTTAACATTTAAAGATTCCATGAATTTTGTTGTTGTTGTTCCTGTTGTTGTTGTTGTTGTTGTCGTTCTTATTATGAGATTTAATGTTTAAGGATTATATTGATTTTGTTTCTGTTGTTCTTATAGGTGATGTTGTTGATGATGAGAAAGATTTTGAATTTGTCAAAAAAAAAAATAGTACTTTGCAGATTAAAATGAAAAAAAGGTTAATATTAAAATTTCGTAAACAGGACTTTACCTCTCGGTTATTGTTAAAAACTAAGGTTAAAAGTAGCACAGTTTTGAAATTTTAAAAAATGTAGTTGCTATTGCTAGGGATCAAACCCATGACCAGTGCCACTTTTGCCAATCAAATTTAACATAGTGTATAATAAACTATCTCACTTGTCATTATAATATAAATCTTGATATGAAACAAAATATAGATATACCTAATTGCAGTTACAACTTTGAGTTTGTATTGCAAATGTGAAAATACTTATAATTAACTTTTTTGTAATGTAATTGTAATTATAGTTGCGAATCCCAATTTAAAACAACAACAATCAAGTATTTTTTCTATTAAGTGAGATTTGTTACATGAATCAACTTCTACTATGTGTTTTATCCAAAATTCCGCTATCTAAATCATTAATCTTGAATTCTTAATCAATAACTTTTGTTATAGTTTTTTTAAGTATTTATCGACTTCTAACATCTGTAACAGTTAAGAAATAAACAACCATCAAAATTGCAGTAGAGAAAAATGGAATTCGAGGCTGGCTTCTGGTGGACTTTCGTTGTAGTGCAGGTTATGGGTGGATAGTAGTGTCCTCTAATTTTTTTTCTATTGGGACAAAATTGGAAAGGGTTAAGACACCCATAATGGACGATAGTGCATGCTACGAGTGGATAGTAATGGGTTTTGGTTTTTATACTTAAAGCCTTTTCCTTGTGCAGTCTTCATGCATTTTCTCCCAATTTTGCTCCAACTTGTCATGTATCCTTCTCTTTCATCTAAGACAAGAAAAACAAATATACATATGTAAAATGCACAAAATAGAGATAAAACTATTTTTAAGAATTGAAGATAAATTACTCTTAATAAACAGTCAAAATGTCATCGATCACCTTCCATTTATGAAGTTTTGTCTAATCAACAACATGTTTCCTTTCTTTTGAACTTAGACGACTAACAAACGAATGACCTTCTAATCTATCATGTGAGTCGTGGTTGTGAAGTCCTCATTTTGCATTAATCTTCCATCCAGAACCATCTTTAGATGATGTTGATCTGATTTTAAATGGACACCCGCATTTTTTAGTCGCACTTTGTGTTGTTCTATCAACTTCCTTGTATTTTTCACCTTTACCATAATCAAATATTAATTTGTTGCTTCTCCCTTTTATTCTCGTTTATGTATCTGAACGTGTAATGATAATTGTTACTTTATGTTTGATTTCAACCTTCTTAATTCATCCTATCATTTCTTCTGGCTTCTGTATCTAAACGAGTAATGATAACAGTTACTTTATGTTTGATTTCAACCTCCTTAATTCACATTATCACTTCTTCTCGTGTATCAAATCTTTCTACAATTAAGAATACTTATGTAGTATCAACTCATATATAGTTTTTATCGTATATCTGTAAAGGGATCTCCATAACTATGAAACATTAAAAAAAATATTTAAAAAAAAAATATACATACCCAAACTTATAAGTTAATTATCCGATGAACAAAATGAAGACTATCATAATGCTTATAACTAGGTTATTCAATGAAAATTATATAATATCAGATAACTTTTGTATAGGTAATCTAGTACATATATAACAATATCGAAATACTTAATCGTAAGTTATTCTGTAAAGAAAAATTACAATTATTTGAAATACTTGAATTTCAAAAAACTTAATTATTTGATAAGTAAAAATAGTATAATTAGAATATTTTAAAAAGTATAAGGGTGAAGAGATAATAATAGTTGTATGGGGGAAATTTTCCCTATGATGACGATAAAAAAATAGTTGATCCAAACCAAAATATATCTCTGAGAAATACTTCTTTACAAAATCCAGGCAGCCCCCACAATAACATGTCCTACATGAAAAGAGCATGGCCCACTCCGTACAATCTGATCTGGCAATGCGGCTTTTCCGCTGCTCTTTTTATTTTATCAACCTAACAAATCACTTCTTTTTCTTCCATCTCTTTCATTCCTAGTCATTACTCACTTTAACAAATATTTTATATTTCTTCGTACAAATTTTTAAGAAAGAAGGCACATAGTATTTGAAAAGAAATGTTAAATATATAAATGATGGTTGAGATAGGTGAGTAGACGTAGCAATGGGCGGGTCGGAAATGGTTTTTACTTTTTCTAAACACAAATTTAAATCGTCTCAAATCTAAACGGAAATGAAGAATTAAAATTCAAACAGGTTCGGGTTGAGTTCGGGTTATATTCGGATATCCTCACCCCCACCACCTAAAATTAATTTTTTTAATAAAAATATTTATTTTTTCAAAATCAAATTAATAAAATAAAATAATTTTACAAACTTCTATAGATATATTTTAAATAATAAATACAAATCAAATGGAAAAAACATTGGCCACATATTTAATATTTTAATTTATTAAAAATAAATAATAATGTGTACAATGAAATAGACGGGGCGGGTTCGGGGGTGGATACAATGAAATATGACCTGTCCTCATATTTGTAATTGGGAAAATCTAAATTCGAATTCAAACTCAGTCAAAACGAATTTTTTCCATCAATTTTAAAGTTCGAGTGGATACCCGTGAGTATGAGTTTTATTGTCATACTCTGAGCTAATATACTATATAGCAACAATAATAACCAAAAATGAAAGTGGAGTTTGAAGGACAATCGTGGTCCCAAATGACAATAAGAAGAGATAGATGGTAGTAGTGAATGGTATTGATTGAATGTGATGATGTTTATACTAACTTTGCAAACCCTATTATTAATATAGCTACCCTTAGGTTTGTGACATAAATAAAATATCAAAGGAAGTGATGTTATTTATTTGTAGAGTACGATTAGGTAGGGTATGTAATGTATTATGTAAAAGTGGAATATTAAATGAATAGAATGATGCGGATCTAAGTTAGTAGAACATAGATTCCATGATATGATTTGAGTATTTTATGAAGCAATCAAATTTGATTAAAAATGAGAATAAACAATTGAATGCAATATAATGAATGTTTTTCACTTTCTATTTTTTTTCTTCACTTTTTGTTATATTAGAAAATATCAAGTAGTAAGGAAAATATTTGATTTGTGTGTGATGTGGCCTCAAAATTAAAAAGGTTTATGCCTTGTGTTTGGCTATGTTCACACATGAATCGAGTTTGAGTTTATTAAAATGGGTTGCAATCTTATAAATCTTACAATGTAGTGATTAATGTTTGAATCTAGATAGATAAAACTTTTACATTTAGTGTATGACACTCTCTTATATAAAATTTAGAATCGATTTAACAAATTTAGAGATTTAAAGTATGATTTCGAATGAGAATTTTTAAAAACTAAAAACAACATAATTATAGATTTTTTTATGTCTTATTAGTTTCTACAATATTAAATAATAATATAATATTGTGTGCATTTGTCTTCTAACATTCTTAACATGAGAGATTTTGAAAATAATAGCTAGCATTTTCAAAATAATGGTATCGAAATCTAAGGCATTTGAGTGCTAACTATGTCTGTTGTTTATTGACCATTTAGAAATCAATTCAAAATTCACTTCGCCAAACCTACTCAAGCAAATATATAATATCAGATTATAAGTTCTATAACATTCTTTGCATCCATTTCAAAAATGAGAGATGTTAAAAGTCTCACCTGAGCAATATATTTAATAAATATATGTTTATAAATGGTCTCCATTTTCTCCTAATATTTTGATTTTATAGACCTATCTGCAATTCTTAAAAAGAGTACCTAAGTTCTAACTAAAACAAAACTACTATGTATCACCCCAAATGCATACATGTACACCTTGTTGTGTGATTTTGAAAAGGAAGCATGCACTTGAACCATTCCAGCTATGGGCTTTATCCATTGAGAAGGGTAAGAGTTTGCTTAGGACTAGAGTGTGTAAGATTGTTCAAAAAATTCATAGAATTGAAATGAATCATATAATAAATTTAAACTATTGTTAAATAACTAAACCGTTAACTATAACGAATGAATTACAATTTTTCAAATTAATTACCAAATCGAACTATAGTTTTTTTTTATCACCACCGGTATAGTCTGGTTCAGATGTCAGTTCTGGTATCAAGTAGGTCTAATCCCCTCCCGATCGCAGTTGCGGAGGATTCAACCGTAATTCTTCCTACCAAATCCAGCGCCAATCACCACAGTTAAAATCTAACTAAAATATACCAAATTGAATCTCAATTAATTAATGGTGATATTAGTGTTATGTTGTAACTTTGATTCAGCGGAATTGTTTTCAAAGTCCACCCTTATCATTGTTTTTAGTTTAGAAGACAAACACACCTTCTTCTTTTTTTTTAATATTGAAAACTATTTTAAATAAAAAAAATAATTTCTTAAAAATTAACTTCTTTTAGCCATTAACAAACTGATTTAAATTTCAAAATTCCACGTCGGAGTCCTTAACTCTATTTTACAAATAAAATATATATTTTTAAAAATATAGACGATTATTTAAAATATTTCATTTTGAAAATATAATATTATTTTAATTAATATTTATTATCATTCATTATATAATTCTCTAGTCAATATTTAAATATCTCATTATTGTTGAGAGAATAAATCGTATCAATTCAATATATATACTTGATAAACAATCTAGAACTTAAGCTAAATATTTTAGAGTTTTTAGTCGATAACTTTATTGGTTTAAGTTATGACATAATATTCAAGTAAATTATTAATATTAGAATTATAAAATGTAAAATAACAAAAAAAAAGTAAATGTACATCAATAAAAACAACAACAAAAAAGTAAACTAAATGGTGTTGGAAATATGATTTGAATCGGGTTTGAAGAAAATATTCATTTGATTATAAGATAAATCATATGCAGTCTAATTTAATTTTAGATGACTTATATAAATATGTATTTGAAACATGTAAAATAGTAAAAAAGAAAATATTAAATTTAATTAATAAGTAATATTATAAAAATTAATAATAGTATTAAAAATTTTGATTTTGTTTTATTTGATTTTGAAATTTTAATCTTGATGCAAGCGATATGACATTCAATATTATTTAACTTTTTATTGATTTTTAATTTTTTTGAAAATTTTGAATTTTGAATTTGATTGAGTTTGAATATAAATACATTTACATAACAATAGTGATGAAAATAAATAAAATTAAAAAATCTCTATAAAAAAAAAAGTCTAAAATAACTTTTAATTAAAAAATGGTTCAATTCATTTTAGAAACGGTTTTACAAAGTGTTTAGTAGCTAGCTAACTGCTCCTACAGTTCAGAATTTAAAAATGAATTCAACAAATAATTTGCTTTAATTCGATTTTGGGCATTGGTTCGGTTCGATTTGAGTGAATTTTTATTACTATTTGATTTAAATTGTTCCATAAACAATATAAGTGTTTGTTTTCTGTATCTAATATTCATACCATGTGATGTATGTTTCAGGTATCTATTATTTATGGAGGTGATAAACGGGTATATTTGTCTTGTTTTGAACTATTTTGCGAAAATTCGTAAAAAAAATAATTTGGGGTGAACCGAAAATATTTGAGGGTGTGGATCTAAAATGTTGACTCGTCCGAAAAAAAATAAGAGTGAGGTGATATGCGAGCGGAGTCTCTTTTAAGTTTAAAAGTTACAAAATTTATGTTAATGTCAGCGTCTTGTAAAAGTTTGTAAAAAACCAGAATGCAACGAGACGCATATATTTGAGGGTTCAAACCTAAATTTTAGTCTGTTCTATAAAAAATTGTGGAAAAAACGAACATGTCTAATGGATTGGACTATTTTGCCACCCTATACGATGTAGGGTTTCATGAAATTCAATATAAAACTCATAACATTACCACCACTCTTTAAAGAATTGTAGTTAGTGCCTTAATTCAACCAATGAGTAACTCTTGATGTGACACTCAAATCAACTCTCAAATGAGAATACCAAAACTTAAAACCGAGAACTCAACTTAAAAAACTAGTCTATTTGGTGAAAGACACTATGACTCAAGTACTACAACATTTAAAAGCTCCTTGAAATCACTTAGATTTTGAAAATTTCTTTTTCCACCTCTCTAATGGAGTGACTCCCAACAAAAACTCCAAAATGCCCCTGCTTCGAAAATGTATCTTCGAAGTATTTTTTTTAGATTTTTCCAGACTTCGGAGATGTATCTCCGAAAAAATCCCAAAAATTGAGATTTTAATTAATTCGGAGATGCATCTCAGAAAAAACAAAAAAATTTAAAAATCACAAAAATTAAAAATTTTGGGATATTAATTAATTCACATATCATAAATTTGATATAATTTATGAGTAATGAATAATAATAATCATATATTTTGATATAATTTATGAGTTATGAATAATAATTATTATATATTTCTATTCTGATACATATTTTAAAATTTAAAATAATTTTAATTAAAAAAATTAAAATAATTTCAATTACAAAAAATTTAAAATAATTCCAATTATTAAAATATAATTATGAATAATTTCAATTCATGTTTCTACGGTTGATAATAATATTAAAAGAGATCAAGTAAGACTAATAATAATAATAATAATAATAATAATAATGATAAAAAAATTTATTTTTCATAATGAATTATGATAAAAAAAATTATTTTTCATAATTAAAAATGAATTATAATTTTTCATTTAATTTAAAAAAATTTAAAAAAGGTTTTGTCTTAATTTTATTTAATGAATAAATTTTATATTTAATTCTATATAATTCAAAATTTACTTATGAAATTAAAATGTTTTTAATTTATATAAGTAAGTAAAATAATTTTTAAATTGTTTAGGAAATTTTGATTCACTTTCATTTTATTGATTCACCTTAATTTTATACCTATTAATTGTTATGATTCACCTTGATTTTAATTTTTTAATAATTAATTAATTTTATACCTATGCATTTTCGAAGACACCCCTCTCTCAAAAAAAGGTGTTTTCGGAAATGCATCTCCGAAAACACTTTTTTCGTGTATCCAACTTTTTTTCAAAAGAAAAATGATTTCGGAGATGTATCACCAGAATATAGGGACATTCTAGAAAATTCGCCGCAGATGACCAAGAAAATTAGGAGGTGAATAAAGAAATTTCCTAGGATTTAATACAAGAAGACCTTGTAAAGTACAGTGCAGAGTGCAAGACATGTTATTTCACACTCCCTCCATCAAAAACCATGCCCCTAGTCACGTGGTTTAGGACCCTTTCTTTAATGCTCTATCACAAACGTAAGGCTGCCCACGTGACACCCCATAGGTTTGGCACAGTAGTACGGATGGAAATTGGAATGGGCCTGTACAGTGTACAATTCCTCTAATATAGGTACTCCTATTGTTTTTCTTACCTTTTATGTCTCAACAAAAATATTAAAAAATTATTCGGATTCATTATGTAATTGTCTTACAAAATATATGTTACTTAAAATAGGTTTATAGTATTATTCATTTCACCATCACTCAAAAGTTGTCAATTCAACTTCTTAAGACGATGTGAAAACTTCTTTGACAAATAATCTATTATAAGTATTTTTATAAATATTTTTTGAATTTTAAGGTTTGGATCTTAGTGAGCTCCTATAACTCAATCCACCTAAACTTTCAGATATCAAAAAATAAAATCTAATCGAATTAAAATTACAAAAGCCTCAATTACATAATGTGTGCTCCCAAATCAAGATAACAAAAATATTATTAAGAAAGAGGTTGAATTGTGTTGGCGTTTAAAAACCTTTTTTAGATTGTTTCAAATGAAACTTTAAATCAAACAGAATTGTTGAATATTAAAGAGATAAGAGAAAAGAAATTACACAAAAAATTTATTCTTATTTACCCCATAACTGAGAGTTATATCAAGTCTTTTCACACTTGATTTTTTTACTATATCCAACTAATTACAATATTAATAAGATATTTCATAGTCCAAATGACTTATATATCTTAGATTTTTCAAATACAAAGAATTGATCTCAATTTGATCTCTTTGTCGTCTCAAATAATATGATTAATAAATTGTTGGGTTAAATATGTTTAAAGTTTATGTAAAATTAGATATTTCTATTTTTAGTTTCTCTAAAAAATTTCATTAAAGAATCACCCTCCAAATTTTTTCCCTCCATATTTTTTGTTCCTCTCGTCAACGTCTGTTAACAAAAGTTAACGTGGCACGCCATGTGGAAGTTTTTTTTTTGGAATGATTGGGTCTACACGTGACAGTGACAGTATGATAAGGATGTTGACGTGACATGCCATGTGGCTAATGTCAACATCATACTTAAATCTTTAAAAAATAGTAACTAATTTGTAGCTAAACTCATAGCTAATTTATAGTAACAAATTTAAAAATAAAAAAATTTATCCAACAGCGACCAGGAAGCTGACTTGTCTAAAAAGGATATGGGAGGATGGATGAGTAACATTTGCTTCACCTATCTTGTCATTGTTACTGCAAGCTATTTTATATATAAATTTCAAAAAAATGCTTAATAACCTTTATACATTGATACTTGTATTTAAATTGAAATAGTTATTTGACGAAATGAATAATTTTAGTAAACTTGTTTATAGCCAAACAATGTGATGAAAGATCCAATAGGTTTTTTCTTTAGCCACCTCCCTATGGGGGTCACCCCAGCGAAAAACTCAAAATATCCCTGCTTCAGAAATGAACTTCCGAAGCATTGATTTTTTAAAAAAAATTTCACAATTCGGAAGTGCATCTCCGAAAACACCTCATGGGGGGTGTCTTCGGAGATGAACTTCCGAAAACACCTCATAGGGTGTGTGTTCGGAGATGTACTTCCGAAAACATATTTATTCAGATTTTGGGGGGTTTCGGAAATGAACTTCCGAATTATGCAGAAACTGTGTTTTTTTTTAATGTTTTTTCTTAACAGTCTCGCATTTTTAATTAAACGCAAACGCCAAATAAAATAAGCAACAGATAAACTGAAAATACTAATATGATAAATCAAATCCAAATAATATATACAAGCCGAAAATAATAATAATACTATGCGAAAGATACAATCCGAAAACAAAAAATAAATAAACCCGATCACTACTGGGTGTGCCTAACCCTCTCTCCCTGGGACCTCCTCTGCCGCCTGTATGTCGCTGCACGGCCCGCATCAGTGACGATCATCTCCATCACGGCGACTGCCTCTGGACCGCTCTGCTGAACGACACCTCGATCCAACGCGTCCCGCCCAAGCATCTCTATCCGCTGGCAGATCGGCATGAGATCAATGGCGTGGTCATCCTCGGCCTGCTGGTTCTCCAAGATCTCCTCGTGTGATGGCCTAGGAGCGCCGGGAACGTCGGGTCTCAGCAGAGGATGTGACACCCGATAGAACCATGTGACGTATCCCTCCTCACTGTGCCAGTCCTGTGTGACCCGAGTGAGATGGTACTCCTGCGGTACCACATGATGCTGCCAGTCCTCCCATATGGCAGTGAGCTGCACTCGGGTCACTCTGTCGGGAGCAGCCTCAAAGGGTGACCTGGGTATCCGCTGCACGAATCTGAACTGACGCATGCACCGCTCAGGGAGATACCGGACCATGATGGTAGTCCCGCATGCCAGCCAGCCTGAATATAGAGCAATGCCGTCAAAGGGGACAATCTGAGCGTAGTCGCTGAACGGCCTCCAGGTGACGTCGTCGTGCATCGTGCGGTCCAGGTATCCACGGTATGGTCCCATCGCATCGTTCCTCCTCTGGAGAACGTATCTGGCGGCCCTGGGCATGGCGTCCACGTACGCAGGATCGATGTGAAAGCCGTGGATGCGGGAGAAGTAGGAGATGATCCAGCTCTGAAACAGAAACACGATAATGTATTAAAAATAAATACGAAACATAAATAAATAAATAAATACGATAATGTATTAAAATAAAACGTACCGTAAGTAGTGTGCAGGATCCGACCAACTGCCTCGTCCTCCAGTTGGAGGCCTCATTCAGCTTCTGGTAGAGGTATGCCTGAGTAGCTGCCCCCCAGTTCCACTGGTGAACGGTATCCAGGTCCATGAAGTAGTGGAGGTAGGTCACGTCGACGTACCTTGCACTCTTGTCCACAAAGCATGCAGCGCCTACCACATGCATGTACCAACACCGGAGAGCGCAGCCGCGGTGATAGTGTGTGAATAGCTCGTCACCCGCCTCCTCAGCCTCGGCCGCCGCGTCCAGGTGGTGCTCAAAATAGCAGCTCAGTGTGGTGAATCGGACATGAGGCCCAGATGTCGTGACACACTCAAAGTGAGGAACCTCGTGCTCCATGCCCAAATAGAGCGTCATCCACTCAATGGCCTCGACCCTCTGGATCCGGGAGTGGTGCAACAGCGGCCCCCTAACCGACAGGTGGAGAAGACACTGCACGTCATGCAAGGTGATCGTCATCTCCCCAACCAGCAAGTGGAAATAGGACGTCTCCTTGTGCCAGCGCTCCACAAATGCCCCCTGCATGCCGGTGCTGATGGTGGTGTACCCCGTCATGCAGAGCCCGCTAAGCCCTGAACCTCGCACATGGTGGTTAAACCACTCAGCTGCTGGTTTAAACAGACCGAAAATCTTCCGGGCGTGGTTCACCATTTTCAACGGCTCTCTCTCCTGTTACAAAAAAAAACAAATAAGCGACATATATTAAATAAGCGACAAATAAACGGTTAAATTATAAAAAATGGTGACAAATAAACAGTTAAATTATAAAAAATACCTCTCCCTCCCAGATACGCTGAGCGACGTGATCGTGGTAGTGAATCAGCACGGAAGTGTCAAAGGGCCCTCCCGGATAGCTGTCCTTCTGCTCATCCTCCTCCCTGGCTGGAGGGTCAACATCCGGTACCCCCTCCGTCTCGTGGTAGGGCACTGCCGCCACCTCCTCCTCATCCTCCTCCTCCTCCTCCTCCTCTCGCTGGCGGGAAGAAGATACCCGAGCCAGCCGACTCCCATATCCTGAAGCAGATGTACCCTCTCCCTCGCCCACGGGAACTCGCACACGTCGTCCCTGGCCCTGCCCCCGTCCCTGTGTCGACGCCAGCTGCGCCGCCGCCCGCTCGCGTCTAGCCGACGCAGTCTGGGTCTCCCTACCCTGTCTGATGCGTGCTGGTTGGTTGCCTGACATGTTCCTGTAAACAATTGAAATCAATTAATATGCCACACAAAAGAAAAAACTAAAAAAATTGAACTTCTGATACAATTCGGAAGTTCATTTCCGAAACTGGGATGGAGGTGTTTTCGGAAATGAACTTCCGAAACACCCCTGCGATGAAGTTTTCTGCAACTTCCATGGCAGACCCCAAAACCAGACTTAAAAACTACTTTTGCAATTTCTAAACACCCTAAATATCATTACCAACCTACCCCAATGTGGTTTTTGCAATTTCTAAACACCCTAATAGAGATTTTAATAATAGATCTAAAAATAGAAAAAATTCAAAAACTTACCAATTGAAGAGATTAGGATGACTTAGGTTGAGTTTGGGAAGCTTTTGGAATGCACACTTGCTTTTGCAGAAATTTTTGAAGAGAGCAAGTTTGAAGAAGATTTAGGGTAAATTGAATGGGGGAGGGGGCTGTTTTGCTTAATCTGCAAAACGCGCAATATTTCGGAAATGAACTTCCGAAATGTTGTTTTCGGAAGTGCATTTCCGAAATAAGACAATTTTTCAAAAAAAAAAGGCGCTTTCGGAGATGCATCTCCGAAAACACCTTTTTCTTGCATTTCGGAAATGCATTTCCGAAGTCAGGGGTAGTTTGGGTTTTTCACCAGAGGTGGACTAGAAGGTTGGGAGGTCTATAAAGAAATTTTCGATCCAATATTAAAATGTGCTCTGGACAAGCAAATGGTCGTCTTCATAGATATGTCTTTAAATAAATAATGCATGAACTGCTCACTATAAGAAAATACTTTTTTTCTTCTAAAAATCTATATTTACTTATTGTTTTCTAAATAAATATTATGATCTTAAATAGGGATGTCAGTATACATTTGTTAACGGAGATTTCTGTGAAAATTATCTATTTAGAGTTTTGAAGTTGAGAATTTTTTTTCTCCGTGGGAACAGTCGATGACACTTTAGAGTGGGGATTGAAAAAGTATTCTTCGCCCCACAAATTCTCCGACCCCGAACATATTATTTAAAATTTATATTTCATATATTATTTAATATATAATCATATAACTTTGCATTTTTTTAATGAAAAGATATATTAATGTATTAGAAAATGAAAAGTCATTAATGGATTGATTTTTTTGTTTTGTTTTATTGTATAATGTATTGTTTCATTACTCCAATTACTTAAAGTTTAGAAAAGTGCATCCAATACATACAATATACACGTTGTATCCTCCTTTTAATTTCTCAATTCTATGTCTCATTCATCATCTCCTATGTTCTTATCATCATCACAATAATCATTCTTTTTTATTCATTGTACTTATGGTAATTCCTCGTTAAATTCACTTTACTTTCGTTAGTAACACATTTTTCATTCAATTAATAAATTAGTGATTATATTTTTGTGATGAGTGTGAATGAATCTGGTACCTGTGAGTTTTCCACACTCACGCATAATCAATCATTTGTGATAGACGACTGTGGTAATGTAGTAGTAAATTAACGAACGAGTTTTCTTAGAATAGATGAAGATAAATACTTAATGGGGTTATTGTTGTTTTTTGCTTATGTATTGTGGTACTACATCATGGTTGTACAAGGGTATGCATTGTAACAACAAGTTCAGTTGACTATTTATTTATTTTATAGAAAAAAAAAATTAGAAACAGCAAGTGTTTTTGCTTTTTTTTTTTCTAAAAAAAGAAAAAAACAACGAAATACTAGTGTTACAGTTTGATCAAAAAATAAAGAAATTTTGTTAAGATTTGATAGACATGGATCTCTTTGGAGATCTGTGGGAATGAGGATGGAGGAAAATAATCTCCCGTAGCGGGGATTTGGGATGGAGACTAGGAAAAAATATGGAGGTGGGGCGGAGAGCGGTGAAGCATCATTCGAACATTCTCTGCCCCGTTGACATCCCTATTCTTTACTAACACACATAAATATATACTAACCATAAAACTTATTTTTAATAATAAACATAAATTATATTATTTATATTAATACACTTATTTTTAATACTAAAAATATTATACTTTTTTTTTGTTTTAACTTAAAAATATTAAAAAAATTGTTTTAAGCATTAAATAAACTATTTTATACTATAAATTATATTGGTTATATTTGTACTCTTGTTTTTTATACTATTATACTATACAATTGTTTTTCTTTCTGTAACTTAAAAATAAATAAAATATATATATATATATATATATATATATATATATATATATATACATATATATATATATATAAAATATTGGTTTCTAAAATATTATATCACAAATACAATAAATTTCTATATAACATAAACACAATAAACCTCCATCATAAACACACATACACAAAAAATTTATAAATTTTATATGTGTACCTTAATTGAAGACAAATTTGTTGTAGGTTTTGAAGCTTTCCTTCAAAAAAAATATTGTTTTTCTAAAAGAAATAATTGGTAAAAAAAACACCAAACAGAACAAAATTAACATTATAATTTAAATCTAAAAATAAAATAAGTATATATATATATATATATATATATATATATATATATATATATATATATATATATATATATATATATATATATATATATATATATATATATATATATATATATATATATATATATATATATATATATATTAATATTATCTCAAGATTTTCTACTTTGGAGTTTGGAGTTGAGATAGTGTTATGATTCATGGAAGAAAAAGAAAATGTTCCGAAAAAAATTTGGGAATGAAAAAAGAGGGGAAGCGGTGGAGTTTGTAAAGAAAATTCCAATTTCTTATAACGTTAATACTGAAGCGTTGGGTTTAGTGGCTATTAATTGCACACAGTCACATGGGCGAGAGGTAACCAATGGCGGAGCCAGAAAAATTATAAAGCTCGAGCAAAAATTTAAAGACTTCAAAATCATGAAGTTCCAAACTATGAATCAAAATCATAAACAATACCAAATCAGCTAATCACAAACCTGTTAAATGTGGTTGTCTTTCCTATCTTTGCTCACGCCTGTTTCTTTGCTTTCGTGCTTTGAAAACGGCTATAGTGTTAAAAGCATAAAACATGGAGACAAGTATAAATTCTTTCTTCATAAGTTACTTCTGTTGTGTGTTGTACTAGCATTTTGTTTACAATTAATACCATACACCAAACTCAACATTTTTACTAAAATAAATTTTATTACATATAACAAACTTCATACAAGAAAATATGAACTCAAAAATGAAGTCAAATTGGTTATGCAAAACTTTTTCACATTGTCACATATTGGTGTCCAACCCACATGGTCTTCTCCATACTGTCCCGCAAATCCACTTTGAGAAATATGGTGCTATGCCTTGTAATGTCTTCTTTCAGGGCATATAAAATTATACTAAAGTGTCAGTATATTATACATAATTACAAAGGCATAAAATTCTTGAAATGCAAAGAATGCAGAAAATAGTACATGCTAATAATTAATACTGACATATAAATTCTTAAAAATGCACATCCAGATATCAAAAACATTGTCATCACCTAATCATAATTTATCATAACAAATATTTCATAATATAAATTAAACTCTCCTAATTTAAATAAATATGATTTTCTGAGCATATTGAGGAGGAAAAATAAACAGATTAAACTTATCAAATCAAACAAAAATAGAAAGAAGTAGTAGGTCTTTTAGTTTATGTGTTTGTTGCCTCCTCCTCAGAAGATTGAATATGAGTAATAACACAGATAAGAAAAAGACCATACTGTTTGCAGCAACAAAGAACCTATTCACGATGAAAAAACAAGATAAAAGAACAATAATTCTGGTTCAGAACTTTTAACGAATACTTGGTGGGCATAGCGCGAAACGACAAATTTGGCACCAATTCTCCATCAATTCGTCAATCACAACCTACAAAAACAACAAATAACAACACAACAATAATGTTGTAGTGAGAATTGAACTGAAATAGAAGCAAAAAGAAGAAAGAGTGAAGTTGCGATGTTCTTCTGTTTACGGTATGGTGTGGCGGAGGATGGGCATGGCATATATGATATGTGTTTGTTACGGTATGGTGTGGCGGAGAATGACACGAGATGGTGAAGCGTGGCTGGGCGGAGCCTGGGCAGCAGCCCTACCTGGCCGGACGCTGGCTCTGCCACTGGAGGTAACACTTCAAAAATTAAACGGTCATTTATAGCATGGGGAGCCCCTCGCAAATTGCTTCCTTAGGAATCATCATCTGCACGTGCAGTCAAACCGCATCAGTGAATGGGACGCATGCATGTCTTTATTGTATGGGATAGCTTGATCAAATTACGTGGGGAGCCCCTCGCAAATCTTTGTATCACATGACCAACAAAAACACTTTTTTGACGATATTTACTTTAGGCAGGGGTTGCCCCTCACAATTGTTTTTTTTTAATTCAAAATTTTCCCTCTTTGTTATTTACGAGGGGTCTTCTCACACAATTGTTTTTTTTAACTAGTAAAGGACCCGTGCGTTCTCACGGGTCTCGTAGTGTAGTTAAAAAAACCATGAAAAAATATAATATAGGGATCTATTCTACTTTACTATAAATAATAAAAAAAATATATTGTATATATAAGATATTCAAATAATGAATATATAAGATATTCAAATTAAGAAGTCTTGACTCGTCAAAAGTATATATATTTTAATAGAAAAAATAAAGAAAATAATTTATATGCCATATACTCGTGCATTCAGCCAGGTCGCACAATGTTGTTATAAATTGTAAATAAAAAAAATATAGTGACAGTTAAGAAATGTATATAAAAAATATATAAATAAAAATGTCTCGGCATATCGAAAGTGTATATATTAGTTGAAAAATAAAACAAATCTTTGTATCACATGACCGACAAAACACTTTTTTGACGCCATTTACTTTAGGCAGGGGTTGCCCCTCACAATTGTTTTTTTTTAATTCAAATTTTTCCCTCTTTGTTATTTACGAGGGGTCTTCCCACACAATTGTTTTTTTTAACTAGTAAAGGACCCGTGCGTTCTCACGGGTTTCGCAGTGTAGTTAAAAAAACCATGAAAAAAAAATAATATAGGGATCTATTCTACTTTACTATAAATAAAATAAAAAATATATTGTATATATACGATATTCAAATTAAGAAGTCTTGACTCGTCAAAAGTATATATATTTTAATAGAAAAAATAAAGAAAATAATTAATATGTCATCTACCCGTGCATTCACCCAGGTCGCACAATGTTGCTATAAATTGTAAATAAAAAAATATAGTGACAGTTAAGAAATGTATATAAAAAATATATAAATAAAAATGTCTCGGCATATCGAAAGTGTATATATTAGTAGAAAAATAAAACAAATCTTTGTATCACATGACCGACAAAACACTTTTTTGACGCCATTTACTTTAGGCAGGGGTTGCCCCTCACAATTGTTTTTTTTTAATTCAAATTTTTCCCTCTTTGTTATTTACGAGGGGTCTTCCCACACAATTGTTTTTTTTAACTAGTAAAGGACCCGTGCGTTCTCACGGGTTTCGCAGTGTAGTTAAAAAAACCATGAAAAAAAATAATATAGGGATCTATTCTACTTTACTATAAATAAAATAAAAAATATATTGTATATATACGATATTCAAATTAAGAAGTCTTGACTCGTCAAAAGTATATATATTTTAATAGAAAAAATAAAGAAAATAATTAATATGTCATCTACCCGTGCATTCACCCAGGTCGCACAATGTTGCTATAAATTGTAAATAAAAAAATATAGTGACAGTTAAGAAATGTATATAAAAAATATACAAATAAAAATGTCTCGGCATATCGAAAGTGTATATATTAGTAGAAAAATAAAACAAATCTTTGTATCACATGACCGACAAAAACACTTTTTTGACGCCATTTACTTTAGGCAGGGGTTGCCCCTCACAATTGTTTTTTTTTTTAATTCAAAATTTTCCCTCTTTGTTATTTACGAGGGGTCTTCCCACACAATTGTTTTTTTAACTAGTAAAGGACCCGTGCGTTCTCACGGCTCTCGCAGTATAGTTAAAAAAACCATGAAAAAATATAATATAGAGATCTATTCTACTTTACTATAAATAATAAAAAAATATATTGTATATATAAGATATTCAAATAATGTATATATAAGATATTCAAATTAAGAAGTCTTGACTCGTCAAAAGTATATATATTTTAATAGAAAAAATAAAGAAAATAATTAATATGTCATCTACCCGTGCATTCACCCAGGTCGCACAATGTTGCTATAAATTGTAAATAAAAAAATATAGTGACAGTTAAGAAATGTATATAAAAAATATATAAATAAAAATGTCTCGGCATATCGAAAGTGTATATATTATTTGAAAAATAAAACAAATGATTAAGTAGTTTTTGTCTGTGCTTTCGCATGAGTCGCGCAGTGTAGTTACAAATGTTGAATAGGTATAATATAGTGATATATTTTACTTTATTATATAAAATAATGAAAAATAAGATTATAATTGATCTTAAGTTGTAAATAAATAGTAAATAAATATATTATAGTGATGGTTAAAAAATATATATAAAAGATATACAAATTAAGTACTCTCTGCACGTCGGTAATGTATATTTTAATAGAAAAATAAATGAAATAATTAAGATGTCATATAAATATTATTTTTATTTAGAAGCTAATCGAGTTTTGCCATGATGTACATGCAAATTTTGGGGATGTGTTGATGTGCATAAGGTATATCTTTATGCACGGTGCATAAATACTCAAATATTGTTTATATTACTCAAAGTATTATATTTATTACTCAAAATAATATACAGATTACTCAAAATAGTATAAATATTACTCAGAACAATGAATATATTACTCAAAATAGTTAAAATTTGATATTACTCAGAATGGTATAAATATTACTCAGAATAGTGTACTCATTACTCACAATTAATAATTACTCATAATTAATATATGTGTACAAATAATGCATATATTATTTATGGATTATGATATTATTACTCGTTTCTAACTAAAATGTTACTCGGAACAATTTAAATATTACTCGTACGAGACTTATGCACGGTGCATAAGGATATACCTTATGCACATCAACCTGACCCCAAATTTTGTATGGGTCTGGTGATGAGTATTATTAATTTGAAGTATATATAGATAGATAATGATTGCGAAGCAACATTTTTTTTTTTTTTGGAATAAAATATAGTTTATTAATCAAAAAATCAGTTGGGTACAAACCGATCCCAATAAAGATCCAGGTAAATCAAAAACAACTAACAAGTACCTACCCTATAAGCATATTAGCTCTATCAATGTGGGCCTTGACTATTCTATTCAGACTTCCTCTATGCACTATGGTTTGTTTAATATCCTGCACTATGTCAGTTTGCAACATATTTATAATTTATAGATCAGACTATACTCAAAATAGATTGACATATTTGGAGCATTTTTTAATATCATATTAAAAGAATATTAAGTAACTAATATTCACAAAATTAGTGATACAAATTTTTATTGGAGGCAAAACATGTTCGGCCCCGACAAACATGCCCGTTTATAAAAATATTTGTATAAATCCTTGAATAATAGATTTAAAGGAGTACATGTATTTTGTATATTGTTAATTTATATTCTTTTTATCCTCGAATTATTTGTGTGTCGTTAGTATTTTTATTTATGATTGAAATATATGAATTGAAGAATCATATTTAATTTATAAAAGAAATTAAATTTTAATCATTTTTATACTTTCCCGTGAAATTCATTTATAGTGAATTATATTTAATTTATTATCCGTATTAACGATTAGGATGACACTTTATTTTTGGTGAAATTTTTACATAGAAAATCGTATTATAAAAATATAGTGAATTATATCATAAATAGTGAAATTATATCATGTATTATTATCATTCAATTATTGCCTTCAAATTTCTTATTATCATTCAATTGATATTTTCATATTTTCATTCTATTATTGTCTTTTTTTATATTGTCATTCGATTATTATCTTTTTATCATAGGAATTGAATGATAAACTATTCAATTAGGATTTTTCTTTCTTATAAATATCGTTTTGCTTTTATTAGTAAATAAAAATAAATTAATCATTAAAGAAGAAATTAAAAAATAATATATTATTGAAGAATAAATTTATTAGTGAAGGAAAATGTATCATTTTTCAAGTAAACAAAATATATTGAAGGATAAATTATAGATCAACAATATTTTTTTTTTGAATAAAAAGTAACGCAATTTATAAAAATATTTAAGAATAAAAAATAATTTCAGAAAAATTATTTTTATAATTTCAAATTTATATTACATTTCTTTTTCTATTGCATATAATATTTACTTTATACTAAATTTTAATTTCTTAAATTGATATCCATTATTTTTTTTAACACTATGACCCTAAATATTTTCATCTCTTTTAATGATCACATATATGAATATACAATAAATTATTATTAAAACAATTGATGTGTTCATCATTTATTTATGTCTCTCGAATAAAAATATGTTTTTAAACTAATTAGTAAATAAAGACATTTTTTTAATTGGTCAATAATAACATATTTTTGTTACATATAAATTATTTTTAAAAATATTTTGAAAATTTGTTTTTAATATAACATTTACTTGTAATTTTGTATTAACGTTTTTAAACGATGTAGATATATTTTACTTATATTATTTAATTAATATTCAATGTAATAAAATATATTTATAAATATAAAACGGATGGTTGTATTAACAATGTAGATATTTTATTCTTATGTTAGAGGTAGTCAATTTATGTTGTAATGACTTTGAGTAATTTTGCTCTTTGAAATGAATAAATTATTTTATTTAAAAAAAAAATGTAGATATTTTTTACTTATATTCTTTAATTAATATTCAATGCACTACTAAAGATAAAACATTTGATTAAAAGATTTTATATCAGATTTTAAGATATATGATGTCAAAAATATTTATTAAAAAATTTTACATTAGACATTTATTTTTAATGATGTAAAAAACACAGTGGCAGTTTGGTAAATAGATGAAATTTTGTTATATCTGATCTTTACATCGACCCTTTTACTCCACCGATGTGAAATTCTTACCCTTAAAATCATAATTTTTTTCTTCTTCCTCGCGCGCCAAAACTGTTCCAGTAATGCACAAACCCTAAGTTTCTTCTGCCTCGCGCGTCGAAGGATTGATTCTTGGCCACTTGGTCTTCATACCAAGATTTGTGTATTCTAATTACTCGATCTCGCTATGGAATCTCGTGATTCAACACCTTCTTCTGCTCCGTCCACCAATAACCGCGATGCTCCTGCCGCCATCGAAGTTGACGACCACCTTTTCTCGCTTGCCAAAGACGCGGTTGTGCATTATTAATATAAAATGAATGGTTTAACTGTGTAATAAACAATCAAATAGAATATTTTAACTACACGTGAAATAAATTCACATTAACTCTTTTTCCTCTTAGAAAATGATAAATCACATTATTTTAAATTTATCTTCAAATATTATGTTTAAATCACATTATCTTAATAAATGATAAATCACATATTTTATGCATAATGTCAGTGACTAATATGTGTGAATTAAATAGAAAAAACAAAAAGAACAGTTTAATTCTACTGGTTATTCTTACACCAATCATGTGAATTGAACTTAAAGTTAAATTATAGCTTCAAACACTGATTTCACAAGCACCATAAAATAGATTTAGTTAAACATATATGAGGTTTAAAGTCCATCAATTTTCTCAACATGTAATTAAAATCCTTTATTTTTATTTTTGATAAAATCTAAGTTTCTTAGTGAAACCAAATACACATATAATCTTTAATGCATTTGAATAAATATTTTGTTAAAATCTAAGTTTCTTAGTGAAACCAAATACACTGTTAAATTGTAATTTCTTGTGTCGAAAAGATTTGATTTGAATTAGAAGTGTGGAAATAGTTTGTTACACACAGATTTAATTTAGATCTAAATTAGACAAATTTGATTTAGATCTAAATTAGACAAATTTGATTTAGATCTAAAATAGATTAGATTTGATTTAGTTCCAAAATAGGTATTTTGAGCTTTTATAGTTTTGGGTTTTTGGCTTAGAGAGCCAGCTAACCTAAATCTATAAATAGAGGGAGTAACCCCTATTTTGTAATTAAGTCAATTGAGTTGTATTCACAGAATTTGCAGTTGCAGGTGAATAATAAAGTTTTCCACAGTTTGTGGGCAGAGAGAAACTCTGCAGAAAATAATTGTCTTTTTTTCTTTCTTTTATATTGTTCATCGTTATTGTATGGTAATATTGATCTTGTTCATCATAAGTTTTGGTGGATTTCTAACATCTGGTATAAAGAGCAGAGCTCCGTTTAATCGATTCAAGGCAAGAGAATGGTGATGCCAATGAATCATCCGAATGGGCATTTTCCAGCAAATCTTCCAATTCTTAAAGGAGATAACTATGAGAATTAGTGCAAGCAGATAAAGGTTGTATTCTGTTGTCAAGATCTTTGGGATCTTGTGAAAGATGGGATAAAACCGCTTGCAGAAGACGCAGCGGAAGAAAGAAAGACTGCACATAAAGAATTGAAGAAGAAGAATAATTATAAAGCTCTCTTTATAATTCATCAATGTACGAGTCTAGATAATTTTGAAAAGGTTAGTGATATAGAATTTGCAAAAGAAACTTGGGAGATTCTTGAAAAGTCTTTTGGAGGTGTAGAAAAGGTGAAAGAGGTGAGGTTAAAAACTCACAAAAGAGCGTATGAATTGCTTCAGATGGAAGATAGTGAAAGCATAACTGATTTCTTCACTAGGGTTACGAAACTAGTGAATCAAATCAAGATATGTGGAGAAGCGTTAACAACAAAAGCTATTGTTTCGAAGATCTTGAGGTCTTTGGCCCTTAAGTTCGACCACGTGGTGGTATCCATAGAAGAGTCAAAGGATTTGTCAAAGTTGACAAAAGAAGAGCTTCAAGGGACGCTTGAATCTCATGAACAAAGAATGGTTGAAAGAGCTGCAAGAAAGTCAAAGAGTGATGTGGCTTTGCAGGCTCAGTCAGTAAACAAAAAGAAAGGCAAAGGAAGTTTGAATGGAAATAAAGGTATAGGTGGCCACAACAATTCGACTGGTCGAAGTCAGCAAGAAGGAAAGCCTGACAAGAGTCACATTCAGTGTTTCAATTGTCAAAAGTATGCTCAGTATTCTACAAAGTGTCTAGAAAAGAATAAGAATCAAGAAAGTGATGCAAAGTTTGCAAAACAAGAAGAAGAAGAAATGTTGCTGATGGTCACAACAAAAGATGAAGATAAATTCAAGGACCAATGATACTTGGATTCAGGATGCTCATCAGACATGTCTGGAAGGAAATATTGGTTTGTCAACATAAAGCCCTCAATGAAGAACATGGTGAAATTTGCAAATGACAATACTCTAGCAGCTGAAGGTATTGGAGACATTCTAATAATGAGGAAAGATGGAAAAAGGTCAGTAATTTCCAATGTGTTGTACATACCAGGCATGAAGAGCAACTTTCTCAGTATTGGGCAGTTAGTCGGAAAGAACTACAAGGTGTCGATCGAAGACAAGATGATGAGAGTTATCGACGCAAATGGGAGGTTAATCTTGAAGGCTCATATGTCTCAGGATAGAACCTTCAAGATTGAACTCAATGTGATGGAGCACGAGTGTCTTGCAACTGCAACTAGCAGAGATTAATGGATATGGCACTATCGACTAGGCCACCTCAACTTCAATGACATCAAAGAGTTTAAAAGAAGAAATATGGTTTCAAGGTTACCAGAGATCGACATTCCACGTGAAATGTATGAGGAATGTGTGCAGGCGAAGCAGCACAAATAACAGTTTCAGGAAGGATGCAGGAAGCAAGTCGAAGGCAATCCTTGAAGTTATATACTCGGATGTATGTGTTCCAATCCAGGTGGATTCAAATGGAGGTAACAAATACTTTATTACATTCATAAATGATTTCAGTCGAAAACCGTGGACTTACGTGATCAAGAAGAAAAGCGAAGTGATCGAGATATTTTCCAAGTTTAAATTTATGGTCGAAAGTCAAATTGGTCAAAAGCTAAAGGTTTTGAGTACTGATGGTGGTGGAGAATATGTGTCGAAAGACCTCGACATGTTATGTGAAAAGGAATGGATTATGCATGAGGTGGTGCCACCCTACACTCCACAGCAGAATGGAACTTCAGAAAGGAAGAATTAAACCATCATGAATATGGTGAGAAGTATGTTGAAAGGCAAGCATTTACCTAAAGAATTTTGGGGAGAAGCTGTGTCGCTGACAACAACATTTTGAACAGATGTCCAACGAAGAAGCTAGAAGGAATTACGCCAGAAGAATGTTAGTCTGATGTAAAGCCTAGCTTAAGTAATCTAAAGGTATTTGAATCTATAGCACATAGACATGTTTCAGATCAGTTGAGAAGAAAACTTGATGACAAGTCGATTCAGATGATCCCAATAGGATATCATTCGATTGGAGGATACAAGTTATTCGAACCAGTGAACAAGCAAGTAATTATCAGCAAGGACGTGATCATAGATGAGCCTAAAGAATGGGATTGGACTGAGAATGTCAAGAAGGATTCAGTGCGAATCTTTTGTGAAAAACCAGACACTGAAGTCGAAACAGAAGAAGTTTGACAAGAAGAAGTCAAAGGTGATACAGGCCCAAACAGACATCAGAGAACAAGACACATGCCTGCAAGGCTGCAAGAATGTGTGATTACATAAGTTGATGTGGTCGATGACAAAGGTGAGCTGGTACATTATGCTTTCTATGCAGATGTCGAACCTGTCAATGCAGTTGAGGCATTGAAGGATTCGAAGTGGGTGAAAGCTATGAATGAAGAAGTGAAGTCATCGATGACAAAAATACTTGGTCACTTATCGAATTGCCTCAAGGAAAAAAGGCAATTGATTTGAAGTGGGTATACAAGGTGAAGTGTAATCCCAAAGGAGAAGTGACTCGACACAAGGCAAGGCTTGCGGCGAAAGGATTTCTTCAGAAGGAAGGAATTGACTTTGATGAAGTATTTAAACATGTTTCTAGGATCGAAACAACCAGGTTGGTTATTGGTCTGACAAACATGAACAATTGGCTCATGTGTCAAATGGATGTTAAATGTGCATTTCTCAATGAACCCTTTTACGAAGAAGTCTATGTTGTATAACCAGTTGGATTTGTGAAACAAGGCGAAGAGAGATAGGTGTACAGGGTGCATAAAGCCCAGTATGGACTCAAGCAAGCACCAAGATCTTGGAACAAGAAGATCGGCAATTTCCTAAAGGAGAAAGAATTTGTGAAGTGCACAACTGAGCAGGGAGTAGATGTAAGAAGAAGCAAGAGTGAATTTCTTATACTATGTCTCTATGTCGATGACTTGTTGATAACAAGCAGCTGCAAGAAAGAAATCGAAGACATCAAAGGTGATCTTAGCAAGGAGTTCAAAATGTATGATCTGGGCGACATTTCATGTTTCCTTGGCATCGAATTCTTCAAGAGCAGTAGAGGTTTGATGATGCATCAAAGAAGATATGCAAGAGAAATTCTCAAGATTTGAATTGGAAGAATGCAACTCGACTTCGACACGTGTATATCTAAGACTGCAACTTTCGAAAGATGCAGAAGAATATGATGTCGACCCAACCCAATACAAAAGACTTATTGGGTCACTAAGATAACTTTTTCATACGAGGCCTAACTTAGCATACAGTGTAGGTATGGTAAGTAGATTTATGCATAAGCCAAAGGTATCACACCTAGCAGCGACAAAGAAGATAGTGAGGTATCTGAAAGGAACTCTCAACTATGGCATTTTGTTTCCTGCAGCTGATGAGGGAAAAAATGCAAATTAGTGGGTTACACCGACTCGAGTTGGTGTAGTGATGCTAAGGATAAAAAATCCACAGCTGGTTATGTGTTTATGCTAGGTGGTGCACCAGTTTCTTGGAGTTCAAGAAAAGATCCAGTATTGGCATTATCATCGTGCGAAGCAGAGTACATATATGCTTCCCTTTGTGCATGTCAAGAAACATGGATGGTGAACTTGGTCGAAGATATAAGCGGTAAAGATCATAGAACAATTACCATGAAGATCGACAGCATGTTAGCTATCAACCTGGGGAAGAACCCGATAGCATATAGTCGAAGCAAGCACATCGAAATGAGGTTCCATTATCTTCGAGAGCAGGTAGTAGATGGGAAATTGAATTTGGAACACTGCACAATTGAGAATTAGATTATAGATATCATGACGAAGAGAGTGCAAGTTGAAGTGTTCAGAAGACTAAGGACTATGATGAACATAGATAGCTTAGACACAATGAATTAGGCGGTGTGTTAAATTGTAATTCCTTGTGTCGAAAATATTTGATTTGATTTAGAATTGTGGAAATAGTTTGTTACACACAAATTTGATTTAGATCTAAATTAGATAGATTTAATTTCGATCTAAAATAGATTAGATTTGATTTAGTTCCAAAATAGGTATTTTGGGCTTTTATAGTTTTGGGATTTTGGCTTAGATAGCAAGCTAACCTAAATCTATAAATAGAGGGAGTAACACCTATTTTTTAATCAAGTCAATTGATTTGTATTCACAGAATTTGCAGTTGAAAGTGAATAATAAATTTTTCCACGATTTGTGGGCAGAGAGATAATTGTCAATTTTTCTTTCTTTTATATTGTTCATCGTTATTGTGTGGTGATATTGATCTTGTTCATCAAGATTGGTAGAAATTCATCATAGGTTTGGTGGATTTCAAAATTAGTCTGTTGGAGGCTACTCGAGGGGGTCAACGAGGGAGCATATTACACTTGGGACACACTTTGTGAGAGACACACCACTTGTCCACCTAAAACCTTAAGGTGATAGGTGTGTGGGTTTTCTCTCATAAAGTGTTCATTCTTCCATTTTCTAATCAATGTGGGACTTCTTCCTCACACTTGATTCTCAACACTCCCCCTCAAGTGTGAGTATATACAATGCTCCCCCTCATGTGAAATCTTTCTCTTCCACATTCACTTGTATCTGTTGACTTTCTTAAACTACAAGTAAGACAATCCCTCTCTCGAGCCAGGCTCTGATACCACTGTTGGAGGCTACTCGAGGGGGGCAACGAGGGAACATATTACACTTGGAACACGCTTTGGGAGAGAGACACCACTTGTCCACCTAAAACCTTAAGGTGATAGGTGTGTGGGTTCTCTCACTTATAAATTATTCATTCTTCCATTTTCTAATCAATGTGTGACTTCTTCCTCACACTTGATTCTCAATAATACACACATAATTTTTAATGCACTTGAATAAATAACTTTGTGTGTAATTGTTCATGTTATTGACTCAATTAATTTGCTGGTAATATCTAATGTATCATTCAACAGGTATGCCAATGTTTCTCAATTTGATTTCTTAAAAGTTTGTCATCAATGCTTCTCTCGACATAAGTTGTCAAATAAACTTTTTCAATATAGGAAAAACAATTAGATTTTTCAAAAGAAAATAAATATGAGAATTGTTTGCGCTACATGCAGTTAATATGCTTCCTGATTTGAAACCATTATGTGCAGCTTGTATGTTGAAGGAAAAGTAGATTTTAAACTCCAGCCACAATACATAGCCCTGTTGTGTATGCTCTGAGAACATAGGTAATGATATATTTGACTACAAAAGCTTACACGTGTCCATTTTTGCTCCATCTTATATTGAAGCTCACGCTGGTTCATATCAGTTACAACTTTCAACTAGAACCATGACATTTAAAGATCAAAGTTGTCCCATGAAAAAGAATATCAATATAAATTGGTAATGTTAGTGTCCATAATAACCTATTAAGGTAACATATGTGCTTTGAGACAACCATACAATAATGCAAAACATTAGTGTAAAAATTCAGGTGTTCAAAATGTCGATGCTACAGGCATGGTGGATCTGCAATACAACAATGCAAAAATTGATTAGAAGGAACACGGTTGATTATTTCAATCCCTTCGATATTATCTGAAACAGTTTCGGCAGCTTTCGACAATATAATTATAAACAGAAACACATATACAAATCAAAACATCCTCTCCAATTCAATAATATAGGATCTTTACTTTCCAATCCCAACAAAAATCTCATCCCTTATCTCATAAGTCGTTTGAGCATAACAATTTAAACACATTAAACTATAAAAACCCTATCAAATTAATCAACGTACCAAATCAATATTAAACTATAAACTACCCTATATAAACATATTAAACTATGTAAAACCAATTTACCAAATTAAAAAAATAGAGACACCTATCAAGATGTTTCTGAGCCAAACTGCAACCTAATTGATAAATAAAAGTGAAAAAGTTCAGCTTCAAGATGTTTCTGAGCCAAACTGTAACCTAATTGATAAATAAAAGTGAACTCATGGGTGTGCAGTCCTTAACCGACGTCATTGAACTTTCTCTTATTGATAACAATCTTGAGTAGGTAAAATTGTTAAGAATCTCTTTGTTGTTCAAACAAAAAAGTGTGTGTACACGGAAATTAAAGGGTATACGGAAATTGAAATAGCCTAAAGTGTAGAAGAGTGATTTAAAATATTTGAGTGATGAAGAGAAAAAAATTCAAGATTATCTTAAATTAAAAAGCCAAAATAAAAGTATGGTCCTGACGGTTCGCGGGTGTCGAGTTTAGTCGGTTTGATTTATAGAACCTATCATTATTGTCAAAATATTTTATATTAATTTAGAGATACTTTGAGATACTCTAAATTAATATAAAAGATATTATAACATATTTATAATATTTTAAATTAATATAAAAGATATTATAAGATTTTTTATTATTTTTTATTTTAATAATTAATGGGTTATATTTTGGCTCCATTAAACATCCGTTGATTTTCCCCACTTATAAATATGTATATCTACCATTTTCTTCTTCACGACCTTTAGAACTTTATCAGCTGAAGATAGAGAGAAGGATTAGGAATCTTCTCTAAATTTAAAGAGTCAATGGTTGCAATTCCTTAGAGTTGTTGAAATTTAGAAAACCTTTGGAGGTATCTAAGGGAATTGGCAAACACTTCTAAACACTCTAGACTTGTATGATTCATATATTGATAACTTTAGAGATTGGGAAACACTTGGATAGAAATAGAATTTTGTTTGTGGCAATTCAAAAGGATTTTTCTTATTCAAAAGGATTTTTCTTCTAACTCATTTGGAATCTATTGTAACAACTTTTGGAAGTATAGTGAATCCGAGAGTTTCTCTCCCCCTAGAGTAAATCGTTTGATTAAACTAAACAAATAAGTTATTGTGTTTTTGTCTTTTATCTTCTTCTGGTTTGTTGTGGATTTTCTTTTGACAGGTTATTGTGTTGCTTTATACTATTTATTTTGATTGTCATTGTTATTTGTGTATCTAAACTCTGAATAATTCTTCTAAATTGCTTTGAGTTATTCTATCAGTCTTCCATAACAAGTGGCATCCATCACAGAGAAAAGAGATATTGTTTACAAGTGAACACCATGAGTAAATGGGAGATCTAGAAGTTTTCCGAAGAGAGTGATTTTGGGTTGTGGAAAGTGAAGATGCAAGTAGTCTTAATTCAAGAAAAATATATTATAGCATTGAAGGGTGAGACATTGATGCATGCACACCTAAACCATGCATATAAGACCGAGATGGTGGATAAGGTAATGTGTGTCATTATTCTGTGTTTCAAGGATAAAGTTCTAAACGAATTATCTAGGGAGAAGACTGCGACTTTGATTTGGAAAAAATAGAATCATTTTATATGACCAAGTCTTTGACTCACATGTTGTGTCTAAAGTAGGGATGATAATGGGTCAGGTTGGGTGCAGGTTTCACACTACCCAAATCCGCACCCGAAATTGACATCCGAACCCAAACCCAAATGTTATTCAGGTGACAAAATAATACCCACGCCCACACCCGTTGGGTTAGGGTTTTTTCACCCAAACCCGAACTCGCAGCAAAATACATAAAATACATTTTTCCTACAACTTTCCATAATATTATATATATATATATATATATATATATATATATATATATATAAGCGAGTGTGATTTCGGGTTTTGGGGGCGGGTTTTACACTACCCAAACTCGCACCCGAAATATCAGGTGGCACCCGAACTCAAACTCAAACCCAGTCAACTCGGGTTTTCACCCAATGACTCAGGTTCGGGTGTGGGTGGGGCCGCGGGTTTGGGTTTGCTTTCCATCCCTAGTCTAAATCAACCACTCTACTCATTTTGAATGGTAAAAGACAAATCCATATGGAGCAGTTTACATAATTTCACAAGATTATTGATGATCTTAAGAATATTAAGGTGGATATTTAAGATGAGGATAAAACTATAATCTTGTTAAGGTCATTATCCATATTCTTTGAAAACTTTAAGGATGTCATTCTTTATGGTAAAGAAGGTAATATAACTTTGAATAAAGTCTAGATAGTTGTGACATCCAAAGAATTTTCAAAGATGAAAGAGTTGAATATTTATCATAGTGGTGAAGACTTAAGTGTCTTAGAGGAGGAAGTGAGCATATAGGTAGGTATAAATCAAAAAGATTTTATAATTCGAAGTTAAAATCCATTACTTGTCAGAAACCAGGTCACTTAATGAGGGTTTGTCCCGAGAGGAAGGGAAGTGACGATTTTGTTTAGATTTTAGTTACCTCGGATGAGGATAGTTATGAGAGTGTTGATTCATTAGTGGTATCAATTTTGGAGATTGAAGAAGGTTGGGTCATGGGCTTAGGTTGCTCTTATCATGTGTGTCCAAGAAAAGAATACTTTAAGACTTTGAAGCTGGAGTAAGGTGGAATAGTTATCCTTGGGGAAAATAAGGCCTACAAAGTTTATGGTATTGGTATAATCAGACTTAAAATGCTCGATTATTGTGAGTTTCTTCTTCATAATGTCAGGTATGCTCCAAAACTCAAGCAAAGATTTTATTCATAAGCATGTTTAATGATTTAAGATATTGCACTAGAGTTGAACATGAAATGTTGAAGATTTGGCATAGATAAGTGATCATAGTTAAAAGGTCTAAAATATGTTATTTATATATTTTAAAAGGTTCCATTGTTGTTATTCATTCATCATCAACCAGTGAAGACTTTCATGAAAAGAACAAGCTATGAGATTTGAGGTCAAGACATGATACATATTTAGAGATTGTATCGGAGCACTTTAATAAGTTTTACATAAGAAAAGGGATAAATACAAATTTCACCATAGATTTGTCATTGAGTTTTTTTCGTTAAGGCGTTAAAGCTTCTTACCTAGTCGGCATGTGTTCATTTACATGAATAAACTTCCAAACCCCTATGTAGTTTGTAGTAGGAAATCTGAAAACTACTCTTATTTGAAGGTCCCTAAAAACTTTCTTATTGATAAAATCAAGGTCAATCAATTTGATGGTAAAGTTGGGGATTGTGTCATTAATGGCTATCTAAGAGGAAGGAAGGTTTATGAGATTTTGGGAGTGGAACATGGAGTTGCATGTCTCTGCTACCTTAAGGGTTATGATTTTGTTGGTTGTCTATTAATCAATTTATTTTAGTTTTATGTCATTGAGTCTCCTTATCAATTGCACATTTCTGAGTTGAATTTTATATTCATATCTAGCATGCATAAGTCAAATTGTTTGATTATAGTCTAAGCAATATGCTTTAATCATTTTGTCAAGTTTTTCCATCAAGAACTATAATTGAGATTGGTTCAAGTCATGACATTGGTAGAATCTCAAAATCTTTAAAATTGCAAAATATTGAAATTCTATGAGTGTGATTCGAATCACACATCCATGACTTGAATCAAAGGAAACATAAACTTTCTGGAAATGTTTGAAGATATCCTTACTTGAATCACAACTTGTACTTGATGCTAATCATAACACCCTTTATTTGAATAACAACTTGCACTTGATTTGAATCATGCATGACATCACTTCTAAGGTTTTTTGTTGTCTCATTTGATTCGTATCAAATGTATCATGATGTAGCAACCTGCCTAAAAATTATAACTTAGAGAGTCGCCACCTATTCTGAAGGGCGAATAGGAAACCCTACGCAGTTTAGAGATCGGGGTAAGATACTATATTCAGGTCGAGGGAAGGTGTTAGGCACCCTCAACCCTTTCCTATGGCTTTGAATCTAAGGTCAACAATTTTATGGCTAAGAGTATTAAGGTAAGGTTTATACTTAAAATTGAATAAGGGGAAAATTGAGATTTTGAGGAAGGGGACTCGCCTTGTTGCCAAGTGCCTACGTACCTCCTTATGGAGGATCAGAGTCTACGTAGTTCGGGAAGGGTTGTACGCCATTTAAAGTTTGAATTTGATTTTAAAGGCTTTTTGAATGGCCTATCGCAGTTTTGAATTTGTGATTTGAAGATGAAAGTATTTTGAAGTTTGGCGTACAACCCTGATTTGGCACAATTAACCGCAATGATCAATAGGTTTGATCACCATAGTTAAAAGATTAAGGGTTTGCATTGTTACCAATTCAAATCGATTAATTCGATTATCACTAATAACAACTTATTGTATTTTATTATTTTATAAATTTGCGTTTTATATTGTTACCCCTCATAATCGATTGATACGATTACAAATAATAACCAATTGATAAGGTATGCTAATCATCATAACCAATAGATTTGGTTACAACCATTTAGCAAAATAATCATTATTTTAATTTATAGGATTTTTATGGTTTTTATAACTAAAAGTTAAATTTAAATAAATTAAATCGAGATCGAATAATCGGGAAAAACTAATCCTAAAGAATTATAATTTAATCCTAATTATATTGTCCTTATTGATTCAAATAAAAAAACTAAATCATATATACATATAAAACAAAATCTAAAATTAACTATGTAATTATATAAATAATTATTAAACAGAACCTGGAATAAATCCTGCGTTATGCTCCCTTGATGTCCCATGGTAGACTTGCATACTGAGGTACGTTAGATCAGGATTATAGGCAATCTTGTGGTTGGGAGATGAGGGTACATGGTGAGTTACATGGATGCGTGCACATGGGATTCTGTGACAACTCAACTCTAATAAAACACCAAAATAATCCCAAGAATGCCAGGGATCGAACCCCCAACACCTTGGTTATATACACCTTAGTCTTGCCAAGGGAGCTGCGCTCGTTGGCTGTTAATTAAACACTCTCCAACAATTAAATAAGAAAACTAGTATTAAATGGTAACTTACAAAAGTCAGTCAAACTTGGGTCCCACGTATACCACTGCACCAATGAAACGCTGAGAGAAATGGTTGATGTTTTGACCCACGAATCAATGTCAGCCACGCAATAGTCAAAGGGTCCAAGCCTACTATTCATCATCTTCACCAATGCACCTGCGGAAATTGCCACGGATTCTGCCACGGGTTTTCCTGCGGATTTTACACGATCCTGCAACTCACCATTGCTACCAATCGGATCCTGCAAAAAGTGAGTTAAACAACAATAGCAATTGCCCAGATCGATTAATTCACGTATTGCGAGTTGAATGGTGATGTTCTTAGGGTCTAAAACGGCCTATGTTCGTCACTTCGAAGCTTCTTCAATGTTTTGCCCTAACAATGGCAGGGTGCGGTTCTCACGTTAAAAACCCGAGCCAACGATCCACACCTTGCCTAAACTGTGCCAGAAGCTCAAAGATAACGTTAGTCACGGTTAAAACTCAAAGAAAAGCAATATTTAAAAGCTTGAAATATGGACGAAATTATTGAACATAGGACACCCGTTTTCACGCGTTGGCAGGCATGGTTTATGGTTCAAAATCACCTTTTGACGCCCTGGGGGTGGATCCAACCAAAATATGACTTTGGTAGAGGCTATATGAATCAAACCCGACTCTCCACTTTACCTTGAATTTTTATCCTCCAAACCCTAGTCTCTTGCAGCCATCCTCCGTCCCCCCGGTGAAAAGATTGGCCTCTCTTATAATGTACAAATTAGGTTTTTTTTCTTTTCAATGGGCCTAATGCCAAATTAACTTAATAACCCAAAATTGATACAATTATAATATTAACCTGAATAAAAACTAATTACCATAATCCTAACAATAATAATAATCGTAATAATATTTATTTCAAATGCTTAATAATAATACTAAATCCTATTATTAATAAATAATAACGGTTTTAGTAAAATTATAACAATAAAATAAAATAAAATTTGATTAATTATTGTAAAAGAAATCAAACCTTCTAAGGATAAATTGGGCTAACTGATTGGGCCCAGATACCTGTTGATTACACCCCTGTTTTAACTCAAAGCGGTTTATAAGAGAATGAGTTCAACAATAGAGATGTTAAACCCCACGACTCTTATTTTAATACCCCTGATGAATTAATAGCCGTAGATTTCCTTGGGCAAATTTTGGGGTATGACACATGACCCGAATCACAAAAATGGGTTTCTCATATATTTTTTATCTTGATTCGAATCACTTTGCCATTTGTTTTCAATCATATTTTTTGCTTATGACTTGAATCAAACATCATTTTTATCTCATTTTTATGTTAGATCTCCATCATCTGTAAAAATCAATTTCTCTCAAAACCTTCATAATGTTAATAAACATACACTTCCAATATTGATTTGAAAAGTCATAAACCACTTGTTCTCTCATATTTTCAAAAGAGTTTTGAATCTTTTTTGAAAACTTGCAAATGATTTTTTTCATCTTCTGCATTATTCTTTCTCTATTGTTGCATGGATCTGAATATCATTTTAGGAGATGTGTGACTATTGAGGAGATTTGTTTTTTAATTTAACGCTTCTTTAAAGATTTGGTTAAGATTTTAGAGGTTTGTGAGGTGTGTGGTGTTTTGGCTGATTTGGACAATTAGAGTGGAAAAGAATGATTTTCTTCTCTTCAGGTTCATCTTGGTAGTGTTATGTGGAAGTCTACAAATAAGGTGGGAGTTCTTCTCAATCTTTAGACAGACCAACACTCAAGATATCGATAGGATCGAGTAAAGATCGCTGCAAAATGGAGACTTATGAGAAGGGTGTTGGAACTAGAAGATTAAAGAAGATTTTTCATGAAGATTTTGCAAATATTCAGTTCATATATTGTGTATAAATCAATGTTCCAGATTGAAGATCTTTATACTTTCAGCGTTAATTTGGATATTGTGATTGTACTAAAGTTGTGTAATTTTGTCACAAATATTATTGGAAGACTAAACAAAATTTAATGGGCAACCTTTGTAGAGTGGATTAACCAAGACATCATCTTTTGATAATGACAACTATGATGATAACTATAAGGACTAAAAATGATAAGTCAAGCACAATACTTAAGCGGTAAAAGATGGAAACCCAAATGTTATGGTTTGATAAGATTGATTATCTGAAGAAGGCAAACAAAGTGGAAATAATCTAAAGCCTAAGTAATCTCAAGCAAGTGTCAACTTAAAAGATAGTATCTGACAAAATGGCTTATAAAAAGGAGTTAATCTCCTATTTTATAAAGTGAATGAACTTATGTAACCAAATGGGCTTTTCCATAAAAGTTTAAGGTTATAAGCATACACACACTAAAATATTTTTCAAAACGGTTTACCAATAGAAAACACTTTGAAAAATATATGGAAGTTGTGAAGATGAATCAAGACCAGTCAAAATAGCCATGGGCGAAAATTTGACTTTTATAATCGTATAGAAGAAATATCTAATCGATTAAAAATGCACAAACTTGAGGCCTAAGCTAGTTTGAATGCACATTGATTCTATATAATGACTATATATCTTAAACTTCGATTGTTAGAGCTTATAATCAATTTTTATAAAAAAAAAACTAATTGATTAGCTCTTTGCTCTAATCGATTTGCTAACAAGAAAATTCGTTGATTGCAAATTCCTTTTTTGGCCAACCTCTTGTCTATTAATAGAGGTCCTTTTTCTCATTTCAATTAATTCAGAATCATTTTTTGACACTTCCATCTCTAACCCTTCTCTCTAAAGTTTTATTTAACTTTCTCTCATTATATGTTATAGCCAAATGCTTTTGTGAGAAAAGTTCATTTGTGAGTGAGGATACTTTTGTAATTCACTACTACAAAAAGCGATTCTAACGTCGGATGCGAAATGTGTCTTACCTCGGCACAAGAATCTAGGTAACGAAGGGCGTCATGAAAAGTAATGACTTAACACCTCGGTGTTGTACCCCAAAATTTGCCCGATCAAATCTACAATCCGGGGGTATTAAATTAAGAGTCATGGGGTTTAACATTTCGATTGTTAAACCCACTCTCTTAACATTTCGATTTTTTAGTCATTATAATTTATTTCATATTTACTCGTTCTTATTCAATTTACCATTTACTTTTATTATTATTTTATTATTCATTATTAGGGTTATTTTTAGAGTAAGAATAGAGTTAGTATTAATATTATTATAATTATTGATTAGTATTATTAATTAAATAGAATTATCATTATTGATTTCTTTTAGTTAAATAAAATATATGTATATTAGTATTTTAATGCTATTTTATTGCTACTATTAAGTATTATCATTAGGTTATTAAAATAAAAAAATAAAAAAGAAAAGAAACTATCCTCAGGCCCAAGGAATGCAAAAACGTGGAAAACAAGGGTGGAAAAGAGAAAGACCAAAAAGAGCAAGTTAAATGCCATGGAAATGAAATCTTGAATCTCCAAATTAAGAAAGACCTTGATTGAGTTTTCTTTGACCTAATTCAGCCATATATATATACTAACAACAACTGCAGACGGGGGGTTTTTTGGGGGCCGAAAAAAGGACTCTGTGCGAAGCTTCAAAAATGGCGACTTCAAGTGCCATGACAGAAGGAGGTTAAGACCTGTCCAAGATTTCCCACGCAGCCAGGACGATTCCTTGGCACTCCCAGAGATGAATTCAGTTCCCACGAATATCTGCAGCTTCTGGTATCGTGTTTATACCATTCACGGTTTGTCCAAGAAAATTTCCCCGTGGATTATGCCAAATTATGCTGTTAAATCATTTTTTATTATACGATTATGTTCACATGACTGCATAGGATGTTTCTGGGTTTGTAATTTCATGTTTAGACACAGGTTCGAAAGTATGCCATTATTAGGTTTTCGGTCTCTCAATTTGGGGCATCTAATTACAGACAAAATTGGCCTAATCCGATGACACCATTCGATTTAGAGACCGATTTCTATTCGATTCGTGTCTTAATCTGGAGTTTAATTGGTCTGTGTAGTGAGGTTGATGATGGCAGGGGTATAGCCACGCTGGGACTGCAGGTAAAAGGTCTGTATTTTTCAGAAAGAAACCCACGAGGAAGATGAAGCTCTGGGCGCGAAGTGTTTTTCTGATTTTTTTAAGTTGCAGTTTTATATATATATAATATTTTGATTGATCTTTAATCAGCGTGGAAAGCCAGCACAGTTGGCGTGGCGTGTTGTTTGTAATCCAAAAGACCTGGGTTCGATCCACAGGTCATGAACATTGTTTTTTCTTATTTTCTTAATTTGATTGTTATGACTAACCAATGAATCCTGCACTACGTGTCTCTTGAGGACCACCATACACCGGCGCATCTCAACCACTGGATTGCCACTAGTGAAGATCTAAGGGAACCGGTATGAAGTCCTATGATACACCATCAATAAGCAATAACACAGGATTGATGCCCAGGTTTTGTTTAATTGTTTTTTTTAATATTGTTTATATAATTACATAATCACTCTTAATTATTTTGTATATATATATATGATTTAATTTTTCAAATAAGATTAATAGTAATAATCAATTTAATTAAATTTAATCATAAAAATCATAGAAAACCCTAGAAATATATTAAGGTATTAGGGTTTGCTCCATCCCATTTGTCCAAAGTATCAAAATATTAGGATTTAAATTATTATTCGTTTCGACTAAAATTATTGGTCGCGATGATTAATAACCGATTAATTTAATTAATCAAATTCTATAAATTAAAATAATATTTATTTTGCTAAATGGTTTTAACCAAAGCTATTGGTTACGATGATTAGCATTCTCCCTCTATCAAATTTGTTATTATTTGTAATCGAATCTATCGATTATGAGAAGTAACGATAATTAAAATACGCTCATTTGCTATTCGTGATAATCGAATCTATCGGTTATAGTGGTTAGCAATCCTCCCTTTAATCCGTTAGCCGTAGTAATCAAACCTATTGATTATCGCAACTAATGGTAACAAATTCAAACCAGGGTTGTACGCCCAAATCCTAAAACACTCAAAATACACTAAACCACGATACTACGGTGTTTCAACACTGCGATGTTCACAACTACGATAAGGTAACTCAAAATACCTTCGAACATTCGCATTTCAAAACAACTTCAAAACAAATTCAAATACATTCAATTCAACTCTAAGGCGTACAATCCTGTGCCCGAACTACGTTGACTCTGATCCTCCATAAGGAGGTACGTAGGCACTTGGCAACAAGGCGAGTCCCCTTCCTCTAAATTCTAATCCTGTCAATATAATTAGCCTTGTAATTACTCTCTGTCACCTTTCTTTATAAACCTTGCCATAAACCTTTATCTTTGAATGTTAGCCTTTAGGAAAGGGTTGAGGGTGCCTAACACCTTCCCTCGACCTGAATATAGTATCTTACCCTGATCTCTTAACTGCGTAGGTTTCCTATTCGCCTTGGTAGAATAGGTGGCGACTCTAATCTTTAATTTTTAGGGCAGGTTGCTACAGCTGGCGACTCTGCTGGGGATAACTATAATGGTGAATACTATGCTCCTATAGGTTTTGGCAGGGTTTAGGTTTTGGCAAACTATTTAAGTTTTTGGCAAACTTTTTAGGGTTAGGCTAATTTGCCATTTTTATGGTTTGTGTTTCATTTTATTTTTATTTATTTCTGCCTAAAATTATTTAATTATGTATGTTTATATATTTGCATTTAATTGCATAAATGTTATATTATATGCACTGTTGTGTTATTATGTTGTGTTAAACCCTAAGTGTGGGAGTTAACTTTGAGATCAATAGGGGAGTATGAATCGCCTACGAGTCTCATTGATAACTCCACTCGGAGTGGGTTGAGTATTCGGAAATGTCCAAAACGAGGCTTGACTTTGTTGAGGGCAGGACTGGATACTTGGCTGATCTCTCCGAGAACCTACCCCAAAAATTCGAACCTCATGGATAAAATGAGTTGTTCTAAAATCCGAGGAGACAAAAAGTCTCAGAGGCTACGAACGACCCCGTGAGACCTTCTAGAACCCCCTATTAAAAGGTTGGCTCCCAAGAGCCGCTACGTCGAACCTATGAACTTATGTGATTATGTGCTATATGTATATATATGTGTTGATCATTTTTTTTATTATTTCTTTTTCCATTCATCATACATCATGGGCATTCTTGCATCATATTTTATTCAAAAAAAAAAAGAAAGAAAAAAAGATATCATACATATCATGCATGGCATACACATCATTTTCATGACATTAAGAGAAGATTCCTCTTCTATCTCAAGAACAAGGGACCATTGGGAAGGATAACCTAACATCCCGACCATATTATCCAACAAGATTTCAGCAGAAGAGATCAATGGATCAAAAGCAACAGGATGGCCAACGCACCTGGAGGCCCAAGCCAAAACGATCATTCACTCCGTTGTACATGCCACTATCTCAGGCTTTGCAACGTTTGCTCAGTCAGAACTTGGTAACTTTGCTGCCTCCATACTCAGCTCCAGCTAATCCCGCTCCTGGGTACAAGCATCATGCTAGGTGCGCTTATCATTCAGATAGTCCTGGCCATGATACAGAGGATTGTGGGCCATTGAAGCACAACATACAAGATTTAATTGAAGAAGGGCTCATTGAGTTCGAAGATCCTAGCAAGTCTAAAGCCATAAGTGGCTAGAAGGAGGATTTCTTAGATCATTAGTTTTGTTTTCATTCGCAATTTCTTTTCCGTTTGTTTAAACATTAGTCTTACGACATATGCTATGTACTTTACAACAATCATTAATGCATTGCTTACGTTTGGCTTGATTTACTCCTAGTGTTCTCACTATATTTAAAATTGTATTTTTACTCGGTTTTCTCATTTGTGATATTCAACTCTCGTTAAAAGTTGTACACCTTTAGAGGGAGAATGACGAAAACGATACCACAATTTCATACATTATGCTTTCGAACAGACCATGTTGACGATGTACAGGCATTGTTTCGATTCCCAAATAATGGAGATATAAGGATGTTAATCCCTCGTCAACCCCTTTGAGCCTAAAGAAGTAGGAGTTTTCCTTCATATAAAATAAAACCCTTAATATATAACCTGGGGTAGGGTAGCTGCTCAACTAACTTAATTATTCCAAACCGTTCTTTTGAACATAATCATCGATGGTTCCCCATCATCATTAAATCCGGCAGTCAATATCCGCAAAGAAAAAGAAAGCAATGCAAAGACCTGCTAAGTCAAAACCTATTAAGGAGACTTAGGCAAAATTGGGGCATCCCGCTGACTGTAGTTTTAAAACTAACAGTTCAGGCAAAAGTCAGGGATAACAAAGTCAAAAAAGAGGTCACTATATACCTCGACAAAATATTACAAGGAAAATGACTGCCTTTGCAAATAAATCTTTGGCTTTTGAACCATCATGAATATCAGTATTCCCCAAATTCTTTTGGAGACTAAATACATAGTTAACTGAGCATAGGACTGGAGAACATCACGAAGATTGGGATGGGTACAAATAAACTTTGAGCCTCTATCTTTTGTTTCTTTAAATCGTGTACCAGGCCACGTTACAACCCTTAAAAGTCCTAACTGAAGCATGATTAGTTCGAAAGCATACTGTTACCAAAGGTATCCCAACTCCTTAAGGTCTACTATAACTCTTGAGTTGATATCACTTTCTTACAAAAAAAACTTTGTTTTACTCAAAAATGTTTTTAAACTTTCAAGACAGACATATGCATTCGCATCTTATGAATTTCATTACAAAGTACACTTGTCTATGTGGATTCAGATGTTTAAACATCAGGGAGAAGTTGCATGGGGCATGGCTAATGGCTAAAAATCCTACTGACTGACGAAGTAGCTTTAAAAACTCGTCAAAAGAAGAAACATCCCTTACGCATGACTGGGATGGCTAATGTGTACACACGGCATAACCCGTCATTTTCCCATTTACATGGGGCAGTCTAATCAAGATCCATTGGAATCTCTCAAGGACGCTGAATAGCCCATGGGGAAAGTCCATTACCTGGGGGCACGCTGCAAAGATCACTCAGTATCAGATGGGGTCAATACCACCCTCACATCCTTTCCAGGAACCTTTACAGGATACTTCTCAATCTGTCCATATAGTCTTCTTTAAGACATGTTCAAATACTTTTTACCCTTTCCAGGAGCCTTTTTCAGACAGTCTTTTACTGACCCACCTTCTTATCCTTTCTATTTTCAAACCCTTTCAGACAGTCTTCTCTAAGACATATTCCTTTCTAAGAACCTTTTCTAGGTAGTCTTCTGTAAGACATCTCTTAACTTTTTCAGTTAGTCTTTTGTAGACATATTCAAACTTCTCTTATGCTTCCAAAAACCTTGTCAAACTTTGTTTAAAGTATGGAGTCTTCTCTAAGACAGTTCACCATCCTTTCTAGGGTGATCTTCTTCAAGATGTTTTTCCTCAGTTTTGTTTAAAACCCCACATTCCTTAAAAACAGTCTCTACCCTCTATAGGAATATTTTGACCCTCTGCACAAACACATCCCTTTGAGCTTTGTTTAAAGCGCAATCTTGTTTAAGACAATTTCCCATTCTTCCCAAGGACCTCTTCAAGTAGTCTTATAGAAGACATTATCTCATTCTGAGTACTCAGCAAATCACTGTCCGTCAGGATGCGGCCGAAATGCATGACTCATTCTGAAAAGCATCTGCTTCACATTCAAATCAACACTTAGCATCAAGGAGTCCTCAAAATTGGTCTAATCAAAGACGATCATTCCGGATAAAGACCCTTGAATGAGGAAACCACATCCAGAGGGTTTTCCTAAAATAGGGGCATACAATCAAGAATCCTATTGACTAGGGGCATATCTTTCAAGAATTCAAACACTGGGGCAAGGCATATCAGGCAAGACATGGTGAAACTCGAGTTCTCTATAAAGGTCCCTCCTTCAGATAAAGGGGCATGTCTCAAAACTTCTGATATTCGGGAAGTCACACTAGTATCACACAAGGAGCATTGTTGCGTAATTGATCTTCCCATGCCTGTACTATTTACGTCCCACAGTGTGGGATCGGCATACATGCATAATTCTCATTTATTTTGAGAATCTCATTACATGACACATGCATCATGACATTGCATAAGACTAACGCTGCCTTTTCAGGTCACTTCATATTCAAAAGGATGTTATCATCCAATTACAGTGCAAATACGATCGTATCAACGATTCAATCTTAACAGATACAATTCCAATACCTCACTCCAAGTCTTTCTTCAAAGACAATCCAGAAGCAATCAAAGAATTTCTTACCTCTCCGGGTAGTCTTGTCCAAGACAATCATATCAACCTTTCCAAGCAGTCTTCTCTAAGACCCTTCGTGTCCTTTATAGGAACATTTTCTAGTTAGTTTTGTTTAAAACGTTACATGTCCTTTGTAGGAACCTTTCTAGGTAGTTTTGTTTAAAACGTATCATGCCCTCTGTAGGAACCTTTCTAGGTAGTTTTGTTTAAAACGTTTCATGTCCTTTATAGGAACCTGTCGAGGTAATTTTATTTAAAACGTTGCATGTCCTTTATAGGAACCTTTGTAGGTAGTTTTGTTTAAAACATGCCATAACCTTTATAGGAACCTTTATAGGTAGTTTTGTTTAAAACATATCGTTCCCTTTATAGGAATCTTTCTAGATAGTTTTGTTTAAAACGTATCGTATCCTTTATAGGAACCTTTCTAGGTAGTTTTGTTTAAAAAAAATATCGCGTCCTTTATAGGAACCTTTCTAGGTAGTTTTGTTTAAAACATATCGTGCCCTTTATGGAAACCTTTCTAGGTAGTTTTGTTTAAAACATATCGTTCCCTTTATAGGAACCTCTCTAGGTAAGTCTTGTTTAAGATATCCCGTATCCTATCTAAGAGCCTTTCCAGGTGAGTCTTGTGTAAGACGTAACACACCATTTCCAAAAACTGTTCTAGGTTAGTCTTGTTTAGGACATATCATTCCTTTCTAGGTAATCTTTTTAAAGACATGTATCCAATCCCTCCTTATCCTCTCCAGGAGCCTCTATAGGTCAGTCTTGTTTGAGACATATCCAAGTTAACCTTATAGTCTTATTTAAGGCGTATCGTATCATTTCCGAGAACCTTCCAGGTGAGTCCTGTTTAAGACGTACCATAACCTGTCTAGGTAGTTTTGTTTAAGACATCCCATATCCATTCCAAAAGAACCTCTCCAGGTTTCATATCTTTTTAGTAGCCTTTCTAGGTGAGTCTCATTTAAGACATATCATGCCTCTCTAGGTAGCCTTTTTAAAATGTTTATCCAAACTTTTCTGAGACACACCTAGTTCTTTTAAAGAACTCCTCAGTTAGTCTTCTCCAAGACATTCTTCCTAAGCATTGTTCAAAGCCTAAGCTTCTTCGCATCAACCTTCGATACACCCTATTCAGGAGCCTCTTCAGGTAGTCTTATGTAAGACATTACTTTATATCTCTTCAGATACAGGCAAATGGGTGGCATCTATAAGCCCATCCCACGGAACTTTTCCCGACAAATGCAAATTTTAGGGCACTTCAGTGTTCAATCATCTTCTACCTTTAGATTACGATAGGCAGACGTGCCTATCTGACTCTTCAGGTTTAAGAAGATTGAACAGGGGCAGCTGTTGTACCCCAAAATTTGCCCGATCAAATCTACAATCCGGGGGTATTAAATTAAGAGTCATGGGGTTTAACATTTCGATTGTTAAACCCACTCTCTTAACATTTCGATTTTTTAGTCATTATAATTTATTTCATATTTACTCGTTCTTATTCAATTTACCATTTACTTTTATTATTATTTTATTATTCATTATTAGGGTTATTTTTAGAGTAAGAATAGAGTTAGTATTAATATTATTATAATTATTGATTAGTATTATTAATTAAATAGAATTATCATTATTGATTTATTTTAGTTAAATAAAATATATGTATATTAGTATTTTAATGCTATTTTATTGCTACTATTAAGTATTATCATTAGGTTATTAAAATAAAAAAATAAAAAAGAAAAGAAACTATCCTCAGGCCCAAGGAATGCAAAAACGTGGAAAACAAGGGTGGAAAAGAGAAAGACCAAAAAGAGCAAGTTTAGATGCCATGGAAATCAAATCTTGAATCTCCAAATTGAGAAAGACCTTGATTGAGTTTTCTTTGACCTAATTCAGCCATATATATATATACTAACAACAACTGCAGACGGGGGGTTTTTTGGAGGCCGAAAAAAGGACTCTGTGCGAAGCTTCAAAAATGGCGACTTCAAGTGCCATGACAGAAGGAGGTTAAGACCTGTCCAAGATTTCCCACGCAGCCAGGACGATTCCTTGGCACTCCCAGAGATGAATTCAGTTCCCACGAATATCTGCAGCTTCTGGTATCGTGTTTATACCATTCACGGTTTGTCCAAGAAAATTTCCCCGTGGATTATGCCAAATTATGCTGTTAAATCATTTTTTATTATACGATTATGTTCACATGACTGCATAGGATGTTTCTGGGTTTGTAATTTCATGTTTAGACACAGGTTCGAAAGTATGCCATTATTAGGTTTTCGGTCTCTCAATTTGGGGCATCTAATTACAGACAAAATTGGCCTAATCCGATGACACCATTCGATTTAGAGAGCGATTTCTATTCGATTCGTGTCTTAATCTGGAGTTTAATTGGTCTGTGTAGTGAGGTTGATGATGGCAGGGATATAGCCAAGCTGGGACTGCAGGTAAAAGGTCTGTATTTTTCAGAAAGAAACCCACGAGGAAGATGAAGCTCTGGGCGCGAAGTGTTTTTCTGATTTTTTTTAAGTTGCAGTTTTATATATATAATATTTTGATTGATCTTTAATCAGCGTGGAAAGCCAGCACAGTTGGCGTGGCGTGTTGTTTGTAATCCAAAAGACCTGGGTTCGATCCACAGGTCATGAACATTGTTTTTTCTTATTTTCTTAATTTGATTGTTATGACTAACCAATGAATCCTGCACTACGTGTCTCTTGAGGACCACCATACACCGGCGCATCTCAACCACTGGATTGCCACTAGTGAAGATCTAAGGGAACCGGTATGAAGTCCTATGATACACCATCAATAAGCAATAACACAGGATTGATGCCCAGGTTTTGTTTAATTGTTTTTTTTAATATTGTTTATATAATTACATAATCACTCTTAATTATTTTGTATATATATATATGATTTAATTTTTCAAATAAGATTAATAGTAATAATCAATTTAATTAAATTTAATCATAAAAATCATAGAAAACCCTAGAAATATATTAAGGTATTAGGGTTTGCTCCATCCCATTTGTCCAAAGTATCAAAATATTAGGATTTAAATTATTATTCGTTTCGACTAAAATTATTGGTCGCGATGATTAATAACCGATTAATTTAATTAATCAAATTCTATAAATTAAAATAATATTTATTTTGCTAAATGGTTTTAACCAAAGCTATTGGTTACGATGATTATCATTCTCCCTCTATCAAATTTGTTATTATTTGTAATCGAATCTATCGATTATGAGAAGTAACGATAATTAAAATACGCGCATTTGCTATTCGTGATAATCGAATCTATCGGTTATAGTGGTTAGCAATCCTCCCTTTAATCCGTTAGCCGTAGTAATCAGACCTATTGATTATCGCAACTAATGGTAACAAATTCAAACCAGGGTTGTACGTCCAAATCCTAAAACACTCAAAATACACTAAACCACGATACTACGGTGTTTCAACACTGCGATGTTCACAACTACGATAAGGTAACTCAAAATACCTTCGAACATTCGCATTTCAAAACAACTTCAAAACAAATTCAAATACATTCAATTCAACTCTAAGGCGTACAATCCTGTGCCCGAACTACGTTGACTCTGATCCTCCATAAGGAGGTACGTAGTCACTTGGCAACAAGGCGAGTCCCCTTCCTCTAAATTCTAATCCTGTCAATATAATTAGCCTTGTAATTACTCTCTGTCACCTTTCTTTATAAACCTTGCCATAAACCTTTATCTTTGAATGTTAGCCTTTAGGAAAGGGTTGAGGGTGCCTAACACCTTCCCTCGACCTGAATATAGTATCTTACGCTGATCTCTTAACTGCGTAGGTTTCCTATTCGCCTTGGTAGAATAGGTGGCGACTCTAATCTTTAATTTTTAGGGCAAGTTGCTACACTCGGTTTTTAAAACACCGAGGTAAAGGGTTGATTATGGCGTGGGTTTGAACCGCAGCTTCTGCACTTTTATTATTTACAAAAACTAGCGCCTTTTTTATCTCGGTCTATTATAAAAACTGAGGGGTCATTAGTTTTTTTAAAATAAATATCGTTACATTGTTTACACAAAACATTAATAAAATAATTTATTTACAACCTACAGTGGTTACCCAGAATATTACATTTTTTACACAAAAACAATTATTTGTCTAATGGAGATCATATGTTGGATCTTCAATCCTTTGATATTCTCCAAACAAAAGAAAGAGTATTCTCTATGGATTTTGTTTGCATTTGTTTCTTATATGAACAAAAAAAGGGTTAGACAAATAAATAGTTTTTTTGCTCCAATAAATATTTAAAAACACAAACCTTATACCCAAATAATCTTCTGCTCTAGTGTCATACCCCAAAATTTGCCCTATTGCTATTACATTTTATTAACAGGGGCGTAGTACAAATTCTACCAGGGGTGTATATCAAACTAGTGGGCTTGACATCTTGATTGGCAAGCCCATTTCAAAAGAGTAACCATTCTCTAAATTGTCCAATTCAAAAGATAGGAGTATACATTAAGTAAAAGTATGTATTTAATTGGGCTTATTATTCATAAGAATATGAGGTCCAATTTTAGGATTCAAAATTATTTTTAAACTTGGGTTTTATAAACTTCCTCGGTTTATCTACAATATTTTGGATTTTTGTAATTATTTGTTTCTATCAAAAGTATAATAGTTTACTCTTAAACTATTTATATTTTAATAAATAGAAAATATTTGTCTATGCTTCATACATTTTCAATTGGCTTTTTATTACAAATAAATAACATGCCACAATTGGTAAGGAAGCATGACTTGCAAATAAGAAGTCATGGGTTTGAATCCCATGAGTGACATTTTCATACTTTTTCTCTATTTTTACCAATTTTCAAAAAATTGGGCTGTTGGGCTTTTGGATATGGGTTATTTCTTTTTTTGGATTTTTAACCTAAATTTCTCATTATAAATAGGACCTTTAGCAATCCTATTAGGGGACCTTTTTTTCACTTTCATTTTTCACGTACGATTTTTACACGCATAACACATATTTTCCCTTTTAGGGTTTGTCTCAGTGTTGTCTTGAATAACCCTAATCCGCTGTTGTCGATTAACTGACAACGGCCGACAAACTCTTTCCCCCTTTCAAACTCAAATCCCTCTACTCAAACTCAAATTTTTGGCCGATGATTACCTATGAGGCCTCCCCCAGAAAAGGGTTTCTGACCATTGTTGTCTCGATCTGACAATGGTCAGCTTCCCTAAAAAAGAGTTCCTAGCCATTGTTGTCTCAATCTGACAAAGGCCGACTCCCCTAAAAAAGGGTTCCTAGCCATTGTTGTCTCGATCTGACAATGGTCAGCTCCCCTAAAAAAGGGTTCATGGCCATTGTTGCCTCGATCTGACAATGGTCGGCTCCCCTAAAAAAGGGTTTCTGACCATTGTTGTCTCGATCTGACAATGGCCGGTCTTTCTTTCTTAAAAACTTTTTTAAAACCTTTGGCCAATGATGATAACTGAGGCCTCCCCTCTTTTTTAAAAATGTTTTTTTCCTCGTTTAATACATGTTTTAGCTAATGATTTTGTATGCTCTAAAAAATATTCATTTTGGCCAATGATTTCTATGAGGCTTGCTTCTTTTTAAAATGTTTATCTTGGCCAATGATTTCTGTGAGGCTCCTTTTTTAAAAACCTTGTTTTGGCCAATGATGATGCATTGAGGCCTATTATTTTTGTTGCAATTTCGTTTAATTGCCTTTTTGGCATTTGGCCATTGTTGTCTCGATCTGACAATGGCCCTATCTTATTTTTTTAAGGGTTTCTCACTTGCCCAAATAAAGTGGGTGGCGACTCGTTTAAACGTAAATTTTAAGGCAGGTTGCTACATCTAGCAATCCATCGTAGAGAGCTATTCATGGCAAATACTCATGCAAACCTTAAACTCTTCATGATGTTGGATCTTTAAATCCTAGATATTCAGGGGAATAAAAAATGATGGTGCCTAATATTCTGGGAACAAAAAAATGGTTAGATAAATAAATAAAATGATGTTGCAAATCTTAAAGTGGAGGATAGTTTCAAGGGCTTTATGATGTTTCAGAATTCTTTTATAATGGAAGTTATTTTTGTTTCACGTGGATCACTAATGGTAATGTCTTGAGCATTAATAGTCATGAAATGGACGACAAGAATTTGATTACGAACGAGTTAGAATATTTATTTACAAATTAAAAATACAATTAAAATAGAGGTTTCAATGTTCCCTCGGGTTGTTGGAAAACCGACGGGTTAGAATATTTATTTACAAATAAAAATACAATTAAAAAAGTGGTTCCAATGTTCCCTCTATTTTTTGTAAAACTGACGGATTTGAACATTTATTTACAAATAAAAAAATATAATTAAGAGAGAGGTTAGAACACCTATATGGCGCACATGGATTAGAATCATATCACTAGAATAGTAATGATCAGCTATATTCTAGTCATAACGTCTCTTTTGAATTATCAAGGAGGCTTTTGAGCTATTTAAATGTCTCGTTGTAATCTTCAAACATTATGTCAAAATTAGGTTTTATTAGGTATCCAACGTGCCTTGGGCCCTTCATAATTAGTTCCTTTTTTAAACCACACATATTGCCCAATTGCCGCACTAAAGTTTCTTACATAGCAAGCATTAGGTGTATGGCCACTTATACCACAATAAAAACAAGTAGGAACAAAGTTACTTTTATATCTAGATGCATAAGATTTCCTTTTAGGAAATCTCTTCTTAGAGTGATTATGAACTCTTTGTGTGTTATCCACTTTCTCTTTGTTGGATTGGTCATTTTCTTTAACAAAGATAGTTTTACTAGTATTTGGTTTATCAAATTTAGAATAACCAAGTCCACTTTTATCATTGGAGTATCTTTGTTGACTAAGGATATTGTCCAATCTAATTTTTCCTTTTTCATATCTTTCAAGAACTCTTTTTAATTGGACAATTTGAAAAGAAAATGAATCACACTCTTTGCATGTAAAGTTTTGTTTTTCTTTATCAACATATTGTTGTTTTTCAATTTCAAAATCCTTTTGCATAGTGTCAATCTTTTCTTCAAGATATATATTTGATTTGTTTCTCCTGTGTTGATACCGTTTTATACAAAACTTTACATTCATTTATAGCACCTTAAACATCATTATCAAGAGAGGGAAATTCACTACTAACCCCTTCAAATTCATCATCAAAATGGTGTGATGCCATAAATCAAGATTTACACATTCTTCACTTTCTGAATTGAAAGATGAACTCACTTCATTATCATCCCATGCAATGTAGGCTCTTTTAGGCTTTGACTCATTTCTTCTTTTGAAACTTTTCTTTGCAAGTTTTGGACAATTTGGCTTTATGTGTCATTGTTTCCCACATTCATAGCAAGTCATATCTTGTATTGAAGTGAGGGCTTCTTTCTTTTTAAATAAATTATTCTTTCTCACAAAGTTAGTATTATCATTACTATTTCCAAAATATTTACCTAAACTTTTTACAAGAAGCATGAAGTTCTCGTCTTGTACTAGATTATCTTCTTTTTCAACTTCTTTTGAGTAACATTTTAAAACAATTCCTTTGGATTTCTTCTCTTGATTTTCATGCTTTTCAAGTCTTCCAAGTTCCGTCTCATATTCTTGAGGTTTTCCAAATAAAGCTCTGGAAGCCATTATGGATAGGCTTTTCTTTTCGGATATCAAAATTACTTTTCGTTGCCATTCCTTGGTTAAAAATCTAAACACTTTAAGATTAAGTTCATCATTAGTAAGAGTCTTACCGAGTGATTTTAAATGATTTGTCAAATGCACAAATCTTTTCTGCAAGTCGAGGATTGATTCTCCGGGCTGCATTATGAACAACTCATATTCTTGACTTAACATGTTCAATCTAGATCTGTTAACTTCAGTGGTTCCTTCAAGAGTTTCTACCCATGTATCCCATATTTCTTTTGCCTTTGTGCATGCTAAGATACAAAAGAATGCATCCATGCTTAGATCACCTTCAAGAAGGTTTATTACTTTCTTGTCATAAAGAACTTTTTTCTCATCATCTTCATCCCATGAACCGCCATGCTTTAGATTGCCAACACCATTAACAACACTTGTAGGAACGAAAGGACCTTCTACTACATCTTTCTAAACTTCTTTTCCTTGAGATTCTAGATGCGCCTTCATGCGTATTTTCTAGAAATCAAAATATTAACCATAAAACAATGGAGGCTTGTTATTATTACCACCAACTTTGAAAACCGAATTTGCATTTGCGAAATATTCACCACAAAAAATGGAGGCTTGTTAGCGCTATCAAGCAAACAAGCTTCTAACCCATCAGTCAAAAGGGGTTATGATATGCCTCTTGAATACAAGCGTCGATAACATTGACCTAACAACAAGGATCCCTTATTGAAGGATTTTTCATGAGTTTTGACAATATGAACACAATTGCTCTCGGGTACCGAAACATACCCGTTCAGTGTATGATCGGTACCTAAGTAAACATTACTTTCGTAAAATATATGGTTTTGAAAATTTAGATTCTAAAATAAAATATAAAACAATTTTTCGTAATCAATTTGCATGAATTCATGATTACGAAAGATCTAAAGATTAATAGTTTGGATAGAAGCATGATCCTTGATAGAATATTATGGTCAAAGTTGATCCATGTAGCCGACCACACCTAGTGGGATAAGGTTTACTTGTTGTTGATTCGAATGGATTCAATTGGATACGTCGTGAGCAAGTCTCATGACCCTTAGTCCCTGATGGACTACTCACTCATGGTGAGAAACATCACTGATAAAACATACATCAAACAAGCATACATGATTAACAATCAAAATAATAACAATGGCAATAGAATAAATAGAACCTAATTGAAGACAAAATAACTTTAATAATAGTAGTAGTAATAATAATAATAATAATAATAATAATAATAATAATAATGATAATAATAATAATAATAATAATAATAATAATAATAATAATAATAATAATAATAATAATAATAATAATAATAATAATAATAATCATCTCCAAGGAGACGTAAGTATAACTCTTGCAATGAACGGAAAAATAAAACTTGCAGAAAATGAAACTAGGTTTGTAATATGTAAACTAGGGCAAAAGATGATTGAAACTCATACAACCCATGAGTTTTTATAGAGTATTTTGAAAATAGATAGCATAAATTTTGAGTCAAATTGACATAATGGAAGTTTATTACATAAAAAAGAGTAGGAATCCAAAAAGCCAAAGAAAAGACAACTGGATCTCAAAGAGCACAAGAAAAGACATATGCCTACTACGACTCGTAGTAGGCCTTTGGCAAAATATATAGGGAGGGAATCTTGGTTACTACGACCCGTCGCAGCTGCTACGGTCACCCATAATAGCCCTCTGGAATATGTATGGAGAATTCTCACAATTGTGTCGTTTTCCCGCACTTTGCACCTTTTGATTCCTCTTTCTTCTATGACACTTATTCAAACCTAAAAACACCAAGAAAAAAAACCACCAAGCATAAAACGGAATAATACCAAAGAAAAAGTAGACAACAACAAAGGACAATCTTTCGGATGAAGATGATCATTTATTTTGTTTGCTCATCGAAGGACAAAATTTGGGTGTTTTATATTTAATTATCTTTCTCAACTATATTATAAGAAGACTTCATTCATTCGTATTTTCTAGTTAAATATAATTTAATAGGAATAGTTGTATGATCCAAATTTTGTCCTAAAAATTAAATTTTTTTGCAAAAAATAATATAATCTTTATTTTATTTGTTAAGTATTTTTTTTTAAGTCTTGTTTAAAAAATCTTAAAAGTAATCAAATTGAAATTTATATTTATTTAGAGTGAAAAATCAAAATTTAAAATATTTAATTTTTATTACTATTATTATAACTTTATTCATTTATTTCTTTATTTTTATATTTTTATTTTACCAATTTCACAAGGATAGAAAATCATCTTTGCACAAATTTACTTGTTTTATTCTATTTTAGATTAAGTCAATTTATTTTTTTAAGTTCTTTTTTTGTCCCTCCTTTTTTTGAGCAAATTCGAGTACACTACTCTTCTCCACTATTTAATTACTCCTCCACTATTTTTCTACATACAAAATTTGGCATTTCTTAGACAACACCTTAATTTTTTTCTGACTAAATAATAGCAGATGAACAATGCATTGGAATACGAAAAAAAAAAAGAGCGAGCACATAACCGAAAAATACATTTTTATCACTTTTCTCCTAAACAAACATCAATTCAAAAACACCTCAAGAGTACACAACCTTCACCAATTTTTAACCACAACATCAACCTAGAAGACAATAACAACATATTAAAAAGCAAAACATTAAATTGAGGAAAAAAGAAGAACAAATCCACAATCACCGCAACTCCTTGCCCACATCATCACGCATCAACTTGATCGCATCATAATGTCAACCACACACCTTAATACAAATACTTATTTGCTCTCTTTCCCTTCAATTTCTTTATTCTTTTCTATTTTTGTTTTAATGAGTTTTGTTAGGTGAGACCTCTTTGTGTTAAAATGGAAAAGGGTATGACTTTGTTGAAAAAGAAAACATGTAGGGAAGAAAGAGTATTATATTGATGTTGTTTGTTTATGGGAAAGAGATGAAAATCGTCTCTCTTAAAAGAGATAAAACATGTTAAGAAGTGTGGTTAGGCCTAACTCAACCCTACAAAACCGGCTTGTAGGGTGAGGATTACCCCCACTTATAAGGACATGTTCAGGCCATATATTGTCCGATGTGGGACTTTTAACACACCCCCTCACGCCCAGGACTAGACAACTGGAGCGTGGAAATAAATGGCGGGTGGCCCGATAGCGGAAACCATAGAAGGTGACTCATCGGATCTTAAACGAGGCTCTGATACCATGTTAAGAAGTGTGGTTAAGCCTAACTCAACCCTATAAAACCGGCTTGTAGGGTGAGGATTACCCCCACTTATAAGGACATGTTCAGGCCATATATTGTCTGATGTGAGACTCTTAACATTATGGGAAAGAGATGAAAATCGTCTCTCTGTTTTAAAAGAGATAGTTAACGTGAAAATGGAGAGAGAGGAGAGGAAAATTGTGTTTGAAATGGAATGAGGGTGCATTCTTTTTTGTAGACGTACTGGACTTTTTTTCATTCTTTTATTTTTAAAGCTAGGGTTTAGTTGCGATTCGGGCTTTGGGTCAATGTTATATTGTTTTGTGTTTTACACCCACTCATATTACTATGATGTTTTATTATTTATTATTGTTGCTATTTTTTTTATTTCATTTGGGCTTTAGGCCTAATGTCATGCCACTACTGTATTTTTTTTATCACCATACCTCTTTTATTTTACTTGGTGCTTTTATTTTAAAATTTATTTTATTTATTTTATACTATTGTTCCCATTAGTTATATGTTTTATTTATGTCTCATCATTTTAATTTTAATTAGGTCAATATTAAGTATGGTTTAGCATCGTGGTCGGAGATAAGGTGTACATATTGTGGTGTACCTATTTGTTAATTTTTCATAAACTCAATTCCTTATGGTTAACATTATAAAATTAACTTAATAAAATCACTTTTTATAAATAAAATCAGATTAAAAGGGATTAATTGAATATATATCTCTTTTATCCTCGAGAACGCAATTAATATCTTTTACTTGTTCGGTTTGTATATATACCTTTTATTCTTGGGTGTTTTGATATAAGAAGTATTGTTTGCTTGTTTTAACGTTTGTCTTCTGCTATGAGATTACGACTTATTTTGGGTTGAATATCTTCTTTCATAAATAAAATGAGATTAAATAGAATTAATTTGATGTATATTCCTTTTATTCTCAAATGTTAGGACAAAAGTTGTATAACTTGTTTGTTCTAACACTTCTCTTGCTCCTAACAACAATCGCAACCAACCAATGGACAATGTTTTATGCGCTATAACGCGATCTACAAATATTATTTTATCCGCTCTAACGCGACCAACAAATAAAGATTTTTGTCTAATGAGATCAAAACATTTTTCTTTAAACTCAACCAACACACAATATTTTTTACCGAAAACTATGTAGCTTTGAATTCTCCATCGTTCAAGGAGACACGTAGGAGCAAGAATCAAATCTTGTCAAACACATTTATAAAAAACTTATTTTCTCATTTCTTGTAAATATGCTTTAGTTTGTGTTTAATTATTACTAAAAATTAAATATAAAAAACTTTAGGTATTAATATAGTTGTTATCATCTCCTTTAGGAATTTCATCTAATGGTTCTACAAAGAAGAAAAAACAAACACTTAAGTTAACAATGTATTTCCTCCATTCCTATTTATAAGTAAATTTTGACTTTTAGATTCATTGAATAAATATTGTATTTGGGTATATAAAGACTAGATACATCATTTATTCAATGAATATAAAAAGTTAAAATTTGCTTATAAATAGGAATGGAGGGAGTATTATATACAAAACAATTACGTCATACATTGAAAATATAATAGTTCACATTTCAAGTTTTAAATTGCGATGGTGGTTTCAACATAATAATGAGACATAATGTGTCACGAATATGATTTGTTCGACAAAGAAAGTTAGAAGAAGATCATGTGAGCAAGTTGTTTTTGAGATACGACACATATATTTATACTGATATGATCTCGTAAAGATAAGTTGAAGTTGAGAAATGTAGAAAATCATTGAAAAAGCTAAAAGTTTATTGTTAAGCGTGAATGTGCCTTGGAAGTTGTATCATCATTTAAGTGTGAATGTGGTAGTGGTTTATGAATTATTTATTGTCAGTTTGCTTAGTTGGATGTAGAAAAATGGTGGGAAAATGGATGTGTCATGAAGATGTTGTTGTTCGAAAAATAAAGTTAAAAGAAGATTGCATGAGGAAGCTGTTTATCAACTATATCACATATATTTATACTTATTCCATTAAGATAAGTTGAAGTTGAGAAATGTGTAAAAAACCTTTGAAAAAACTAAAAATTTATGGTTAAGCGTGAATGTGCCTTAGAAGTTCTATCATCATTTAAGTGTGAATGTGGCTGTGGTTTATGAATTATTTAATATCATTTTGCTTAGTTAGACGTAGGAAAAATGGCGATAAATGAATGTTCCATGAAGATGTTATTGTTAGAAAAAGAAGGTTCAAAGAAGATTGGGAAGCTATTTATCAACTAAATCACACATATTTATAGTTATCCCATTAAGATAAGTTGAAGTTGCGAAATGTATAGGAAGCCAAAAACTAAAAAATTATTTTTAAACATGAATGTGTCTACCATAATTTAAGTATGAAAGTGATAATGAGTTCAAAATTTGTGCATCATTTATTATATTTTTTTAGTTAGATGCTTGTTTTTTTCACAGATAAAATATGTTCTTTTGATAATAAAAATTTAAAATTAAAATATAAGTAAATTTTGTTCAAAATTTATTTTGAAAAAACTTTTCTTTTTTGAAATTAAATTTATTAGTCACTTCAATTATTTTGTTATTCAATTTTTATTTTAATTAGACTTTATTCAAAATTTATTTAAATTTATAGTTTATATTATTTTATTGTTTGTAGTGCATATGTTTAGAATTTGAATTTTATAGGTGTCGTGATATTTTTTAAATTCATTTGGTTTGATTGGTTTAATAATTATATAATTTTGTTATAAAATTCGAATTAGTGAATTGAATGATCTGATTCGATAAGTAATCCAATAGTTTGACCAATAAATCAGAGAACTAATATCCTCACTGACTTGATAATCATTCAATTTTTAAAACATTAGATTTTGGATTAATTAGTCTAATGTATTTCTTTATTGATAAAGATTAAGGGAAGAAAAAAAATTGTGTAATGAGGAATTAATTTTCTAACAAGAAAAGAAATTATTTTATTTATTTTGAAGGATTATTTATTATTATTTCTAGAAGTAAGATGAAAACGAAGAAAAGTGCTTGTAAGTAACATATTTGACAAGTTTCTAAAGCAGCACAAAGGGCACCAGAAAGAACACCCTAGTATTTGCGTGCTGTGCTTGTCTTCTTCTTCTTCACACTAAACTGCACACTCTTAGGGTTCGGTTTTTCGGTAACTGCTATAACTCGTTTCGTTTCTTCAAAATCAATGCCCACTTTTTCTTAATCATCATTTTTTTTTTTTGGTTTCAGTTGCAGCTGAATGCGCTCGAGTTTACATCGCTGATTACTTTACCTTCTGTGCTTTGGTTTGGTTACTATCGAAATCTATAGCAAGATAATACAAGGTAAAGTTTTTGTTTTTGCTATTAATCGGTTAAAATTGTGTTTTTTGTTATTGCATTTGATTTGGTTCATAGTCATTTTCCCCTAAATTCAGTGTATTAGGGTTTTCAATTTGTTTATCTAGTTCTGTTTATGCTTTTTTTTTTGCATGACGATGAATTGATTGTGTAATCTATGCCTTGGATTTGTGTTTGTGAATGGAATTAAGTGATTATCTATGGTAAGTTGTTGTAGGAAGAAAGAAAGTGTAAAATGATATTATGACATGCATTATGAAGATTTGAATATAGATTTTTAGCTTGATTTGAATGGTGGTAGCATTTAGCTATTTGACTATGTTAAGAGTCCCACATCGGACAATACATTACCTGAACATGTGCTTATAATGTGCTTATAAGTAAAGGCAATCCTCACCCTACAAGTCGGTTTTGTAAGGTTGCGTTAGGCCAATCATACATTCTTAACATGGTATCAAGAGTCTGGTTTAAGATCTGGTGAACAGGTATTAAGGTTATTGATCATACAAGACATGGTATTAAGATTCTTAGTATAGGTTGTGTCACATCACACACTGTCGTTTCTTCTCAATCTGTATTCCTGTATTCGTTGTGATCTCGAGTCTTATCAAGATTCTTGAGATTTATCCTGTTTTGATGTGAGATCTTCATTTTCTTTGTATCTGTTTGGTAATTTGATTCAAAACTTGCAAGTTATTTATATCTCAAATTGCTCAGATTTGTAATACCAACTATGTATGTTGAAGATTAGGAGTTTAATTAATATACTAGTTATTACCATAATAGCATTCTATACAATTTGTTAAAGATATTGAAATTTGTTGTGGATCAAATTTTGTGAAATGCTAACTTGTGATTTGTTTTCTACAGTGAAGGATATGGTATCCTCTGTTGAGTTGTAGTAATGAGGGCTTAGTTATATGGCTTCTTATACATTCTCTTTGCATGTATTACGATCTGAAAATGGTGGCAGTTGTGTGAAGAATTATGAATCTGTTGTTTTCTCTTATACACTCTAATTGAAGTCTCTTTCTCCAGGTTTCTTAGAATCTTAATTGGACTCTGAGTGATGAATTCGCAGTTTGTGGTTGACTTGAATAGCAAGATGAGTAATCCATATGCAGCAAACCCGGTAAGTAATTCATGTATCATTTAATTACATCTCATATTGTTGATTATTATGTCTAGCGCAAGTGATTGGTGTGCAGGTTCTTTTGAGTATTTTCAATTTTGGGGCTCGAGTTTGATTCCTAATTCCAGTAGTATATCTAAATTGACAATCTGCATGCAGGGTGAAGCAACTGTCATGGGATTTGAAATCTTGAAGACATCTGATTCCGGTTACAACAACGTATACACTTTAACTGAAGACGAGTCACGTGATCCACCCGAGGCTCCTCCACAATTGCAACAAACCTTGCTCGGCTATCCTGCCAATGTTGGTAGTTCTAGCTCTCTTCCATTGCCCCAGAGCGCGATTCTTAATCATCTTTATATCGAGAACAGAGAGCCTCAAAGATCTGTGGTGGCTTTGGGTTTCACTCATCGCTTCCGTGCCAAATATGTTACCGTTGTGCTCTACAAGCCAGTTCAAAGAAGGGGAACCACAAGCATTTGATGTGCATATTGTAAACCTTCTCTACAAACCAGATGAAAGAAGAGGAACCAAAAACATTTGATGTGCATATTATGTGAACTCTATATCTGTTGGTTTGTGATGATTGATTGTGTAGACTTGATATTTGAATTAGCAGGGAGTGATATTTATTGGACTTCAATTCTGTCAACTAGGCAGGATATTTATCTTTTTAAAAATGTTATTAGTATTTTGGACTTTTTAATTATGTTATTGCTTTTATTTTAAATCTGTTTTTCCATATACTTCAGTTAAAAAAAAATGATAACAGTGTTTTAAAAACCGAATCGGACATCAAACCGGTGAGGGTATTGGGTCACTGGTTTATTGGTCGAACGACCGAGTCACTGGTTGAACCGCATGACTAAATCGGGTTAAATCGGATAACTCGGTTGAATAGACCGGTCATTATAACAAAATTATGTAGGTATAAAATTTATCGAACCGGATAAGTCAGTCTCTACAAAATATAACTAGCACTTAAATTTTTTGAAAATATCATACTATAAATAAATTCAGAAGTTTATAATTTAAATTTAAATTTTACACATAGGTATCACACACAATAAAATAGTACATAATTATAAAATATAATTGCAAACAAAAGTTTAATCGCAATATAATCTAATTAAATAATTTATAACAAAATAATTTCATTATATACTAAATTTAATTTCAATAAAAAAAATTGTTTCAATGTTGAATCTCCTTCTTCAATATCAAAATTATCGGTAAAAAAATCAACCGCATCTGAAACAATTTTTTTATTTTTTATTTTATTTTTAATTTTTCATTAAAATAGTCAAAACGACGTTGTGTTAATTTTTTAAATTTAAAAAAAATTAAGAAATGCATTTAAACCGCCGGTTCACAAAAATCGCCGGTTTTTCCGGTTTTAGCGGTTTACACCGATTTTGACCGGTTCACACCGGTTCAATGACATTCCCAATCCAGCTATTGAACCAGACCGGTTACCTGGCCGATTCCCGGTTCGATCGGTCCGGTCCGATTTTTAAAACACTATTGATAAGCTTTCGTGGTTTACTGGAGAAGATGCTTTTTTTTTTACAATAAATATAGAAGGTAACTAGTTAAGTTTCAATCATGGAAGATGATAAGCTAGAGGAAGTTTATTCAATGTGCATACCATAAGAAGACTAGTTCAGAATGCCAACTTTCATTAATTTAACACTTCCGTCCAGAATAATACCAGCAATTTTGTCAAAATAATGAGCAACACTTTTTCATTCATTTAATTCTTCTTCTACTATTAAATCAATTGCATGTACTTTTAAATTTGTTCTTTCCATTCAAACTTTTTACACTTGAAAAAAAGGCAAATGTGTATTTGACAAAGAGAAATGCTATTCTTATATCATATTCATACACCAATATTTACACCAAACACTGTTTACTGTATTTATACGGTGAACAATGTTTTTTTAAATAAAATAATAATATTTATAAAAATTATTTTTATTTTTAAAATTACGGACAACACAGTTCATGTACGGACGTGCATTAACCAACTTCATTACTGCATTAACCAAATCTTTACACTGCATTAACCAAGTTTGATGATTGCTAAAAAATATTTTTAGTACCTGGATGTTGCATTAGCCAACTTCATTACTGCATTACCCAAGTTTTTACACTACATTAACCAAGTTTGGTGACTGCTAAAAATTATTTTTAATACCTGAATGTTATAAAATATAACTAGCACTTAAATTTTTTGAAAATATCATACTATAAATAAATTCGCAAGTTTATAATTTAAATTCAAATTTTACACATAGGTATCACACACAATAAAATAGTACATAATTATAAAATATAATTGCAAACAAAAGTTTAATCGCAATATAATCTAATTGAATAATTTATAACAAAATAATTTCATTGTATACTAAATTTAATTTCAATAAAAAAAATTGTTTCAATGTTGAATCTCCTTCTTCAATATCAAAATTATCGGTAAAAAAATCAACCGCATCTGAAACAATTTTTTTATTTTTTATTTTATTTTTAATTTTTCATTAAAATAGTTAAAACGATGTTGTGTTAATTTTTTAAATTTAAAAAAAATTAAGAAATGCATTTAAACCGCCGGTTCACAAAAATCGCCAATTTTTCCGATTTTAACAGTTTACACCGATTTTGACCGGTTCACACCGGTTCAATGACATTCCCGATCCAGCTATTGAACCAGACCGATTACCTGGCCGGTTCTCGGTTCGATCGGTCCGGTCCGGTTTTAAAAACACTATTGATAAGCTTTCGTGGTTTACTGGAGAAGGTGCTTTTTTTTTACAATAATATAGAAGGTAACTAGTTAAGTTTCAATCATGGAAGATGATAAGCTAGAGGAAGTTTATTCAATGTGCATACCATAAGAAGACTAGTTCAGAATGCCAACTTTCATTAATTTAACACTTCCGTCCAGAATAATACCAGCAATTTTGTCAAAATAATGAGCAACACTTTTTCATTCATTTAATTCTTCTTCTACTATTAAATCAATTGCATGTACTTTTAAATTTGTTCTTTCCATTCAAACTTTTTACACTTGCAAAAAAGGCAAATGTGTATTTGACAAAGAGAAATGCTATTCTTATATCATATTCATACACCAATATTTACACCAAACACTGTTTACTGTATTTATACGGTGAACAATGTTTTTTTAAATAAAATAATAATATTTATAAAAATTATTTCTATTTTTAAAATTACGGACAACACAGTTCATGTACGGACGTGCATTAACCAACTTCATTACTGCATTAACCAAATTTTTACACTGCATTAACCAAGTTTGATGATTGCTAAAAAATATTTTTAGTACCTGGGTGTTGCATTAGCCAACTTCATTACTGCATTACCCAAGTTTTTACACTACATTAACCAAGTTTGGTGACTGCTAAAAATTATTTTTAATAGCTGAATGTTGCATTAACCAACTTCATTACTGCATTAACCAAGTTTTTACACTGCATTAACCAAATTTGAATAATGTTATTCTTACACCCATGAACAATACTTTACAGTAGTCACCAAATTTGGTTAATACAATGTAAAAACCTGGTCAATGCAGTAATGAAGTTGGTTAATACAATATCCAGGTATTAAAAATAATTTTTAGTGGTCATCAAACTTGGTTAATGTAGTATAAAAACTTGGTTAATACAATAATGAAATTGGTTAATGCACGTCCGTACATGAACAGTGTTGTCCGTAATTTTAAAAATAAAAAATATTTTTTATAAATATTATTATTTTATTTTAAAAAACACTGTTCACCGTATAAATACGGTGAACAGTATTTGGTGTAAGTATTGGTGTATAAATATGGTGTATGAATTAGGGGTGTTCGCGGTGCGGTTTGGTTTGGTTTTGAGCATAAAAGCCATCCTAACCGCGAGATAAAAATGCATGCGGTTCGGTTTGGTTCGGTTGATTTTTAAAAAGTCATCCAAACCAAACCAAACCAAACCAATGCGGTTAGGATTGGTTCGGTTAACTGCGGTTTACACTATAAAATAAAAATGTACTGAAATAAAAGGAAAAAGGAAAGTAATTCAATGTCAATATAATATATGATATTATACCATACAAAAGAAATTATATTACAAGAACAGTAGAGAACTAAAAATACATTATAAATGAAATACATATATTAGACAGTAGAGAAATATATATATATATATATATATATATATATATATATATATATATATATATATATATATATATATATATATATATATATATATATGTATAAAATATAAAAACTAAGTGGATTATGCCAAAACTTAAGTTAATAAATTAATTATTAAAATTCAAAACGTTAGATGTGGCTGTGTGCAATTGAATTTGGAAAGATAATAAATTAATTATAAAAATTTAAAACTTAAGTTAAATATGCGGTTTGGTTCGGTTCCGTTCGGTTTCGTGAAATAAAAACCGCAAACTAAACCAAACCGTGCGGTTCAGTCCAAAAACCATCCAAAATCATCCAAACCAAACGCGGTTTTTTGCGGTTTCGGTTTGGATTGGTTCGATTTGCGGTTTTGCTTTTGGATTGGTTCGGATACGATCACCCCTAGTATGAATAGCATTACTCTTTGACAAATAGTCAAAATAATACACTTCTCAATCAATAATATATGAACACATCACAAGCTAAAAATGCACTCTTTCAAATTCAAATCACACTATTACATACATACATTCTCTCTCTTCATTAAAATTTCAAATCTCTTTTATATTTCTTTCCCACACTTTCTCATTTTCATTTTAAATTTTCCCTCTATTTATTTATTATCACTAAAAATACTAATAATCTATTTTTTATTTAAATAAAATTAAAATTTTATTTATCTCACGGATCATCTAACAATAACAAATCAATTGCATGCACTTCTAAATTTGCCATTTTCATTCAAATTTTTTACACTTGCCAAAGGGCAAATGTATTTGACAAATAGCCAAAATAACACACTTCTCTATCAATCATATGTGGACACATGACAAACTAAAATTGCACCCTTTCAAATTTAAATCACACAATTATGTACACCCATTTTCTCTCTTCATCAAATTTTCAAATCTCTTTTATATTTCTTTTTTCCACACTTTCACGTTTTCATTTTAATTTTTCCCGCTATTTATTGACTACCACTAAAAATAATAATAATCTATTTTTTAATTTTAATAAAATTAAAAATTTATTTATCTCACGGGTCATTATCAAGACAATATCTATTTTATTTTAATCAATCATTGTCTTAATTTAAAAGATAAAATCTTAATTTTTAAATAATAATTTTTTTCTTTCTCCATCTCACATTTTTTCTTATCTTTTTGTATGATTATTTAATACAATTAAATTTATATAATAATTTTTTATTTTACAATTAAATAAGTCATTTCAAATTTTTTTATTTGTATCTAAATACATTTTACATTGCATCAAATAAATTTTTTATCTCACGGGTCATTATCACCATAATGTCTATTTTATTTTAATCAAAAATTATATTTATTTGAGATACAAATTTTATTTTATGTTAAAATTCCAATTTTTTTCATCGCACAAATATTTTTTTATATGATTATTTAATACAATTGAGTTTATATGATTATTATTTATTTATAATTAAGTCACTCATTAAAAAAAAATTGATAAGGGATTTATGCCTAACAAAATTTGAACATGAGATCCTTAGAGAAGCACACTCTCATGACTTAAGCCTTCATCACTAGGCCACACACGCACACAAGTCACTCATTTAAAATTTACAAGTATCTAAATATATTTTATTATACAATATCAAATAAACTGATATTGAGGTAGATGAGATAGTTAAACTGATATGTGTTAATTGAATTAAATTAGTGTAATTTAGATTAGAGAAAATTTGGGGCATTATTTATTATCATTTTTCTAGTTATGTGTAAGAAAAGGGACAAAATGAATTCAGACAGTGTTTTAAAAATTGGATTGGATCGGCCGATCGAATTGGGAAATGGAGGGATCTGGTATGATTGGATTATTTGATCGGATAAGTTATAGAACTAGTGGAAACCGAGCAGAATCGACCAAAATCAATAAAAATCGACAAACTAACTATTTTAGAAAATCGACACGTTAAATGCTATAGACAAAATGATATCCTTTTGATAATAAAAAATTAAAATATAAATAAACTTTGTTCAAAATTTTTTTTAAAAAACTTCTATTCTTTAGAATTAAATTTATTAGACACTGCAATTATTTTGTTATTCAATTTTTGTTTTAATTATACTTTGTTCAAAATTTATTTGAATTTGTAGTTTGTACTATTTTGTTGTTTATAGTGACTATGTTTAGAATTTGAATTTAAAGAATAAACTTGTGAAATTATGATATTTTGAAATTTTGTAGGTGTCGTGATATTTTTGAGAGACATCCGGTTTGATTTGTTTAATAATTATATATATTTGTTATAGAAACTGAATTGTTCAATCGAATAATCCGATTTAATTATACGATTCGATAAGTAACCCAATAGTTTGACCAATAAATCAGAAAACTAATATCCTCACTAACTTGATAATTGGTTAGATTTTTAAAACATTAGATTTTGGGTTAAGATTAGCATAATGTATTCTTTTATTGATACAGGTTAAGGGAAGAAAAAAATTGTGTAATAAGTATTTGTAATGAGGAAATATTTTTCTAATAAAAGAAATATTTAATTTATTTATTTTTATATTTTGAGGGATTATTTAGTATTATTATTTCTAGAATTTATAATATAAGAAAATTAAATATTTTAGAAAATACTATTTTAATCTTTTGTCTTTCTTCGCCACCTCATTATTTTGAAGGTATTTTGTGTTTAAAATTTACTTTTTGTAACTAAATTGTACTTTTGCAACTAAATTGCAATTTTGGTTTTAAATTATACTTTTGCAACTAAACTGCTCCAACACCAAATCTCAATGATCGTATCATATGTGTTGGGTGGGTTTTAAATCCGCGGCATTTTGTTCAAGTGTATTTGAAATCGGGAGGCCATATACCACCTACATCACTAGAGTGGGCGATTCATTTCACAATCCCATCTGAGACTTGGCCGGAGTAATTCATTTCATTGAAAGGATGCAAGAATACAACAAGTTGAACAAAATTGAAATATAAAAAATAGAGAAAAGTCAAAAGGGGTGCCACCGATGGATTTGGTCGGCGACAATTTTTTCGGCTCATTTAAGTAGTTAGGTATCATTTTATTGTAAATGTTATTTTATTCATGTATTATACTGTGGAAATATATCCATTTTTGTAGTTTGACCAAAATACAATATTTGAATACATGAGGTTTTTTCAATGAGTTGTTGTTTATGTTCTGTTTCTGGTTTTTCACTCCCAGGAGACTAACTGAAAATATATTTTCGGTTCCAATTTATATAAAATCGGAAGTGAAATTTCGGTTTCAACTCTGACACAGTGATAGGATTTGTATGGTTCATGTTTGCCTCCAACTACTATAAATAACCTCACTTGTCATATTATTTCATACCACAACACCAAAAATCATAAATGAACATGAAAATGAACATCGAATGGCATGTTGGAGTTGTCCACTTTACCGGCGTCACACCATCATGCAAATTTAAGCTTACCACGTACACCCCAATAGAAGAAGTACGTGTAATATTGCATGAATTTGTACCTTATAGCGACAATCTCAAAATTGTGAAGATCGAGTACCGCTTGCCATCTGTTGACAAAGATGGGAAGCTTGTACTCATCAACCATGAGCTGAAGAACGGCGCTGATATGTGAGGTATGTGGAATACTTATACCAGTTTTGAGGAGAAAGTTTCGATCGAGCTAGATGCGACTATTTCAAGATCAGTCAATGATATTATCATGATGTTGCAACGTCCACATAGACATTGATTTGTAATGTTTGCTTTGTGTTAAAATTCTTAATGTATTTTCTATGTTTATGTTATGATTCCTATTTCGAGTTTGTGATATTGGTGTTATTTAATGATGTTTTTTCTGGTTTCTGCATAGCACAAAATCGGAGGTATATCTCCGGGTCAAAACCGAAATTACATTTGCAGTTCAATTGTACAGTTTATCAGATTTTGGTGCGCACTAGAAATATATTTTCGATTTTGAAGGACATTTTTTAGAATTTCACATGGTGCGCTAAAAAAGCATGGAATGGAATAAGAAATTCTCAATACTAAATATCCTTAATAGATCATTTGGACTTCTGGGTCAAACCCACTAGGAGGAAATTAAAAACAACGTTGTAAAATTTAGTTATAATAAAAGAATGAGAAAAAAGGATATATATTGACAGTGTAAACTAATTTTACACTGTCAATCAATCACGATCATATTAAGTGTCAAATCATTCTGTTATTTTTAAAAAAGTTATCTAACATGGCTGATTGATGAATCCTAATTAAGTGACATATAAAATTATTAAAAAACAAAATCTTTTAATCAACATACAATAATTTTTTATTACCTTTTGGACATGTTATTCAAAGTTTAAGTCCTGACAATAATATTTATTTATATTTATTGATGTTTATAAATCTAATGACTTTTTAAAAATTGCATACTCTTATTTTATTTTTGGTTATAAAATCCACCTTTTGTATCCTGAATATATTTCCTTCATAAGGATTAATAAGAGTTTGACGTTATAGTTTTAAAAAGTTGTAAAATATCATCAATGTCACTTTTAATAAATAAAAATTTATCTATTACTCTTTATAGTCGTCTTTGAGGGCGTACAAAGCGGATTATTGCACAGGGCCTTAAATTTTTTAAAATTAAATTATAGTTAAATAGAATATCACAAAATATCTGGTAAATTAAATCGTGAGTCTATAAGATCTCTATTTTTTTATAGTTAAACTGTGAATAATCTAGAAGTCAAAAAAAGTTAAACCGGCCAAGCTCTTTTCTTTTTCGTTAAAATGTAATTACATCTCCAACTAGTTTAACACTATTGTTTTAATGATAACTAGTTCAATACTGCTAATGTTATCCAATCATTCATTTCGATATTGTTTTGGAAATTTCTTTACCCTTCTCCCTACTTTCTAGGTCACCTCCGGTGAAAAACTCAAAATACCCTCACTTCGGAAATGCATTTCCGAAACACTTATTTTTTTTTAAAATTTGTCTTATTTCGAAAATGCACTTCCGAAAAAACGAAAAAAATGTGTTTTCGGAGATGCATTTCCGAAAACACCCCCTTTTTTGGGTTTTCGGAGATGCATTTCCGAAAACATTTTTTTTTTGGGAGGGGGTGTCTTCGGAGATACATATCCGAAATATTCCAAGACCAAATTGGTCTTGGAATATTTCGGATATACACTTCCGAAAGAATTCAATAATTATTAAAAAATTAAAATCGATGTGAACCAATACAATTAATAGGTATAAAATCAAGGTGAATCAATGCAATTAATATGTATAAAATCAAGGTGAATCAATAAAATGAAGGTGAATCAATAAAATCAAGTTGAATCAAAATTTACTAAACAATTTTAAAGTTAAAAATTATTTTACTAACTTATATAAATCAAAAACATTTTAATTCCATAAGTAAATTTTGAATTATATAGAATTAAATATAAAATTTATTCATTAAATAAAATTAAGACAAAATCTTTTTTTAAACTAAATAAAAAATTATAACTCATTTTTAATTATGAATCAGAATAGAAATATATAATAAAAATTATTAATTTTGTAAGTGAAATATATAAATATATAATATATAAATATATAATATATAAATATATAATAATTAATATATAAATATATAATAATTATTATAAATTAAAACACTCATTTTTTTAATTTTTATAATTATTATATAAATATATAAATATATTTATAATTAATATATAATAATTATTATATAAATATATAAATATATAAATAAATAATAATTTTTATAAATATATAATAATTATTATAATTATTATATAAATATATAAATTAAAACACTCATTTTTTTAATTTTTTTTGTAAATACATAATAATTATTATAAATATATAAATAAAAAATTATAACTCATTTTGTAAGTAAAATTATTTTATTTTTTTTAATTAAAATTATTTTAAATTTTAAAATATGAATCAGAATAGAAATATATAATAATTATTATTCATAACTCATAAATTATATCAAAATATATAATTATTATTATTCATTACTCATAAATTATATCAAATTTATGATATATGAATTAATTAATATCCTAAAATTAATTTTTGGGATTTTTAGATTTTTTTTTTGTTTTTTCGGAGATGCATCTCCCAATTATTCAAAATCCTAATTTTTGTGATTTTTTCGGAAATGAACTTCCGAAGTCTGGAAAAATTTAGAAAAAAAAAATATTTCGGAAATGCATTTCCGAAGCAGGGGTAAAATGGGGTTTTCGCTGGGGGTTACCCCATAGGGGGTGGGTAAAGAAATTTTCATTGTTTTTATTTCAATTCAGATTCATCCTAACAACTCTTTTTTTGTTGTTGTTGTTGAAAGGCAACCTAACCACTCTAAAAGATTGCAATGAATTAGCATGGTGGTTTCACCAACACAAGAACTATAACCACCCTGTTATAGCCCTTTTGCCTCCATAATAACAAACGTAATATAAAATTGCAAAGAGAGAAGAAAAGTAAAATGTACAAAAGATTGATTGAAATGACTTGAATGGCAAAAATTTGTCCTTTCACGATTCAATGATGAGCTTATATTGAATAGCTTTATATGACACGTACGTACCATCGTACCAAGGTTACTTTCTAACTATATTAGGAATAATTGTAGCAAACTAACTTAACCAATTTTCTTGTTAAGCTACCTTCACTACTACACCCACAATACTTAATAATGTGTTTTCATTGTATGAATAGGAATTATGTACTATATCCGTGGTCCATATAACATTTAAATATTGTAAAAGTATCAAAAATATTTTTTTATGTCTTTGAGACTTAGTAATCATTAATAAGACTAATACTCCACCCGGTCTCAATCAAAAAAAATTTCAAATATAAGATAGCCCATAAAATTGAGGTTTAAAAATTTTAATATAAAATATAGACGAAAGTGTTTTTTAATGGAGTATTAGAATGATGTATAGCCCATAAAATAGAGGAGAACTTCATCAACCTCATGCAAGCTTTGCTTGCTTTATATATTCATTGGTTACCTTACAATATAAGAGTGAAATCTCTTATATAGACTATGAACTCTAGATGTAGTTATAACTAACTCAAAAGTTAGTTACTCATCTAACTATCTAGCCTAACTAAGTATACACGTGTTCAACATGCTCATGCATGCTTGAATACAATACATATGCACTTACTCTTCTAATATGCACCCACAAATACATTGTGGATTGAGCAAAGCCACTTTTAGTTTGTACCTAAATTCAATGAATATGGCAGTCGGGAATGGTTTGGTTAGTGCATCAACTAGTTGAGCATGAGCAGGTACATAATGAATTTGCATATGATTTGCCATAAATTTCTCCTTAACAAAATGAATATCAATTTCAATGTGTTTGATTCTTGTATGGAGTATCGAATTATGTGAAAGCAGCACTAGACTAAGGTTATCACATAACATAGTAGGCACAAGATACTCAATGTGAAGTTCAGATAGAAGAGATTTAAGCCAAAGTAGTTCAGTTATGGTGTGTACTAATGCCCTATATTCAACCTCTTTGTTTGACCTTGCAACAATCACTTGTTTCTTTGACCTCTATGCCATTAGATTAGGGCCAAAAAATATACATGAACCTGAGGTAGAATGACGATCATCGAGGTCGTTTGCCTAATCAGAGTCACGGTATGCACGTAGTGAGAACTTTGGAAGATGCTTGGTTAGGGCAAGTAAGAAGCCATGAGTTTCTATGCCACTCAAGTAACACAAGATGTGTTTAAGCGCACCCCGGGTGTGATGCAAGAGGTGTTGCCATGAACTTACAAGCTTTGTTAATTATGAATGTTGTGTCAGGTTGTGTGAATGTCACATATTGTAAGGCACCAACTATGGAACGATAAACTAGAGGATCTGGAATTACATCAGTGCCATGTTTATTTATCTTACATTGATTAAACATATGAGTAGCCACATATTTTGCTTCAGTCATATTCACGTTGGAGAATAAGTCCTTGATGTATTTAATTTGTGTAAGGAGTAGAGTACCATTGGCCCGATGATGAACTTCAATTCCCAGGAAATATTAAGGAACACCTAGCTTCTTGAGAGCAAACTTGGTCTGGAGTTTGTTGATGACCTGATGAACTAGTTTTTAGGAAGATCAATTTATAAGAATATCATGCACATATACAAGGGCATAAAGAGTAACGTTATCATAATTATAGACAGACAGAGAGAGAGAGAGTGAGTGGTCACATTTGTTATATACAAACTCAAAGTGAATCAATGCCTGATGTAGCTTTTCATACCATGCACGTGGAGCTTGCTTGAGTCCATAGAGTGCTTTTATGAGCTTGAAAACCATATCTAAATTTGAGTCAATGAAGGCAGGAGGTTGTTGCATGTATACCTCCTCTTGCAAGTCCTTATTGAGGAATGCATTGTTGATGTCAACTTGTTGGATTTCCCATTTTTAAGTGAGAGCCAAGGTGCAAGTCCCTATTGGGGAATGCATTGTTGATGTCAACTTGTTGAATTTTCCATTTTTAAGCGAGAGCCAAGGTGAAAGTCCCTATTGAGAAATGCATTATTGATGTCAACTTGTTGGAATTCCCATTTTAAGTGTGAGCCATGGTTAAAATGACACGAATTGTTGTGGGCTTGACAACTGGTGAAAAAGTATCATGAAAAAAAATTAATGTTATTGATGAAAGACTTTGGCCTTTAACCTTGCCTTATACTTATTCACAGTTCTATCTGGATTTTCTTTGACTTTAGAAACCCACTTGCACCCAATGTCTTTTTATGAGGAGGTAGAGTAGTGAGCTCCCATGTGTCGTTGTTCATAAGTGAATCATATTATTCCTTCGTGGCCTCAAACCAATGAAATTGTGATAGTGCTTGATTAAGTGTGCTTGGTTCAGTGTGAACTAGGAAAATCTTAGGTTTATATTTTCCTGTTTTAGCTCGAGTGAACATTGGACGATCATTTTGCACAAGAGGTGCTTGTGTGGCTTGAGTATGAAAGGAAGGAGACAGACAGCCTGTTGAACCTAACAAGATAAGAGAGGATAAGTTAGTATCCCTTGACTCAGAAGAAGGTAACTTATGAGCTAAGCCATTTGGACATATGATAGAGGATGAACTGATACCATCATCTTCATGTGGTATAGGGAATTGAATGATGATATGCGAGTTTCAAACACATGAGAAGGGCCACTTGATGGGTGAGGTAATGATTGTATAATGTTTCGTTCTACGTCAGTTGTATATGATATATGGACATTATATGGACATTAAGAGAAGCGTGAGTGTTTGGAGTATGTGTGTCTGTATCAGGTGTTGGTGTGGTTTGTAGGAGATTATAAGAGGAGTGAGCTTGCTGCACCTTAGAAGTGGGACCTGCTTGACCCCTAATTTTGACATCTTCATTTTGTAGGATCATCATAAACTTACTTCCAAAGTGATGTGTCAATGCATTATGGTAATTGAGAGACCTCACACAATGACTTACACATTACTTTTTAGCACTACATAAATACATTATTGGTACATAGAAATTGAGACACTATCCACATATACAGATGAAGGTACTAGTGTTGATGAGCATAGAATCTTCCACCAGCTATTTTGGGCATTTAAACCATGCAATAGAGGCTTTACATATTGTAAAAATGTTGTTCAAATTGATGAAACTAGGATATATAGTAGGTATAAGGGGACTCTACTTATGGAGGTCTCATAACACAGTAATAATGATATTTTTCTATAGCTTTTGCCCTGGTTAAAGGTGAGAAATAAGTGGTTTCGTTTTCTTTCTAAAGAACTTAAAAATGCATGTTGCTACATAAGCAGGGGTTATGTATGATTGCAGATAATGGTTGGAAAAAATCCACCATTTGTGCTAGGAGTGGACAAGAACCCGAGACCCGTCCGCGGCCCGCTATGTCCGATCCAGAATTGGTTAAAATGGACGGGTCTAGATGGGTGTCGGGTCATAAGAGTGGTAACTTCGAGTTTAACTGGATTTCTTTGGTCGGTTTCGGATGAAAAAAATTGGTCCAACGAAATCCATATCCGACCGCTAAACTGTGAAAATATTCTAATCATAGGTATAAGTAGGCTAGACTTAAACTATGACAGTATTCAAATCCTAATACTAGTGTGGTAAGTATAGGTTACTTTGGTCAGACTTATGACTTAAAAATTGTTTTTATTTTGAAAACCATCGTACATTCACGTGTATGTCATAATTGCTTTTTCTTTTTTTCATTCCTAGACTCTATTTTCTATGTCTCTTTCTCTCACTCACAAATCACACTTGCTTTGCTTTCCTCTCTCCTTTCTCTCTCAAGACATCACACAACATTTCACACCCAAACACTATTTCTAGTATGATGTTCTTAAAACTCCATGAAAGCTCTTTTCTACCACACCATTTTTATGACTCCATTAACATCTTTATATTCAAGTTTATTGCTGCTATGCTACGACAAGATGAAACACTATGTTTTACTAAATCTTCTTAAAAAATGTTTTGTATTCTAGATCTTGCTTCAAAAGGATATATGGTATTTAACAAATATTCAAAAAAATTATAGCGTTGGTGTTTTTAGTATGAGTTTCTCTCTTTTTGTTGGTGTTTTTAGTTTTTGATTCTGATATTTTCACTATCTTTTTAAGTGGTGATATCCGGATGAACCCACCCGTCAAACCGCTATCCGAGAAAACCGCCATCCGTCGTAACCGATATGTAAAATGGACGGAAGTGGATTGATATATTCAATCCGTCGGACTTGAACGGTGGACAATTTTTGATCCGGAACCGTCCGTCGCCGACCGTTGTCCACCCCTAAATTTTGTGCATGTCTACTACATTACACACATTGCTTAAAACTTCATGAGAGAAATCAAAGACAAAAAGCCTCTATAAATTTTTGTAACATGTGTAAGGATTTATATTTGTCAATAGAAAAACATCCTAAAATTATATTTATACACTTACATTAACTATTTCTACAATACATTATATACTTTAAAATAATCTACATTCCTACACTATCAAAAAGAAATTAGTTAGGCAAATGCACAAGCTTTAAGGTGGGTCGATAACATTTCAGTTGACAAGCGGATGGAGGCATTTGACGAGGATCAACAATGGGGTCATATGACAATAAACCTCGTATAGTCAATGAACTAAAGTCTTTAAAGACACTTGCAACATGTCTATCATAGTGTTGGTGAGGGTGACCTACTATAGGCTAGAAGCGCTATTTGCTGATACGAGATTAAAATGGAGTACAATGTTAGAATCTGGCCAAATATTCACAGAAAACTGCATGACCGTGATGAAAGAGAAAACTTCCAATTCTAACACGCATCAAGTAGCAAGAATTGACAGAAATAGTTATTGTTTCAGTGTCTATGAGACAACCACAATGAGTGGAGGCTCGTAGGACATAACAAAGTCGACCTGGAAATTGGTTGGTGCGATTGTCGAATTTTTCAAGATTCAGGTGTCTCTTGTTTACATGTTAATGTAGAATGTTCCAATGTGCGCCAAAACGCTTTTGTGCATCTGTCCAATGTTTACAAAGTCCTAAACCTATTTGGCATCTATAGGTTTACGATGAATATTGACATCTTTATCAAAGGGAATAAATTTGTCAAAATCTAAAATTGCATAGGAACAAGAAAGGTCGCCCAAACATCACATGTGTTAGAGTCGAAATGGACATCATTAATAAATTGCAGAGAAAATATAGATTGTTTCGTCTTACTGGTCATACTTAAAAATGTTGTTCCAATGTTGGAATCAGTTCTAACTAAATATTTATTTTAGGCTAAATACCCTTTTTCGTCCCTTATCTTTAGCTCGGGGTCCAATTTCGTCCCTTAATTTTTAAAAAGTGCAAAAAGATCCCTTAACTTTTTAAAACGGCGCACTTTTGTCCTTCCGTCTATTTTGTGTAAACGGCCGTTTAATTAAGCTTGCGTGGCATGATGAGTTGGATATATATATTTCTTCATCGCCTTCAACGAACATATTTCTGTGAAAACGATTTCTGCAAAATTGGGAGCCTAGGGTTTAGTCACGAACGAATTGGGGGCTAGGGTTTAGCCACAAACGAATTTTCTTCATCTTTCTCCATGAAATCTTCTAGTGGTTCTTCATCTATGATACAAAGCTGTCATGAAAGTTTGAATTGGAAACCGGTTTGCCACTGTGGAGATAAGGCAATTCTAAGAAGGGCGACGACAGCTAAGAGTTTTGGGAAACATTTTTGGGGATGTCCTCATTATAAGGTATGTTTATAATTTAGATTTTCCTTGAATTTTTTTCGTCATTCAAACTGATGAAGAAAGGAACCCGTGAATGCAGGGACAAGGGCAACCTGGGTGTGGCTTCTTCGAATGGTTTTATGAGGAGAGTGAAGATACCAAGGGCAAATATTTGATGTCTAGGTTGGAAAAGCTTGATAAGAAATTTGAAGAATTGCAGATGGATGTTAACAAAATAAAGCTGTCAAGTGAAGAAATAAGGAAAGAGATATATGAAAATAGGAGGCAGTTGAACAAGATGATCAAACTGGAAAAATTTTGGATTATGATGCTTTTTATAGTGTTCATAGGTCTCTGGATTTTCATGTAATGTACCTTGTTATTGTACAAGTTGAATGTACCATGGTTTTTCATGTAATGAATTATGCTTTTTTATTGTACAAGTTGAGTGCATCCAATGCCTTATTATTATAAGTCAACATGTACCAGTTCAATGTATCAAATTCCTTTGTTATTGAACACAACAATATAACACAACAATATAACACAATACTGGTTCATAATGACTTAGTTAATGTAACATCAGAATACACAAACCAGAAGTGGTTCATAACACAATACAACACAACAATATAACACAACAATATAACACAACAATATAACACAAGAAGTGGTTCATAATTATCACAACATTAATAATTGGTTCATAATATTACATCAGAATCCACATTGTACTTTAACCCAAAAGTGGTGGTACCACATTACCAAAAGTGATTCATAATAGTTACTCATAATACCAAAAGTGGTCCATTAAACAAAAGACATAAAACCAGCATAGACAAATTAAACTAAATGTGATAGGTCCAGGTGCACTTAAAGACAAACTAAAGACAAATTAAACAATTTTCTTGGATCTTTTTGTAGGGGTAGTCCTCCTAGTTGTTGGACCAATGGCATTTTTTGCAGCACTTAATCTGGTGGCAGGTCCAGGTGGCACCCATGGAGTTGTTGTCTTTTTCACACCCAGCTTCTTTGACTTTGCAGCAGCAGTTGGTTGTTGAGCAGCCTTCCCTTTGGAAGCTTGAGAACTCTGAGCAGCTTGTTGTTGAGGGGCCTTTCCTTTTGAAGCTCTTGCTTGTCTTGGTGCAGTCACTTGAGAACTCTGAGTCACTTGAGAAGATTGCTGAGTATCAGTCACTTGAGAAGCTTGTTGAGTAGATGCTTGTTGAGAAGTGTCAACATCAGTCCTTGGTGCAGATTGTTGAGAAGTGTCAACATCAGTCACTTTACAAGTTTTTTTGTTATGACCAGACTTCTTACACCTGCTGCATCTAACAAGCAACCCTGTTCTTCTTATTTTTCTGTCTGTGCCATCAATCTCACCTTGTTCACGATTTCTCTTCTTTTTAGGTCTACCTGGCATCCTTCTATGCTTTGGAGGCCTAACATCAGAATATGGTGTTTTTACCCATAAATTAGAACCATTAACAGGATAAAGCACAGGTTTGTATACTTCAATGTACCTACTCTTCCTAAAACACTCAGGGATGTAATCTTCATACTTAAAGTTTCTACTTTTCATACATGCTAGGGTATGAACACATGGCAATCCTGTAAGTTCCCACTTTCTACAGGAACAAATGTGGTCTTTCAAGTTGACAGCTAACATATCAGCTTGGTTTTCAACATTTTTAACTTCAAAGTAATGTTCATCTGACATCCTACATTAAATAAGCATACCAGACATTAACAAATTTGCAAAGGATCAAATAAAATGAAATAACTAGTATTCTCAAATAAAATTGCAACTGGTTTACCTAACAATCCATGAGTTGGTGAAACAACTAGTTTTCTCAACTTTCTTTCTGATGTTTGGTAATACTGCATCATCACTCAGCTTAGGGAACCTCATCCTATTTGTTGCCCACCTCTCCATACAATAAATTCTGATATCTTCCAGCATACTGATTAAAGGCTTTGACCTGGAATCAAGGATTACACTATTGAATGATTCTGACATGTTGTTAAGCACACAGTCACATTTGTTAGTTGTCTTGAAGAATGCCCTACTCCAACATCTGGGAGGTGTCTTCATCATGTTGACAAAAGCATCTTTATCCAATTGCTTAATTGCCCTCATTTCTCTTTCAAATGCCTGGACATATGTTGACTTGGCAGCCTTCCAAATTAACTCTTTGTAGACCTTCCCTGGAAATCTTTTTCTGAAGTTATTGTACAAGTGTCTGACACAAAACCTTTGCTCAACATTTGGCAATAGCTCATCCGTAGCTGGGAGCAGCCCCTGCAAAAGACACACACATTACAGTCATGCAAACAATAAGTCACAATACATCTATGCAAACAATAAGTAATAATCATGTTTAATTCAGAGGTACACACCTTTTGTTGGTCTGAGATGAATGTGTAACTCAGACACTCTTCTCTGCCTCCTAGGTCATCAATCAATAGTTGTAAAAACCAAGTCCAACTATCCCTATTCTCTCCTTCTACAACAGCAAAAGCAACTGGTAGCATTTGATCATTTGGATCCCTCCCAATTGCTGCCAGGATCTGCCCACCATATAATCCCTTCAAGAAACAACCATCCAGCCCTATCACATGTCTAGACAGTTTAAAACTTTGCTTACATGCTGCAAAACATATGTAGACCCTCCTGAAATATGGTCTCTGGTCTTCTGTACCTTCTGGAACAGAATCAAGGTTGAGCTTCACAGTGGATCCTGGGTTTGCCCTAAGCAGCTCATGACAATAATCTTGGATTCTTGCATAGTCTCCCAAAAAAGAGCCATCAACCATATCTCTAGCCTGAACTCTTGCCCTTATAGCCTTGGTTTTGTTGACACCCACATTCCATTTCTTTTGAGCCTTAGCCTTTATATCCTTTATCCTTAACCTTGGATTGTTTTTCAAAGAGTTTTGAAGCCTCTTGCTAAGCCACTTGGTAGTCATCATCTTCACATTATAGTCTCTACTACAGTCATGCTTGTCAACTACTTTCCTTAATTGCCATGACTCTTCATTTGGTATTTTTGCACAATAAGCTTCCCATGCACAACCATCCTTGCATCTAACCCTAACCCTCACTTTGTCATTCTTAGTGAATCTCATATTTCTACCACTTTGTACAGCATAAGTTGAAATGGCTTCCTTGAAATCATCTCTTGAACTAAAATAAACACCTACTTCCCATTTAAAATCTGCCATATTCTTTTGCAATTTGAACATTGGGTAGCTCTTTCTTCTAATAGCACCACTGCTCTCATCACTATCACAACCACTTACTAATTCCTCACTCTCCTCATCACCTTTGTCTTGTTCACACTTATCTCTACTACCACTGCCTTGACCCTCCTCAACAACTTGTATGTTTTCAGTTAGATGTGCCAAGTCTTCTTCCTCTAAATCATCCAACCCATCAGATGAATCATCAAAAGCTACTTCCATTGCACTATCATAATCCTCATCCTCACTATCATTACTGCTTTCATCATCACTACTTTCAGCATGCACCTCTTCTTCAACAATATCTCCCACCTGAACCTCTTCTTCAACAGTATCCCCCACATTAACCTCTTCTTCAACATTAGCCCTCACATCAGTATCACCACCCCCCACATTAACCTCTTCTTCAACATTAGTCCTCACATCAGTATCACCACCCCCCACATTAACATCTTCATCAACATTATCCCCCTTCACAGTTTCATCCCCCCCCCCCCACATTAACCTCCTCTACAACAGTTTCCCTCACATCAGTTTCACCAGCTCCCACATGAACCTCTTCTTCAACAGTTTCACTCACAGCATTAGTAACCTCTTCTATAAGAAACTGGCAGTATTCTGGCTCAGCTATCGTGTGTTGAATATAGATGTCACATTTTTTATGCACCCTATAAATATCAATTATTTCTAGTGCTCCTTTGTCATCAACCAATTCAGACATGCCTAATGATGGGTCTTTGTACCAGATTTTCTCGAATTCCCTATGTCCTAAATCCTTAAGCACACCAACAAACTCAAAATATGACCAAGTGTCAGTATCTATTCTCAAGTTAGAAATCGCTCCTTCTTCATGCACACTATGGTCATCATCAACGAAGCGACCATTGTGATAAATGGTTAGTTCCATATACTCCTCCAATAAAGCAATAAAGCAACAACACATCACAACAACACAAACAACAAACTAAAAATCATAAGATTGTTTAAATGGCCTAATACAGTACAACAACATAGATCTCACATCCATGTCATATTTAAGTGGCTGTCAAAAATATTGGAAATCGTTATTATCATCCATAATTGATATGTATTAATTAAGTCTCTCTATTCTCCTAACCTTTTTTTTCTTCCATTCATGTGTTCCCTTAACCAACAGTTCATGCATACTTTAAACTGTTTATATTTCAATAAACTTTAAACTCGACTTTGAGAAGAGGTTTGTTCCTCATAAAAGTAACACCCATGTTGGGACAAATTAACAAAAATAATTGAAAAGAAAAGGGGATGAGGTGTGAAAACCGATTCAAAAGGCACCTCTATTTCTCTATTTATATAAGATTCTACACATGGATTTGGTAATACAATTTACATGTTCATTATTGAAAAAATCAAATCAATTGTCAATAGTAATATTGACTTCTACTTAAATAATAAAAAATGTAACAAACAATAGTAGTAGCGGATTTGTACTTAAAAAAGATATTTCGTTGTCAAAATATTTTTTAATTAAAAATAATTATTTAATTAATTAGCTTATTAATATATTTGATTTAATATCTTAACTAACCATAAATAAATTAATTTAATTTTTCGATAATTGTTTTTATTTAATTAATAAAAAAAATCTATAATTTAAATAAAAAATTAAATAAGAAGGTTATATATTTGAGAGATGGAAGAAGACGTGTCTCGCGTGAGGAAAGTAAATTTTGGTTCTGCCTCTTTTCTGTACCCTCTGTTTATTTCTGAGAAACTTCTCATTTGCAACCAACAATAATAACAAGCCAATCAATGACAATAAGTAACAAGCCCATGAACCATGACATTAATTAATTTCTCTAAAACTTTAAAAAAAAAAAAAAAGTGACATGTAAAATCTACTAGTGTTAATTAGTACTACATGAATTTAAAGCTGGATATATGAATGAAGGAAAGTCACGTGTGGAATCTGAATCTGTTTTTATGGAAAAGAGCGGTTAAAATTATGAATTTATTATGTTCGTGAAATATCATAAATAGGAATGTCTGTATATATAATGTCAGTGCATGTCAATAATATTTGAGACCAAACTTCACCAATTGTTTCCAACCACACTATAAACTTTGAATTTACATATTATTATGGCGCCTAACCAAAATAAATTGGCGGGTATATTGTTGAAATTCTTTTTTTTATCCTTCAAATTTAGGGAAAATATTATGGCATGAACATATATTTATATATTTATAGTAGGGATAATTTTTATACTACAACTCAATTTTATAAAATCGAGTTAAGCCTAAATTATATATATTTTAAAATAATATCAAAAGTCAAATTTAATATTTGACAGACCACCTGCTATCTAATTTCTGTTATTGAATTACCTACTATTTATTTTAACACTTCTGGATGATCAATCTTAAACGTGAGAGGCGTGTTAATAGCCTCGTCCCAAATATATATTTGCAGATTTTCAGTGACTTCCCAAATATATTGGCACGAACTTCAAAGCAAATAATTGTCCTCTTCTAATACTTCCATGCACTCTTCAACTTCAACTGCTCATCTAAACATTCTCCAGAGTATATGTATTGTCAGTTGAATCCTCACATTGAATCTCATCCTCCCTAACTAAAGTATTATTGGCCCCCAATTAATAACCAACTTTGTAGGTAGGAGATTATGACTCATTTTATAGTGCTATCAACCAATTTAATTAATTGAATTTGAAGACTATGGTATCATCTAATACAAACTTGTTCACCATCTTCAATTCTTATAATGACTGATCAACTCCCATGAAGAAAATACACACAAAACACTTACCCAAATCATTGTGTAGCCTTTAATGTCCTTTAAGTGTATTTTCCACTTGCTTGACAACATCACTATTATTTCACAATGTCACTATTTATTTATTTAAAATATACAATTCACACTATAAAAGTGCACATTGTAAACCAATAAAAACACATTTAATGCTTTGATTTGAAACTATTTGAATTTGTACAATAAACATGAAGTGCTCACGAGCTTCCTCACTTGCTTCAGAGACAAAGCTGCACCCACCCTGCCAACTCACTCTGCATGCATATATCACACCCTTCATCACTAGCCTATTTAAGGGCACATACTTTCAACCCTTTTGCACCAAAATCCATAGCTACCATAAAGCCTCTCCAAAACCTCAACACTCTCTCATATATCAAAACAAACAACACAAAACATCCTTAAAGAAACAGAAATGAGTACTACTAAATGTTTCTCCTTTCTAACCCTATACCTTCTTCTTTCACTAAATTCTCTTGAAACAGCCATAGGTGGACGAGTAATTCCACCGAGTGCTCCAAGCACGGTTACAAGGCCACTAGTTTCATCAGAAGTTGAAAACTTTGTGATGCCGCAACAAGAACGCAAACAGAAGGCTTTTCAAATAGGAAGAGAAGTGAAGGGCTGTTTACCGAAAGGGTCTAGACATAACTCGGCTCCTAGCAGATTCGTTAACTTTAAGCCCGAAGGCTCTGGTGGATGTTCTAAAATACATTCAGGGAAACCTTGATGATGTTTTAATGGTAGAAGGTTTTTCTTTTTGTTTGTATATGGTTTTTCAAGTTCACTTGTAGTGAATTGGAAGCTGAGAAGGTTGCTTATATATATGGTTTTATATCTTTGGTTTATTGTGATTTATATTGCAAGTTACAATTTTGAACAATGTGTATGAAGGTCATATATATGGTTTTATACCCTTTTTGTTTAACTTATGCATATAAACATAGCATTTTAGAACGAGACCATTAAGAAAGCAAGAGCTATAATCCAAAAAAACAAGAACACCATTCATAATATAAACATGTCATATATAAATTCTATGTTGAACCAGTAACAAACTATGGTAATTTAACTTCAGTACATGAAAAGCAAAATGCGGGCTTAAAGTTTTGCCTTTGAAAGGCTTGACAGAAAAGTCTACTGCAGATAATTGAAAAAAACCCTAACTATACAGATCATCTTCGTCGGCTCCACCAGCAGCAGTAGTTGCAAAAGGGTCAGATTCAGTAGTAGTTCTATTTGCGGTATCTGAGAACCTGAATTCACTTCCGAAACCTCTTGATTGCTGTAATGTTTGAGCAAATGCTTGGTATTTGCGTATATCGGCGTCACTGACACTTCTACGCGCATACTTCATTGACTCCTCAAAATGAGCCGCCTTGATCTCGGCAACTTCTTCGTCGATAAGGTCTTCGTCCATGGCCTCAGGGTTTTCCTTCCTTTTCCTCTCTAGCTCTATGTCCTGTAATCACAATAAGTTATTAGCTCAAACCTTGTCAAAAGAGATTATGTAATAAACATCTATTAACCAAATGTCCAAATGCATACCTTCTCAATGTTTTCTCTTATAGCATATTTACATGCTCGCTGGCATATTTCTGTAATGTCGGCGCCGCTGAAACCTTTGGTGTACGTAGCCAATGCTCTCAAATCAACATCTTTCGCAACTGGTGACTTTCTCAAGCAGGACTTGAAGATCGAGTGACGGGAATCCTCATCAGGAAGAGGAATATAGATCAACTGATCTAAACGGCCTGGCCTGAGAAGTGCGGGATCAATGATATCAGGTCTGTTAGTTGCCCCGATAATGAACACAGTCTTTTTGGCAGACATGCCATCCATTTCAGTCAGAAGTTGATTTAGAACTCTGTCGGCAGCACCACCAGCATCCCCAACACTGCTTCCTCTCTGCAAGAACAACAGTGATTAAATACAAATACAAGTTTTTTCCCAAAAGGCTAGAATGAGTATTAACCATGGTTACAGCATAATAACATAGCAATCTGGGAGTTTGAACTTTGAACTAACTAGAAAACAAACCTGAGTAGCAATGGAGTCAAGCTCATCAAAAAAGAGGACACATGGAGCTGATTGTCTGGCCTTGTCGAAAATTTCTCTAACATTGGCTTCACTTTCACCAAACCACATTGTAAGCAATTCAGGGCCTTTCACACTGATGAAGTTAGCTTGACATTCGTTAGCAATTGCTTTGGCTAACAATGTTTTTCCACATCCTGGAGGACCATAGAAGAGAACTCCTTTTGATGGTGACATTCCAAACTTCTCAAACTTTTCCGGGTGCTCAACAGGATATTGAACAGTCTGAATCCATATAAATAGAAATTCAGAAACAGATAAAATTGATAATGAAAAAAGGAATTAATTAAGTACAAGGAAAGATTTATGACCTCTTGCAGTTCACGCTTGACATTCTCAAGGCCTCCGATGTCTTCCCAACTAACATTAGGCACCTCGACAACCTGTCAATAGAGAGGTTAGTAAGAAAACAGAACATCAAGAAAGAAAGCCTCGTTGCGGCGTAAAAAAGAAAACTTACAGTTTCACGTAAAGCTGAAGGGTTGCTTGTTCCAAGGGCAGTATGGAAATGTTCATTAGTAACGGCCATGGAATTTAAAATTTCAGCATCAATCGTTTCATCCTCTAAGTCAATGACGTCCATCTTCTCCCTAATGCATTGCAAAGCCGCTTCAGTGCAAAGGGCAGCAAGGTCAGCCCCAACATACCCATGAGTATCTTTTCCAATTCTTTCCAAATCAACCTACCGAGAAAAAGCATAAATGGTCAGTTAAAAATTTAAGAAAATTGAAAGCAAAATTTTGACTGATGAAAAAACAGAAAATACAGCACAAAATACCGCCAAGTAAATGTGAAAGTTAAGTAATAGGTAATTCCCGACTTACATCATCAGAGAGCTTCATGTTTTTGGTATGTATGCGAAGGACTTCAAGTCGCCCAATTTCATCAGGAACACCGATATCGATTTCCCTATCAAATCTACCAAACCTTCTCAATGCTGGGTCAATGCTATTTGGACGATTAGTGGCACCCATGACAATAACATGAGCACGAGATTTCAATCCATCCATAAGAGTCAAAAGTTGAGAAACAATCCTTCTTTCAACTTCACCGTGTGTCTTCTCCCGCTTGGGTGCAATAGAATCAATCTCATCGATAAAGATGATGGACGGAGCATTCTTTTCAGCTTCCTCAAACGCTTTCCTAAGATTGCTTTCACTCTCTCCAGCCAGTTTGGACATAATCTCAGGTCCGTTAATGCAAAAGAAGAAAGCTCCAGTTTCATTAGCAACAGCTCTAGCTATTAATGTCTTTCCAGAACCTGGGGGTCCGTATAGCAAAATTCCTTTGGGTGGCTTCACACCAATGGATTTGAAAAGTTGTGGATGCCTCAGTGGAAGCTCAACCAACTCGCGAATCTGTGCCATTTGCTTCCTAACACCACCCACGTCATCATAACCAATTTCATCAAGCCTGTCTTCATCTTCTCTTTTCACAGGCTCCCCCTCGCAAAAGATCTCAGTGTCGGGAGCAACCACACAATACTCCCCAGGATCAGTTTCAATGACCTTAAACTCTACACTTCTCATCCCTCCACGCACAAGAAATAGTTCTCCTTTTCTGACAGGTCGATAAGCCTCCAAGAAATAGGCTGTGAATCATATTAAAAAGTTAGACTTGCACAAATACAAAAATATACATACTCATTCATATATAATCATAAGTCATAACAACTAAAAACACACTCAAAACATTTACAACACGACAAAGCTAGCAAAAATCAAGTCAAAATTCAGTAACGAGACTATTGTATTCAAAGTCATTAAAACTTACGTTTCAAGAAAGCATCAAAGAGATTGCCAGTGAGCCCTTCAATTGTATCATCAACAGGAAGAATGTGCACACGTTTCCCATACTTGACATCAGGACACTGATGCACAGACACAACATCTCCAAGGCGAACTCGCAAATTCGACCTCACAACTTTGTTCATCCTTATCTTAGCCTCTTCGCACGTATCATCAGCAAGCGATATACAAATAGTATCCTTCCTTTTCTTTCCCTACAACCCAACAAAAATCACACTATATTAGTAAACAAACTATCACACTCTTGTATATGATCCCTCAACTATAAATATCATAAATAGTCTCTAAACTATTCTTAGTCTATCATGTTAGTCTTCAAAACTATTACTTTCTAATATAGCTATTGACCCAAAATTTTAAAAGGCAAAATAAAAATAAGTGTTTTCAAAAAAAGCAATTTTTTTTGGGAATTGAATGAAAACCCATGATGGAAAAGAAATTAATTTAAAGAGGGTGATGATCAAAACATTACCTTGATAAGGACAGTGTCACCACGGAAAAGCCCCAACTTTTCCATGGTTTGAGGGTGCAAAGCGACAATAGAGTTATCATCGTTGACAGCCTCATCAACGACAAGTCGGTTAGGAGATTTCTTGCGTTCCAGAATCGCGGTGGAGAAGTCCTTCTTCACCGATTTCCTGCAATTCAAAGCGAAACTTGATCATTACTATATCATTATCAAACAAATTAATACCGCAGACAAATAAGTGATCATCACTGCAGTGATGAAAAGAAAAACAAAAAAAAAAAACGAAATTTGTGAAAGGAAAATCAAAGACGGTTGATCTTACGAGTCAGATGATTCTGGTTGAGACATGTTTTGGTTGAATTTTGAAGATCAATGAGAGAGCAGAAAAAAGCTTGACTTTGGTTTTTGTTTCACTTGTTAAACTTTGAGGCTTTCTATATTTTACTATTTATAGAGGCTTGAATTGTCTTTTTTTAATGCCGAGATTACCCTTTATATTGATTTTTAATTATGGATTTGTTTTATTTTTTAGAAAAATCCGGTGGAAGATATTCTTGAATTGTGTAACTAACTAAAAAAAGATTTGCTTCAATATTATATTTTTCTTAGATACATTCTTGAGCATTAATTTTAGGATATATTGTTAAATTTTACAAGTTTTTTTAGTTTTATTTATTTATTTATTTTAGTATCAAAATATATTTATTTATTATTCTTTGGGTGTTGAGTGTGGGGAAATCATGCTATTTGAATGTATCTAAATTTAAATTTTGGTTTGAATATTTATATTATATATTATATTTTTCCAAAAATTAAGAAGGCTTCTCAATAAAAAAAAAATTTAATTTTGATTTTATCTTTTTTGAGAAAAATCTGCCTACAATATTCTTCATCATGTAAATAAATAAAAGATATGCTTGAATTTTGATTTTCAATTCTAATTAAATCTTTTTTGAGAAAAAATCGTTATCAGGCTTTCTTAATTCGTGTAACAAAAAATATAGGCTTAAATCTTGAGATTTAGTTTTTCTCATGGATAATCTTGAGAAATAATTTTATGTGTTACAATATTTATTTTATTTTTCTATTAATTTACTATCAACATTATTAAATTAATAGTGATCAGGCATTGAATCCTAATTGTCACATAAGTTTTTTTACGATTAAATATCTAAACTGTAAAATTGATGATGATTAAATTTTTATTTATTTTAATATCAAATATCTATTTTATTCTTTATAAAATATATTATTTGAATATATACTGAAATTTTAGCTTGAGTATTTATATTTTATAATTAAAAAAATTTAGACTAAAATTTACAGCTAAGTTTAAAATAAATTATAGAATTTTTTAATTTTTTAACTATGATATAAATTTAAATTTAAAAGATATTGGTTACTTATAAATATTTTGTTTAGAAATATATCCAAGACAAATCAGTGAATATGAACATAGTTATTTTTAAAATTGTCTCCGCAATTTGATATAGATTACAATATCTTCATATTTATTTTAATTGACCAAATTTCAGTTTTTTTATAATAATTTAAAGGCAAAATTATACCCAGGGTCCTTTAAGTTATTTTATTGTAACAAGTTGGTCCTTTATATTTTTTTTGCTATAAGTTAGTCCTTTATGTTAACTAATGTATGCATCGTTGACCTTTTTTCTGTTTTATTAATTTTATTTTATTTCGTTTTTAACTTTTAAAATTCATATTAAACTCATTATTGGTCCAAAAATTATGAAAAAATTCCTAAAAATATTTCTTCTCATTTTACACTTTGTATAATTTTCTGAGAATTTTATTTTCTGTTTTATTATTTTTATTTAATTTATTTCTTTTGTGTGCATTTTAATAAGTTTTAAAATATTTTTATGCTCTAAAAAATTCTGAAAATTTTATTATAGGATTCAATGATGGTCTCTAACGTATGTTAAGTGATACATCAACACCATTAGTGTCACTTTGGTTTTTTTGGAACGAAGTTTATGAAAAAGGTTAACTGTGCAGACGTTAGTTAACATAAAGGACCAACTTGTAGCGAAAAAAACATCAAGGACCAACTTGTTACAATAAAATAACTTAAAGGACCCTGGGTATAATTTTGCCTAATTTAAATTTATGTATTTTTTTAACAAACTATTATATAAAACTACATAAATACAAATCTTCTAAAAATATGGATTATGTTATTAATGAGTGTTTGTTTGCATCTAAAAACTATATTTTCTAAAATATATGACTAGGAAAGTTTATCCATATTTATAAGTAAGTTGAGAAAAAAATAATTTTAAATTTGAAAATTTCAATAACCAAATAACTTTTAATGACTTTCATAATTTGTATGATTTGTTTTTTTATATGAGAATGTGAGAAATTTAATTTTCATAAAACTTTACGTAGTTTTTTAAAAAGTTTAATTATTAATTTTCATAAAAATATTAAGGGTTAATAGCATTTTACCCCCCTGCCATATAGGTCATTTCTGGTTTACCCCCTGTAAAAAAAATTTTTTGAAAAACAACCTTGCCATTTCAAAATACTAACTTTTTAGCCCTTAAAGTCAAAATCCACAGGAAAATCCGAAAGAAAATCCGCAGGAAACCTGCAGATTTTCCTACGGATTTTGACTTTAGGGGCTAAAAAGTTAGTATTTGAAATGGCAAAGTTGTTTTTCAAAAAAAAAAAATTTACAGGGGGTAAACCAGAAATGACCTATATGACAGGGGTAAAATTAGGGGTGGCAAAACGGGTCGCCCGCCCCGCCTAAAGCCCGCCAAAAAACGAGCGGGGCGGGCATGCCCGCCAAGTGAAATGGGCACAAAAATCATGCCCACCCCGCCAAGATGGCGGGTTGGCGGGCGGCGGGCTTGCCTGCCTATTTATATTTATATTTTTTTCATTTTTTTTAATAGATTAATAGGTTTTTTTACCTTTTAATTATTTTTTTCAATTATTTTTTAAAATAATTTTTTATAAAAACAATTTTTTAACAAATTTGACTTAAAAAATATTACATATATTTACGAATAAATATATAAAATAAACCATCAAGAATTGAAATTACTAGAATTAACTAAAAAAAAGGGAATTTTGGAGGAGCGGCGGGCTTTGGCGGGCGGCGGGCATTGGCGGGGCGGGCTATGGCGGGTGGCGGGTTTTGGCGGGGCGGTCTTTGGCGAGCGGCGGGCCAAAAATCTCAACCCAACCCGTCATTTTTTGGCGGGTGGCGGGCCGGCCCGGCGGGTCACGGCGCGTTTTGCCACCCCTAGGTAAAATGATAATAACCCAAATATTAAATAGTGTGTTAACCACTTTTTATAAAAAAAAAAATTCAAAAATTAAATATTATAATTTTTATTTAACTTATTTCTATTAAAAAATTGAATCTTTGAACTAACTCTGAATTTTTTTACCACAATAACAATTTTCAAAAAAAATTCAAAATAACTATTTTTCCTGACAATATATCAAAGTATTCATGTTTCAAACAAAGAGATTGTGTTGTAAAGAGGAAGCGCCAGATACACTAGTGCATGCACTAAAAAGTACATTGAGGCACCATTGCATTTGCGAATGCACTACTGTGTCAGTCCTATTGGCGCCTATGTTATGGGACAAAGAGGAGGCGCCAATAGGTGTGACGCCTATGTGTATTCTCATTTTATAAATATGTCATTTACTCCTCACTATTTTTCACACATCTTCTCATTTCATTCTTCAATTTTTCTAACATGATTATTAAAAGAGATGGATGTGTTTGTTATTTGATTCTCAAGCTTTCGATAAAGATCTGACTTTGGAACACCCAGACTTTTGAGCATATCTTGAGAGAAGCTTGATTTCTTGGTTAGGTGGAGGAATTTAAGACAGTGAAAAAATTAGAAGAATTGATAGGCTTATTTTGGTGTTCAACATTGTGAATGAAAATAATGAAGCACATTGGGTGCGAGAGTCGGTTAAAAATGACGGTGATGTTCGTGTATGATGTATGGACAAGATGAAATTGTCTTGATAATTGTAATCTCATAGACATGTTAAGTTCTTTTGTGCGTTCTTCGTGTTGTTGTTTTAGGTGTGTTTGTGTTCGTTTTGTTGTAACCGAAAGTTGTATTCAATATGAAATTTTATGGTTACAAAAAATAAATTACATATCAAGATTGCATTTAATAATTGTATTGCGGAGCTTGTTCCAAAATTGGGATAATATTTCCGTGTGTGTGTCCTGGCGGCATATACTACATAACCTTACCATTTTGTCAGTTGTATCATTCTCGGTTCTAATACGCGTGATGTTGGGGGAACCATTTCTTCCATCACATATTTTTGTTGTGCCAAATTATGTCTCCTTTATTTGTAAGTCAACTGTCCTTCTTTGCCACCACCGGAAAGTTATTTTTGTATACATTGAATACATTTAAGACTTTGTAAATGGAGAATAAATGCTTAGAAGGGTCTTGGCGAGCATATGAACAATGACATAGGAGCAGGGCATACGGAAGGCTTGAAACTTTTTATTCTCACAGTATCCTCTATTTAGTTTGATGCGATAGAATCCCCTTGGTCTCCCTTCATTATGGTCCATTGTCTCCTATATAGTGAAAGTGTGTCTATGACGGTCAAATATTGTAACCCCATGTGTGTTAGCTTTGACAGTTTTCTCCTTCATAAATTTCATACATTTTTCACTGAACAACTGCCCCAACTCTATTATGATACTATTTGGTCACTTTTTTATTTTCCAAAACTACTAGTAATATTGTAAATATTATGTATTTACCTTGTTCGCTACGGGTATAACAGGTGGCCAGTAATGGTAGGTTTGATCTTCGGTGATGGTTGAGAAAAAAGGGGATGTACTTGCAAGGTACTCTGAGGCCAAAGTAAGTAAGAGAACAACAAGATACAACAAAAAGTATGAGATTTTGGGCAAAGTTTGGATTACCTTGCCCTCTAGGGATAGAAGGCTATTTATAAGTGTTCTCGTTGGGACGAAGTGGATCTTCTATCTTCATGGGCTTGGGCGTGATTTCTGGCTCAGAATATAGGGGACCGTTGACTAGGTCTTGACTAGTCGTGTCCGGGGTACTGGCCGTTGCGAGGGACGGGGTTCCAGCGTGCTTGTCTAATCCCCAGTCGCGCTCGGTAGGAGGGAAGATGCCTTCCCTTACGGCTCTTGTGGGTTGGACCAACGCTTATTGGGTCGTTTTGTGCCAAATAGTGGATTGGGCCAATTAGGACAATTGGGCTAGTCTAGAACATACCTTGTTTAAGAGACATAGATAAAACAAGAAAATATAGTTGGGGTTCAGCCATTCTGTCCCACTATATAGTTCCTTATGTAAAAACGCACATAATGGTACTTGTTCATTTTATTCCTACGCTCTTTTTCTCCAAGCATGGGCTTGGTCGAGAATGTTGTCCCTAGCCCTGTTAACGGCTTCACATTCTCCTACGCGACAAAGTAAGTTTATAGCATTCTTTCCATTTACTTACTTTATACTTGTTCGTTTTATTCCTACGCTCTTTTTCTCCAAGCATGGGCTTGGTCGAGAATGTTGTCCCTAGCCCTGTCAACGGCTTCACATTCTCCTACGCGACAAAGTAAGTTTATAGCATTATTTCCATTTACTTACTTTATACTATAAATAACACTAAATAACTTACACTCGAGGGTTGAACTACAACAAATGTCCTAAGCATTGCATAAAGATCTATCGAAATCTTTTGGATCGCCTTGGACTAGACGATATATTACAACTAAATTATTCATCATCTTGATAATTTAGTTTTAATATTAACCATTTACTAATCTAATAATATATTTTTTCTCTATAATTTATTTGGAGGCCATATATGGGTCAGAACCATGAGATTAACCACGAAGATGTTGTCATTTGGACTGCAAAAACAACAATCATCAGGTTCACTATTATGTAGATGCACTATAGTGATTGTGTCAAACTTCAGTTTGCATGCATCAACAAACACTACTATAAAAATTACATGTTACCTTGTTTGACAGTTAAATTTTACCTCGGTGATACAAGCGAGATAACGAAGGGCGTCATGAAAACTTGACATTTTACCCCTTGATTTCGGATTAACCAAGGGGATAGTTGAAACGATCATTGGTTCTATCTCTAGCAACATCATTTTTTATATTTTCAAAACTAGTGTCACATACTTCTTGATTTATGACCAAAACTGAGGAAGGGGAAATGACTTTTTTTAATACAAATTACATTGTTTACACAGAATATTAAATTAAATTATTTACAAATTATATTGTTTATACAGAATATTACATTGTTTACCCTTAATATTAAAGTAAAAATATATAACAAATTTGGAATCTGATTCATCATCATTATTGTCAGTAAAGATCAAATGTTGAATCCTCGTTTCATTTAATCTTGGGGAAGATCAAATATTGGATATTGTTTGCATTTTTTCTGATATAGAACAAAAAAAAGTTAGATAAATAAAATAATTATTCAATTATTTGATTATTTAAGAACATAAACTTTGAACCCAAATATTTTTCTGCTTTTACAATCCATCATAGAGAATTTTTCCAAACTTATATAAGTTTGAGTGTTTTCACGACAAATGCTTTCGATATCAATATTCATAATGCTTTTATAATGTGGCATGAGCCTTCTGAATAGATGTCTTTTAGATTTCATGCAAATCACTAATGGCAATGTCTAGAACGTTGATACTAACAAAATAGACTGTAAATATTTGTTTAAGAATTGCGAAGAAACTCAATAAATATGTTTATTTTTCTCTTCGGTTACTACTTAAACCAGAGGTAAAAAAAATTCTTTTTATATAAAAAAATACAATAAATTTTATACTTTAACCTCGGTTTCTAAAAGAACTTGGGTAATATATTACTTCTATTGCCAAAAGAAATTGTGAATGGAAAAAAAATGAAGTAACATGTATTATTTCTTTTTTCTTTTTTTACTATTCACCAATTTCTTTGTGTATTGCAATATGATTGATATTAATTTTTCAATGTTATCAACCGAAGAAAATAATATATATTATAGAACAAAAAAATGTTTTGTTAAAGGTTGGTGTTAGAAGAATAGCAATACAGAATCAAAAAAAATTTTGTCTCACAATCCATCCGAAAAAATGATGTTTAAGAGCATGGAGCGGTTGAACATGTGAGTTAGGTTTAGGGTGAAACTTAGTGACATAATCCTTTTATAGTAAAATTTGAGTATCATACCCCCTCGATTCAAGATTGTCAATATCAAATTTTTACATTGACTTGTTTTACCTAGATAAAATTGAAACATAAAATCATAAAATTTACCTCATATTAAAATAATATTAAATTTATATATACGATATGTATATACTTATATAATATTGTTAATTCATCAATAATTTAATATTTTAAATTAATTATAAAATAAAAAATATATTATGTCATCATAATAAAGTGTAATATTCACAAAATTGTATCATACTAAATAAATTACCCGTAAAATTAAAAATGTGACATCCAAAAAGATTATTAAAAAAATAGGAGTTTCATAAGTTTCTCAAGTTAAAAAAATAAATTAAGTGTTTCTATCTTCATCTTCAGCTTAATCAAAAGTCTAATCCTTCAACAACATCATTTTCATTTGTGTACTCTTATATTCAACTTGAATAAAACTATCTCTAGATGATAAAGGTTCTTCAATATTATAACCAATACATGAATGCGAATAAAATTAAAAAGCGTGAAAGAAGTTTTCACAGGCCAAAATATAAATGTGCTTTTTAAAATTTGACAAAAAAAAAAGTAAAATTTGGTCATAAAGTAAAAAAAACCCAGCGATTTTATACGATTTCACTAATCTCAGAGCGATTTAAATCTTTTAAAATCATCAAAAAATATGATTTTACATAAAAAGTTTTTACTTTCAATTTAACACAAAATGTTTATTTAAAAATTAGAAATCTATTGAGTTTAGATTTTAATCGCGATTTTTACAACTTTGCCTTGGTTATTTGCGAATCTGGGGGAATAGCATATTTAATAATAAAATAAATTTTAAATAATATGAGAGATGACATTTTTAAAGAAAAAAAAAACAGTTTCTAGGACTCGAAACATGTACCTTTAATTAGTTTATCCCTTAATTTTGTTCTTAAAATGAGGGAATAGATGATAATTTCTTGGAAAAAACAACATAGCGTGTCTTAGAATTTTACCTCGGTTTTTTGTTGGGTGAGGTGAAAGCTTTTCCATAAAATGTAATATTTGTAGTAGTGAAATCCCATTTTCCCGATGTGTTTGGGACTATGACATCAATTTAGAGTGTCACTGCCCAATGGAACTTTACCGATTGGAAAGACTTTGCTAAGGATGTATGTCGTCAATGGAAGCGCAGTCATCAACAGGTCATAAATGAAGTTGTCATGCCATTTGAATATAAACCAATGCATAATTATATGAATTGGTATATATCAGTTATGACAACTCAGTTTGTGTTTGAACTGAGGTATTTGATCGACCCATGCCAACGAGCTTCGTCATCAAACGCCCAACATGATTACCCATCCACCTACATCCAATAACCAACTCAACAAAATTGTCAACCCACCTACAACCAAAAATTAACCCAACAACATTACTAAACCACATATACGTAATAACATACAACCAACCGAACATGATTGCCAATCCACCTACACCTAACAACCAACCCAACAACATTACCAATCCCACAACTAATTCATATTACACACCCTAACACAAAACCAAGAACATGAACCGTACCACCAACAAACATATGTCGCCACCGCATCTTACCATGTCACTGGTGAGGCATATGATATCATCACTTCCTACCATATCATCCAACCAACACACACCTAAACATCACACCACCAAAGCACCTAAAATATGGTAATATGATACAATGAAAAGACATTTATTTAACTTGGTTTGTAATATTTTAACATATAAGTCTCATTTGTTTGTGCGTGTTTACTCTTGTTTTGTTACATTACGCATATTATGACATTCAAACAAAGGATTGGAAGCAAAGCTGAAGAAGATCTCACTAAGCGAGGTTCTAGCGAGGCTTGGCAGAAAGTTTACACATCCCAAAATTATCATTCTCGCTTAGCGAGAAAGAGTGAGGACCAAGCGAGAAGGCTCCCTTAGCGAGCTAGGTATCTCTCTAAATGAAATAGGGCGGTTTGGCTAAGGCGGATTGAGAATGCTTAGTGATGAAGAAAAGACTGCTCACTAAGCGAGCCTATCCTCTCTAAGCGAAAGGAGCAGAACCAAAATTCTATAAATAGACTTCAAACGACAGAAGAAATGGGATACTTAATCATCAACTTTTTGGGAGATAGATAAACACGGTAAACAATAGGAAATCGTGATTCTTGAAGAATAGAAGTTGGAAATGCATCAACCGTTGAGAAATCACAGTTGATGCATATTTATCTCCATTCTTCTTAATTTTACCAAGCTACCACGAGCAGCTAAATCCCTTTCTTGGTGGGATTGGATGTAGTTCATCGTAACAGTATGTATTTTTATTGATCATGGCGTTATATACAATTTATTTATTAATTAATATCGATGTTATCTTTGTTTCACTGTTTAATTTATAGATTGAAAGGGATATTGAGAAAGATTGTTCGAATCTTGATCTAAGATAACCATTTGTTATATTCTAAATGCTAGGTATAGATTTAGGTTTAACATTCACTGTAAGTATCGATTCTTAATGCTATCTTATTGTTTATTAGGCTGAGAAATCATCGATTAAACAATAAGGTCAAACTCTCATCATGAGTTTAGACATAAATTTTATTTGTGAGCGATACGTGATGATATTGATAAATATCTAGGTTTTGTATAACTGATTAGTAAGCTAGATATTCAATCGGTGGATAAAATCTAATCACATCGATTTCTCATATCTCTGAAATTTTAATTATCATTTACTTGATTTACATTCTATAAACTTACATAATCGAATATCTTGCAAACTTCTACTCAAAATCATAGTAATTGTTGAACGACATTGATATCGAACCGGTCCACATGGATACGATAAAAAAATACTTACTTTTAATACTAAACATCACCTACTAACACATGTCTACCAAACACCACAACAACCATTGCTTCGTTTTCAAAACGAATCAATGTTCCAATTCAACCGTCCAGCCCGCCCATCTGTAACCCAACCAACGCAATAAAACTACGACGACATGAACACCGAACTTGATTAAGACAGATGGGAAGAATTGCCTTATGATCAAACCTATTAATAAAGCTTGTGATCAAATACTTAACTTAAATTTAAAGTTTTTTACTTTATTATTACTGTTTCTCTAAATTCATGAATTGATTAATCAAACATCCTTGAGTCATGTATTTCTCATATGGGCTTGGTACCCCCATACATGTTGTTGTCTTGATTATACACTTGAATTCTTGATGCAAGTTAACATCTCTAATCGTTATCTCCTTCTAATTGATTCACAAGCAATCTTTTGATATTTCTCTTGGGAAATGTTGCAACAATATAAAGATGCCGCATTGATTAGTTTTTGAGATCAACATTCTATTAAAATAACATAAAGGTTTCAAATTGGATTACCTGAACATTCTCCTTTTTGAATTTGGAATTCTGTATAGCAATATCTCAGCAATATGTTTTCTTTCCCCCAAACCAATTTATCCTAACATTGGATTGGTTTTTTCCCTTCTTCCCACCTTTGATTGGTCTTTTCAAATTACTATTTGTAACCTTTTTTTTGTTGTCTATCCGAAACAAAGTCTTGCTCTTGGTTCCCTTCTGAGTGACTGTTGCTTTCTTCACAACACTTTTGTCAACAACAATTTTAGAATTCATCATTCTTTTTTTACTGGATTCCTTTTCATTCCTAGAAACAATGGGGACATCTACTTCTTCAACCTTAACATCCTTCATAGGAACATTCATGTAGTTGAGAATTGGAATAACTACAGGTGTATTTTTTTCGAGTTTCTTCAAACCTAACCGATTTCTCAGCAACTGCTTTTCCTTTTTGGCCGCCCTTAGCAGAAGTTTTTTTGCATAACATTCTCCAACCTCATCAACAAGTTTTTGTATTTCATCCATTGCTGAGTCTCCACTGAAATAACAATGCTATGTTTGTTACAACACTATGAATGATACATAAACAACAAAAAACACAAACTTTTTAGATAAATCAATAACATATGAACTATTTACATTTATAAACCCTATCTCTAGAAACCGCTGACTGACTACAAATGACTATATGAGTGATACATTAATCATAACCATCGACCAAAATTACTGATTTAATTAACTGCAGACGGCAACCAAAATTATAAAGTTTTAAATCTATATATCACTCGATTCCTACAAATTACGGACATTTATACCGTGAAGAAACACAAATCATAATCAAATTTGATATCATAAAATACACAATACATCAAAATAAAAGTAAAAACAAAGGGAAACCAGTTACTGACCTAATGCTTGACACGTCGTCATCTGAAATCTGACCATGGCAAGGTTTTCTTCTTTTACTCATTGCTCTAGTATCATTCTGGGTGGTTCGAGTCGTATTAGCTTGGTGAAAGAGACCGAGTCAGAGAAACAGAGGAAACGTAAAAGGCTAAATTTGTGTTTTTTGTTTTTAATAAAACTGCACGCATGCGTTATTGAATTTGGGAATTTTCAATCAATCAAATCACGCGTTCCAAGGAGCAATGGCATTTCCATATCTATTGATGAAACAATGAATAGTCTCCATATCTCTGTGTCAGGACCCATGTGATGCATTTAAGACCTTGAAACCATACTTTTATTTTGTTGACATAAGTAATGCATTTAATATAAAATTTTGCCATGGAGTGCAGTCAGTTGCTTTTGCTGTTTAGACTTCTCCAAACATTTTGTATAACAGTGTGCTTTTGCAGTCAGACGAATTTCATTTATTATTTTTTTCAAAAAAAACTTTTTCAATCATTATTTTTTTCAAAAACAATTTTTTCGGTTATTATTTTCAACCTTATTAAAATATTATATTTATTACATCCACCAAATTCTTATGTATATAGATAAGATATTTATTACATACACCAATTTTATATATATATATATATATATATATATATATATATATATATATATATATATAGCACTTCTCATTCCTCACAACGCATCTTATTCATCTTAAAAGTAACAAAATTTTGAATTGTAGTATTGCAAATTTTTTTATATTCTCTACAAATATTTTGATATTCGATTTTATTAATAACAATTCTTTTTTTTTTGTTTTTGCAATATCCATGGCTAAAAATGATAATGATGGAACTCAGAATCCCCACCCCAATGGTTTAGGTTACAATGTGAAATTCATTTGGAAGAAAGTCATTACAAAATCTTCTAAGGGAGAAAAAAATTGCATGGTAATTTTTCATTCTAAAAATTGTGAAATTTTATCCGATTTTTATTTTTTATTTTTTTGTAATTCAATTTTTTTAACCACAATTAATAATACATATATTTTTGTAGAATATTAACGCTGACATTGTTAGAAAAGGATTATCTGCTGATAATTCCACCTAATCATTGATGGACCTTGATGATTAGCAACCCCTGGATTGTCAAGTTATTAAGGGGAAAAGTCCCATACTGAGATGTATCTTGGAAAGGGTTGATATGAATATGCTAAGGAAAGAAACCTACATGTTAAAGATGTCTTGATTTTTCATTACCTATCTTATTCTGAAATGCTTTATGTTAAACACATGAAAAATGACATAGTTAAGTATGTAATTAGTGAAGACTCCGATTAATTTGTCTTTATCCCAGTGAAGATGTTATGTTTGTTTTAACAAAACTTATTATATGCTTTTGTGTGTAGTTTTTATTTTTGAATCGAAACATCGGTGTTTTAGTTTCCTTCCTAATGTAATATTAGTTTAATCAATATACATATTACATGTCATACTTTCCATAGCATATACAACATCGCGCGACCCGTGCGAACGCACGAGTCCTTTACTAGTTTTATTATGTATCTATATTTAAATATATGGGAATCTCTTCATACACCCATATAGGGTGAAAAGTACCCCTGATAACCCCAAAATACCTTTCGAGTGTGCATATCCGAACACATATTTTTTCACATTTTCAAGATATTTCGGATATGCATATCCGAAGTGACAATTTTTTTAACGTTTTATTATTTAAACATTGGAATTAAAATATCAGAGGTTTTTTCGCCTATGCATTTTCGAAACCACCTAAATCAAATATTCCGGATATGCACATGCGAATTTTGCTCTGTATCTGTCATTTTTGTAAAAACCTTCATCATTACATTGATAAAATTGGAGAAGCGGACTAACTAAACGCGATACCATTTTATCCCATAAAATGAATTGAAAATAACAATTACGTAAAATATTCCAAAATACCAAAATACAGTACAACGGTTGTTCTGGAAGTGCAAAATGTACAAATATTAAAACACGAAATATAAAACATAAAACATAACATATAGGCTACTGCTACTGAGTATGCCTAATCCTAACCCCCGGCGACCTCCTCTACCTCCTATAGCCCGCCACACTAGATGCCTCCCTGACCATCCTTTCAACTATGGCAACCGCCTCTGTACCACCCTCTTGAATGATCCCTTTGTCCAATGCCTCTTGCACAATAGAGTGTATCCGATGACATATTGGTAGTACATCAGTGGAATGGTCATCCTTAGCCTGTTGATTTTTCAAGAGCTCTTCGTGAGCTGGCCTAGGTGGACGCCCAGAAGCATCTAGTATCATGATAGGATGTGATACTTTAAAAAACCATGTCACGTATCCCTCTATACAGTGCCAGCTCTGGGATGCCCGCATCCCGCGATACTCCTCTGGCACCAAATGATGCTTCCAAATGGTGTCTGTAACATAGTGGGAGAACTGACTTTTAAAAAATGTCGCAAACAAATGTTGCAGTGAGCAAGAGTCGCCATCGAATTTTATTTTGTCCAATTAGAAAAGGTATAAAAGTACAGGAAAGACCTTTTGAGAAAAAGAGTTCGGGGGTAAGTTATGAAAAGGGAAGGTGTTAGCACCCTTTTCATCCGTAGTTATCTACGGGCTCTTAGTATGCTTAGCTCGTTTTGTTTTGTTTGAAAAGCTTGAAAAAGCATAGTGTGTGTGTGTTTAGGGAAATAGTTTGATTTGAATATGTCTGAAGAGACAATGTTGAAAAATGGGGTGTGAAAAACATTTTTATATTGAGCAAGCAAACTAAAGGCTACTTACCCTATGTTTGGTTTTTCCTATACTTTTGACTTTCATTTAAGGGTAAGACTAACCATACCATTTGTGGGTAGGTAGTCCTATCTATTGGACGTGTTCAGGACAATTGAAGGGTCATCGGATGGTCATAGAAGGCAACATGCAAAGATGTCTTAGCATTCAAAGGGACGGTCATCGTTTTATCGCAGGCAACTCGAAGGGACTATGATGACATTAATCGGAGGCAACCTTACTAAGACATCCCTACGTTTGAGGGACTTGACCATTATTCGAAGACAACAGAAGAGGGGAAACCCTAGAGGTGAGTGTGTGAACAGTAAAATGGGTGTGTTAGATTCAGATATTTAATCTTGAGTTAAGTTAGCTAGCGTTTGATTAAATTATCTTGTATTATCATACAATCCTAAGGCATACATCTAAATAGATAATAATAGCGGAAAATTAAAATGCGGAAATTAAAAGTGCGGAAAGATAAATTTACGCTATTACAAAAATATCCTTGCAATCTATACAACGATTTCTTGAATTTTAAATAGAGAAGATAATTTAAACGAATAAATACAACCATGCGACAATCATTGAGAGTTTGAAGTGAGAAAAAGAATCAAAAATAGAAGTTAGTCTTTAAAAAATAAATGAGAGACCTAGATCTAAAATAATTATTAAATTTAACTTAATTTTATCCTAATTCTAAATCAAAACCTAATTAAATTAATTGTGACTAAATTTAACTAAAGAAATAAAAATTAGTGTTTTACTAATTATTAAATAATTACTAGAATTAAATTGCTTAAGTTAATTACCCTAAACTAATTAAATTAATTAAGTTAATTAAAAAATTAAACTTAAAACTAAACTAAATCCTAATTAGTGTTTTTTAAATTTGTTGATTTAAAAAAAAACAATTAAAACAAGTTAATAAAAAATAAGCACAAAAAATAGAAAACAATGGGCCAAGTGTGAGGTGTAGCCAGCAAGAGGGGGCATGGATTTATCAGGCCCAAATGTAAGAGAATCTAGCGTCAATGCTTCCGTAGGACAAGATCTTGAGGGTGCACCATGGGTAGAGCCATCTGGTCTTTTAGATCGGAGCCCACTGAGATCCAAGGGCAGACATTATGAGGGCGCGTCGTAGACGTACGCGTTATGTACACCGGATCTGCAAACAAGAAAATACAAGAAAATAATGGCAAAACTTGGGTTGGAATTCATGACCCCCAGGTTCAACTCAAAGCGCTAGCCAACAAACCAAACAACGCTTGGTGACATAACAATCATCACCAATGATAAAATAAATAAAATACCAAATAAAAACGGGCGCGCAGAAAGTATTCAAAATAGACCAATGAGGAGGCTGGCTTTGGACACGTCGATGATCAAAGCTTTGGCTCCACCGGGGACGGTGGAAACCGTCATCTTCTCCGACGACACAACCCTAACACGACGAAAAAACACGATTCCGGGAGCTGGAAACCCTTACCCACCTAATTCGGGCCTTGCGAATTCAATGGCATGGTCCGTTTGCTCTGAAAATACCTACAAAGAACAATACGAGCAGGTCGAAGCTTGAAGCTCCAACAATGGAAATTGTGTATTTCTGCGCTAAAAAGCATAACTTATGTATCAAACATGTTCTAATGACATTCATGTTATAAACAAGTTAAATTCATCCATGATGCATGTATTAAAAACTAATTGAAATAAAAAATAAAAGTGAGTGGTAATACGAGAGATGCTGCTTCTGTGTGTTTCAGACCGGCCCCTAGACTTGGTTTGGATCCCTTGACCTTCAGGAAGATGATTTGAAGCTTGCAATGGCCTGAAATTACTTGTACCATCTCCTTTATTCATGCCCTAGTTTATGAGAAATTTTGAAAACCCTAAACCCTAACTTCCTCCACCAATTTTCGTCCCTTTTTGAGGCTGACTCCTTGTGCTTATATATTGAATGAATTTAGGTTAAGCAAACATGGAAAGAATCAAATGGAATCATATGTTTTATGATGGTGAAAATTTGATTTGATTTATGTATGAAATCTTTCCAATTTTAGTTCCACTCTATTTTCAACCTTTTTCTCATTGATTCTTGGCCCTTGGATTGATTTTGAGTGATCAAATATATTTGGAGCATTAGTCATATAATATTTTATGATTTTATTTGATTTAATTTGAATTTAAATTGATAAAAATCAATTATAAATGAAATAAATATCATAATAGTAATTTTAATGACCAATGGACATCCCTTGGGCTCAAAATTTCGTGGATGGTTCAAAATATTAAAGCCCATTGTTCAAAAGGTTGAAATTCTTCACTTTGCCTTCTTGCATTTTCTAAAAAATAGTCCAACTTGTGCAATCCATAACTTCCTCTATTTTTCTCGTAGGAAGGTATTCTTGGACTTTTTAGAAAGCCCAAGATATACTTTATAAGTCACTTTGGAACCTTTTTTGCATTTGAAGATTTTATCTTGAAGATATGGTTCCTGACAAAAAACAACTTTTTGCGAGCTTCTAGAAGGACCTGTAATGTTTTGGCCCATATATCTCAAATGATGCATTTTTGGCATTGGCTTTAGAGAGACAAAGTTGTAGAGAATTCAATTTCCTTCAAAATAAGCGTTTGTTGGGAAATTTTTTATGAAGTATGTGAAAGTTATGATTGGTCAAAGTTCCGTTGACTTTTAGGTCAAAAACCCTAATTTAGAAACTTCGTGTTTTGTGGATTTCTGAACTTTCCTTGATGAATCATGATCAACCTTTGATCAAATGATTAATATCACTTCAAAATGTTGATGTTGACAAAAAAATCAGGTTTTTTGACTGTGATTTGACCATAGTTAACTTTTAGGTCAAACTAGTCGACTCTTGATCATTTAAGCTTTTGATTGGTCAAGCTTGTGAACCAGAGCTTGAAACTTGGCATGAGGATGCTTTAAAGTATATGGGACGCCATTGAATTAACTTGAGGCATCAGAAGTTGATTTCTCCTTGAGAGAAGCAAAAACCCTAATTTGTGGCTTTGTTGCTTAGGAGATAGGTAAATGCGCTTATTCCTCAATGCATGAGCATTTGAAAGTCAGATGGATCAAAATATCTTGAAATATGATGGGCAAATTTTGGGGTATGACAGTTTCGAGAGCAACCTCAAATGGAGATAGGTATCTTCTGCACACATCTAAGTTGTCTCATGCACCATTCCAACAGATGTCTGACCATACTGTTTGTCCCACAAGCTAACCATCCAAAATATAATGAGATGCGGCCGAATAGGACAACATGCCCGTAATCATAGAAAGGCGTCTAGTTTATGTCATAGTGAACAGTACGAGCCACTTTATGATCCCCCTTTGGAGGACGTATCTTGCAGCCCTAGGCATGTTGTCTGTCTATAACGGATCAGGATCGTAGTCATGAATGCGGTGAAAGTAAGAGATAATCCAGCTTTGAAACACAAATAGCAAAATATGTAAGTACAAGTTAATAAATAACAGATTAAAGGTCATATAATTGAAATGAAAGATACCGTGAGGAGTGTGCAAGAGCCAGTCAGCTCTCTGGTCCTCTAGTTGCATGCTTCATTCAGCTTCTGGTATAGGTATATCACAATGGAGGCCCCCTAGTTCCACTAATGAATTGTACTCAAATTAATAAAATACTAGAGGTATGTCACGTCCATGTAGGTTGCACTTTTGTCCACAAAGAGAGGCATGGCAACCAAAAACATGAGCCAACACCGTAAAACACAACCACGATCAGCTAGTGCCTGGTTGTCAGCCATTTTCCTGAAAAAATATGACTAGTTAATGAGAGGTAAGGGAATGAAACAAATTTGAAAAAAAAAAACACTCAGGGAAGATTTCACAAGTGCATATCCGAAACTGGTTTAAGGGGATTTCAGATATGTACTTGCGAAACAACTTGCGAAAAACCATTTTTTCAAAGCTTCCACTTCTTGCCCTAACTCATCAAAAATCTATTTTTTAACATCCAAACACTAACATTGAACTACAATAACATCAACCTACACATTGTCATAGATTCTAACCAGGGGCGGAGCCAGGAAAATTAGAATATGGGGGCGAAAAAATTATATAATTTATTATGTTAATTTAAAATAATACTTATAAAATATTTGCATAATATTTACATCTGTGAGACATAATTGAATATAATGTATAATTTTTTAATATTATTTAATAATATACATACTAATTAAATCAAATTTAAATAAAATATATAAGTTTTAAATGTAAAGTATGTATTATTTTTAAAATTAAACATCAATATTAGTATAATAGTAGTTTTTTAGACTCTAATTGTAATGACAATAATTATAAAAGATACATAAGTAAAAGATAGGCTAAATTACCTCCAGGGTCCTTTAAGTTATTTAATTATAACAAATTAGTCCTTTATGTTTTTTTCGCTACATGTGGGTCCTTTAAGTTAACTAACGTCTGCACCGTTGACCTTTTTCCAATATCCTTTCCAAAAAAACATGAAGTGGCACTAATAATATTGATATGTTACTTAACATAGGTCAGAGACCATCATTGGATCATATAATAAAATTTTCAGAATTTTTTAGTGCTTAAAAATATTTTTAAACTAATTAAAATGCACACAAAAGAAGAAATTAAAGAAAAATAGTAAAACAGAAAATAAAATTCTCATAAAATTACACGAAGTGTAAAATGAGAATAAATATTTTTAAGAATTTTTTCATAATTTTTGGATCAAAAACGGATTTAATATGAATTTTAGAAGTTAAAATAAAATTAATAGAACAAAATAAAGCAGAAAAAAAGTCAAAGGTGCATGCGTTTGTTAACATAAAGGACCCACGTGTAGCAAAAAAAACATAAAGGACTAACTTGTTACAATAAAATAACTTAAAGGATCTTGGAGGTAATTTAGCCTAAAAGATATAAAGTTCTCTTGACCAAAAAAAATTATATCTAAAGTTCAAATTCGATTTAAGAGTATTTAATTAATATCTAATGAGTTTTGACTAAGAATTCAAATAAGCATTGATATCAATTTCACCTATAATGTTATCATTGATTTTAATTCTAATTAGCACGTACTTCAATGTTGAATTACATATTTAAAAATTGAATTAATTATAGTATTTTATAAGTGTAATGATAATTTATATGTCAATATTAGAAGTAACATTACATGTATGATGTATTAGTAGTACTACTGCATGTATGTGTGGGAGATTAGTGGGGGCATAGGCCCACATGATTCATTAAGTAGCTCCGTCCCTGATTCTAACAAAACTAATAACAAGTTTGAGGATGCGTTAATGAGTAGAGAAAACTTACACAATTTTTTTGAGCTTTGAGGATAAGTTGAAATGAATGTGAATGCTTTGATGGAACTTGTGGAGCTTGAGAATCTTCAATTGAACTTTTCAATGTCAATGTAGTGTTTGGAGAGATTTTTTTTTTTGTGTGGCTTGGGGTGTGTTTGAAGAGATTGAGAAGAGTGGGGGAAGTCTATATGTGCACAAACTATGTTCAATGATTTCAATATACATATTTGAAGTCATTTAAAAAAAAATAAAAATAAATAACTTTACATATGCACATACAAAATTACCTTTTTTTTTGTGTATAAATTTTTTTTTGAGATATTTAGAAATGCACATATGAATTTCTGTTTGTATTGGCTTTTTAGAGATGTCGTATAAAAATAAAACATTTTAGTTTTTATAGGAGATCTCTAAAAAGCCAATACAAACAGGAAGAGAGAAAAAAAGTATTTTTTAAATAAGGTAAGGCATTATATATGTTTGAGTTAGAAAAATGCTTTGCATTCATTTCAAAATACACTTTGTGTATATTCTCATTATTCTGTTACAAAGACCTATAGCTACCTTTATATAGTACACTTTGTAAACTGGAAGTATAACTAACTACCTATTGTACTATACTAATCACTTATTGTACAATACAGTAGAGAATACATATAAAAAGGAATGTGAGATAAAAACCAATGTAAGGTTTTATCTCCTAATACTCCCCCACAAGATCAGTGTGGTGGCAGTGGAACCACTTTGAGCTTGTTCCTTAGTTCATGAAATGTTGCTGCTGAGAGTGGTTTAGTCATGATGTCAGCTAGCTGAGCTGAGGCAGGTACATGTTGTATCTTCAATTTGTTTGCCATGACTCTTTCTCTCACAAAGTGAATGTCCAGCTCTATGTGTTTAGTTCTTGCATGGAGGATTGGATTGTGTGAGAGTAGCACAGCACTGAGGTTATCACACAGAAGTATAGGAGAGAAAAACTTCACTTTTAGTTCAGCTAACAGTGATTCTAACCAAAGAACCTCTGATGTAGTGTGAGCCAAGGCTCTATATTCAGCTTCTGCACTAGACCTTGCTACTAGGGTCTGTTTCTTAGAACTCCATGAAATCAGATTAGGACCAATAAAGATGCAGGTACCAGAGGTGGATCTTCTGTCATCTGGGTCATTAGCCCAGTCAGAGTCACTGTATGCCCTTAAAGAGAGAGATTGGTTAGCAATAGCAGGAGACAGTAGTAAGCCAAGGGAAGATGTACCACTTAAGTATCTCAGAATGCGTTTTACCATACTCCAGTGGCTGTCCAATGGATTGGCCATGTATTGGCAGGCTTTATTCACACAGTATGCTATGTCTGGCCGTGTGAGGGTGATGTATTGAAGAGCCCCCACCACAGATCTATACATAAGAGGTTCTTGCATGACATCACTTCCAAATTTGCTGGGTTTGCAGTTGCTGAGCATAGGAGAAGGAACACCATTGGCATCCTCCATGTTAACTCTGGCCAAGAGGTCCCTGATATATTTAGTTTGAGTGAGGATAAGAGAACCATTGGTTTGGTATTTGACTTCCAGGCCCAAAAAATACTCAGGTTTCCCTAGTTTCTTTAGAGCAAACTGATTATGCAGTTGATTGATCAGTTTATGAATGAGATGTGAGGAAGAACCTGTAACCAAGATATCATCTACATATACCAGGACATAAATAACTATACTTTGATGATTGTAAGTGAAGAGAGAGTGATCACACCTACTAGCTACAAACCCAAAGTGAAATAGTGTTTGATGCAGCTTCTCATACCAGGACCTTGGGGCCTGTTTTAGGCCATATAGGGCTCTATTTAGTTTGCAAACAAGACCCTTGTTATCTGCTTCAAACCCTGGTGGCTGCTGCATGTAGATTTCCTCTTGTAAGTTGCCATTGAGGAAGGCATTGTTAATGTCTACCTGTTGAATCTCCCACTTGTATGTCAAGGCTAAGGTTAGGATGACCTTGATGGTGGCAGGCTTTATAACAGGGCTGAAGGTTTCATGAAAATCAAATCCATATTGCTGATTGAAACCCTTGGCTACTAACCTGGCCTTATGTTTGTTCAGTGTACCATCTGAATTTTCCTTCAACTTGAACACCCATTTGCAGCCTATGGCTTTTCTATGGGAAGGAAGAGTAGTGAGTGTCCAAGTGTTTTTGGATACAAGAGCATCATACTCTTGTTGCATAGCTTTGAACCATTCTGGCTGAGCTAGGGCATGTTTAATGTTTGTTGGTTCACAGTGAGCAAGAAATGTTTTTGGTTTGAGGTGCCCTGTCTTTCCTCTTGTGAGCATAGAATGTGTATTAACAGGTGCAGTAGGTATGTGAAGAGAGGACTCACTGGTTTGTGGAGAGATGATGGCAACATCATGAACCTGTTGAGTGTGAGTTGAGGGACTGTGTGTGTTACTAGTAGCATTAGTTGTAGGATTTAAAGAAGCACTTTGTGCCTCTTGTGGAACAGACCTTTGTGTATTATCTGAGCTGTTCTGTACCTCCAGACTTGTAGATAGGGACTTGGTGGGTGTATGAGCTGGGGAGTTGTCAGTGAGGTTGACGGGTTCAGAATAGGGCACAGTGGACTGAGCAGTGTTGTTGTTGTTTGTCTGTGTATGGTCACCATCAAGAGGTACACTCTGCTGAGTTATGGAGAGAGGAATGGACTTGCAGGGGCCTGCTGTACCAGATGTACTTTTTACTGCAGTGGTTGGGAACATGGTTTGATAGGGAAAAGTCCTCTCATCAAAGGTCACATCCTTAGAAACATAAATTCTGCCTTCTTGACTAAGGCATTTGTATCCCTTGTGAAGGGGTGAAATTCCCAAATACACACACTGAGAGCTTCTTAGTTGTAATTTGTTTTTGTTGTATGGTCTCAAGTGAGGAAAGCTAGAACATCCAAAGGTTCTGATTGTGGAGTAGTCTGGGAGTTTCTTGAACAGGGCATGAAAAGGTGATGTGAACTGAGGTAGAGTAGGTGTTGGGAGTCTATTAAGCAAGTGAACTGCTGCAGTGAAGCTATGATCCCAATATTCCATAGGGAGATTGGCATGAGCCAAAAGAGTGAGCCCCATTTCCACTATTGTTCTATGTTTTCTCTCTACTGTGCCATTTTGGTGAGATGTGTGAGGGCAAGTGAGTCTATGTATAATACCTAGCTCATTAAGGTATTTTGAAAAGGGTCTATATTCTCCACCAAAGTCAGATTGGATGGATTTGAGTGTGGTGTCAAACTGTGTTTTCACATAGGTAAAGAACTGCTTGAATGCTCCTAGGGCCTCAGATTTGTGTTTTAGAAAGTACACCCAGGTGTACTTAGTATAAGCATCAACAAAAGCTATATAGTAAGAAAAGCCTTGACTAGATGGATTAGGGGAGGGACCCCATAAATCAGTATAAAGTAGTTCAAAAGGAGCAGAATATATAGTTGATGATAAAGGAGCATAATGTCTATGAGATTTACCTAAGCAACAAGAATTGCAAAAATCAATAGTATCTTTATTGCTTAAAGAAAGATTACACAGTTTGAGGACAGTTTTAACTGCTACAGAATTGGCATGGCCTAGCCTATTATGCCATAGAGAAAATTTATTAAAAGCAGAGTCTAAGGTATGTTGCACCTGTGTAGAATTAGACAAACTAGCAGTGTTTGCAGCAGGTTGCAGAGTTGATTCCAAAGACAAATTGGGAAAACAATAGAGGCCATTGGCATCAAGAGATCCTTCTAGGAGTACCTCCTTAGATGCCTGAGATTTGACAAAGCAACGGTTAGCATGAAATTCAAAGAAGACTCTATTATCCTTAGCAAATTTGGAAACAGATAGTAAATTGCGAGTAATGCTAGGAACATGTAACAGCTCAGATAAGGCTAACACAGGATAAGGTGCAGTGTGAGTTTTAATATTGGCTGTGCCTACAGAAGCAATGTGTAAAGATTGTCCATTCCCAACCAATACTTTATTGGAGCCAGTGTATGGTTGTATGTGCCTAGTGTGAAAATTATGAGGAGTAATGTGATGAGAGGCACCTGAGTCAGCGAACCAGGCCTGAGATTCAAGATTGTTTGGGACGGAGAGATTGTCTTGGTGAGCCAATAGAGCTGATGCGTGAGTGGAGTTTGTTGCTTTGTCTTTCTGATCCTCAGTAGAAGTGGATTGTTGATGTGTTTTGGGTGGCACAGGCTCAAAATTCTCATCATACCTGTGCCAACAATCAATCACGGAATGTCCATACTTGCCGCATAGCTGACATGTAGGACGATTGCCAGGAGTGTATGTGCCACGAGCTCTGCCACGGCCACGTCCTCTGGAATAGCTGCTTCTTCCACGCACTTGTTGAAAGCCACCTCTGGTGGTTTTGTTGCTCGAGTTTTCTTCAGTGTGAGCAATGTTTGCCGTAGCAGTAGTGATGGCAAGTTCTTGACGATATTTGTCTAACTGTGCCTCTTGAACATAAAGAAAAGCTTCGATATCATAGATGGAGGAGAGTTCACCTTTGCCATAGGTCATCATCACAAAGGGATTGTATTCTTCAGGAAGACCTTGGAGAATCGCATCAATTTGATCTCGATCTGAGATAGGATCGCCAATTGCAAGAAGCGCATCAGCAATCGCACGAATGCGTAGCACATACTCAGAGATTGATCGATTGGCTTTCTTCGTTGTCTTCAGTTCAGCCCTGAGTTGGTGAACCCTAGCTTTCATTACTGCATTGAAATGCTTGTGGATCTGGTCCCAGATTTGATACGAGTGTTTGCAAGAAAGCACTCGTGGTAACACCGATTCGGAAATTGTGGAAAGAAGCCAAGAAAAGAGAGCTTGATCTTGCACGATCCAAGTCTCATATTCGTCTGAAACTTTGTTTGCAAGACGATCTTCATCGGTTTTGTAGATCGGCGGAATCTGTGGATTTGCAACGAATTTGTGGAGTTTGTGGGAGAGGATAATACCTTCAACTTGTTGATTCCACAGCAGAAAGTTGTTTTCTTGAAGTTTGATGGATAGTTTCGGTCCAAAGACGCTATGATTGGTGGAATTGGAAAACGAGCCAAGAGCAGAGCTTGGTTCAGGTGGAGTCACCATGGATGAAAGAAGGAAGAAGATGCGAAATCAAGAGAAGGAGCTTCTCTGAAGCTCAGAGTTCAAGAAACGATGGAGATGGTGAAAACGAAGGTTAGCGGAAGAGAAAAAGATCGCAGGCGATTGATACCATGTTTGAGTTAGAAAAATGCTTTGCATTCATTTCAAAATACACTTTGTGTATATTCTCATTATTCTGTTACAAAGACCTATAGCTACCTTTATATAGTACACTTTGTAAACTGGAAGTATAACTAACTACCTATTGTACTATACTAATCACTTATTGTACAATACAGTAGAGAATACATATAAAAAGGAATGTGAGATAAAAACCAATGTAAGGTTTTATCTCCTAATAATATAAAAGTTAGTTACATGCATTTTATGTATCTTAAAAAAGAATACTATATGCATTTATGAAATCAGTGGTACCATCATGTAAGACAATCATTAGTATATGTTGCCATAATTTTCCCTTAAAAAACAAGTTTTTATTGACTTCATTGAGAAGCCTCATTCGGCAATATGATTTTTATGCTTATTTATGGTCCACTTTTGTCAAAAATATATATGCTTCCGTATAAGATTCTTTTGATATGTTTTGTTATTATCTTGTCAAAATATTTCTTTATATGTCATGTATTTTTTTTAAAGTAAAAACTGTAATAAGAAATATTCAAAATTAGGATGAAGGAATCAAATCAAAATGTTATATTAATTATAGAAGTAACAAAGTACCAAAGGAGAAATAGATTAGAGTTCTTCTAATGTAAATATAATGACTTGTGAAAAGTAAAAAAATTATAAGAAAATATAAATAAAATATAAATTATTACATATTATTTAACATCTTTCATCAAGTTTACGATACATTAATATGAAATATTAAAAGTAGTACATCTCAGACATTCTCCAACCATGAATTAAAAATATTTGTAATAACTAATTAACTCTCGTGAAAGATATGATAGATTATTGTGTTAATAATCACTAAATATAATACTTAAAAAGACCTTTTTTACATGATTTATTTATACTTCAACTTCATTGACTGTTTTATTTCTATAATATTTCTAATATATTTTTATTAATACTAACAAATAAGCATTTTGAAAATGATAAATTAAAAAATAGCTTTGAATTATATTATTATTATTATTATCGATTTTCTTAATTCACATAACTTAGTAAAAATATGATATATTTAAGATCGAGATATTATATCATCTATAATATAAGAAAATAAACTGTTCTGGATTTCACCAAAATACCCTTTAATTAACTTTAGTCTAAAATAATAATTTTAGGGCAAAAATTGTCTTTTACTAATTTTTTACAATCATATACTATTTTCAGTGGGCCAACAACAATTACTTTTAGAGAAGCGTGCTCTTCTGCAGACCAACCAAACACGCCACCCCTCCCCTGTCATTTTCAATTTTCTACCCTTCCCACACAATCCTTCTTCTTCTCTCTTCATTTCCTCTTCTTCTTTTTTTTTTTATCTCTTCTGCTGCCTTTGATTTCAAAACCCTATTTTTCTCTCTTCACTTCTTCCTTCTGCATTTCTTCTTCTCTAAAGAAATCAAAGAACGATGAACGGGTACCAATCGGAATAGGGGATACGGCGGCAGATCTGGCGTTTTCAGCGATTTTACGGCGGTAGATCTGGCGTTTTCAGCGATTTTACGGCGGTGTCTGGTTTCGCGATGGTGGATCTGTCCTAAAGCTCCAAAAATTTTGCACATATTTTATGTATATATTAATTGGTATTTTATATGTGCAGATTTTAGGGTTTCTATCCATTCGTATATTTGCACATTTTAGGTGTGAAATTTTGTCAATCGGAAACACTTGGAAGTGGAAAATTAATGGAAGTTTCATCTTCTTCCCAACCTATGAAGAAGAGTCGTAGAGGACCAAGGTCAAGAAGTTCATAGTATAGAGGAGTTACTTTTTTTTACTGAAGAACAGGTCGATGGGAATCTCATATGTGGTATTAATTGTTATTTCTGGTTTCATTTTCATAATTCCATAAAAGTGTAAACCTTCCTAATAAAATTGATTTTTTTTTTTGTCTTTCAATAATTGCAGGGATTGTGAAAAACAAGTGTATCTGGGTATGTGAAAAAGTTAATTATTATTTGTTTTCGGTTTGGAACAATTTTTTGTTGTTGGATATGATATGATTCAGGTAGTTCACAAACAGTCTATAAGTTTCAAAAGTAATGATATGAAAGAATATGGTATTAACTACGAAATGAATCCTTCTACTGTTACGGAATGAATCCTACATTAATATACTTGTCCTCCTGTTCTCACTTTAATTTATTGGGTATGTATAATCTAAACTTCTCTATTAAAACAGGTTGTTGAAGTGCCTAATTGTAGCTGGGAAGATATCGGTGGTCTCGAAAATGTTAAGAGGGAACTCTAAGAGGTGAGTGAAGCTCTTACATAATGACATTGATATGTTTACTTTTATCTGCGTCTGAACATTTTTGTTGTTCTTTTTTGCAGACTGTTCAATATCCAGTGGAACACCCTGAAAAGTTTGAGAAATTTGGCACGTCGCCTTCAAAGGGAATTCTTTTCTATGGTCCTCCTGGTTGTGGTAAAACACTTTTGGTAAAAGCTATTGCCAATGAATGCCAGGCAAACTTCATCAGTATCAAAGGTCCTGAGATACTCACAATGTGGTTTGGAGAAAGTGAGGCAAACGTGAGGGAAATTTTTGACAAGGCCCGTGGTTCTGCTCCATGTGTCCTATTCTTTGACGAGCTTGACTTCATTGTAACTCAGGTTGGTACCAGTCCGGGTCACTAAGCTTTGATTTAGACTTCGGGCAAATTTATTGTCAAACTTTTAAACTCTTCATTCATTTCAACTATTTCAAATAGATAACATTAACCATGGTTACTTAACCTCTGCTTTTCTTTATCCTGCAGAGAGGTAGTAGTGTATGAGATGCTGAGGGTGCAGCTAACAGGGTTTTGAACCAGCTGCTAACAGAAATGGATGGGATGTCAGCAAAGAAAACTGTGTTCATCATTGGTGCTACTAACCGACCTGACATTATAGATCCAGCTCTTCTGCGTCCAGGGCGTCTAGACCAGTTGATTTATATCCCTCTCACAGATGAAGATTCCCGTCGTCAGATATTTAAAGCTTGCTTGAGAAAATCCCCCATCTCAAAAGATATCGATATTAGAGCTCTTGCAAAGTACACCCAAAGCTTTAGTGGTGCTGATATTACTGAGATTTGCCAGCGTGCATGCAAGTATGCCATTAGAGAGAATATTGAAAAGGTACAGTTTTGAGCTTCTCCAGGTGATGTCTGGTTTTCTATTCAATGAAACCGTGAGTTATGAAAAAACTGTAATAGTAACAGTGAGTGTTTAGAATTTTTTATAAAGCATTTGTTTACAAATTTGATACTTGAAACTTTCTAATGAAGGGAGCAACTGACCAGAAACTTTCTAATGGAGAACTCGCCAACAAGATCGAGAAGAGTATTGAAAGTGATAATGTGAACAGGGAAGAAAATGTGACTGGATGTTGCCAGGGTGTTAATGGGGTTTGTTGTTGCAGTTTTTCAAGTCCTGCACAAAACAATAAGACTAAAGAGAGAAAAATCAGCTAGAATTAGCCCTACATTGAAGGAGAGTGATGTTCTCACAGTTGTTGGTGTGCTTGAAGATGTGGCGGCTGTTGTTGTGGCTTACAAACATTACAGAAGGTCGGGATGAATTAAGCTATAATAATGTCTTCTAACATAAGGTGGTGCCATCCTACACAATTCAACTACACATTTCCTTTATATTTTCGCAACTGATTTTGATGCCTTTTTTGTGTTTAGATCTGTTCCGATAACCTACATATGTGATGTTGGTATCTCTTAATCATTTGGTCATCTTTTTAACATCCATGTCTATTTCTTTTAATGGAATTGGGATCTTATGCAAAGTGATTTTTGAGTAGTATAGCAACCATTGATTTAGAGTTTTTGCATGTTTTTCAGGATGGTCCACATCGGCAGAAGCCGAAAAAGAACAATGCACTCGAGGCTTCTGAAAGTATGAGAAGTAAAAAGGTACGTTGTTAGGTTTGCTGTGTTGAGTACGTGTGAACAACAACAATTTGTATTTTTTTCGCTATTCTTATGTTGGATTATTGTTGTCATGTTGCAGATATCTGCTTGATGGGATCCAGTTGAAGCATGTCGGCCTTTAATAGACGAAGCACCGTGGCCTTTAATAGATGGGATACAGTCGAAGCATGTTAACGCGAATTTCGATTTGATGTCAGAATCACAGTTTGCCCCTTTTTAGTCTCAAAAAGATCACAATGCCGCAATGATTTTGGCTAACTCGCTATGAATCCAAATAGCATGTACTGTTTACTTCAGTTTTTCTATAAAGGTGGGATACATAACTTTCCTAACGTGTGCCAGATTATCTTCAAACACCAGAGGAGAGCAGTTCGGTCGGAAGTGAGTATGAAGATGATAAAGGCATGGAGAAAGATTTTAGTATGGATGCATTTCATGGTCACCCTATGATTCCAGATGAGGATATTTCTTTTGCTAATTCAGCTTAAATTCCAAATGATAAGGTGGATTTAACAGAAAGCAGCGGTCAGCTAACGTTGGTTGAAGATTCTGGACCAGGTGCTACAAAAGATATATCTGACAGGCATGAATTGCAGGTTGATGTTACTAATGCTGTTTTTGATAATGAGATTAACTTTCTGCTTCTTCTTCTGAAACGATTGATTTTTTAAATGATCACAATCAAGTAAAGATGGTTGCTGGAGCAGTTGACTCACCCTCTCAAACGAAGATGGTTAATGTAAAAAGAGGCCTTATTGATACCGCACCTCCATTTGAATCTGTGAAGGAAGTTGTTTCTAAGTTTGAAGGAATTATTGATTGGAAGGATCATAGAATCCAGACTGTGGAGGTATATTTGTCTGCATTTTTTTTCGTGTGATCATCATTTTCAATTTACATTCTTCACATTTCTTGCATGAAGTTTATACAATATCTATTAGAAAATAGGTAAGAGGCAAATGTTGTTATGGGGGAGAAAAAGAAGACCAATTGTCTTCACTTTAGTATCAAGTTGGTTATTAGTGGTAATTGCTGTAGTTTTTCTACAACTGCAATACTAATAGGTTAAGAGGATTGCTTTGGTGACTGTTTGCATGTTGGTATGTTGATAATAATTATTGTATAAACTTATTATGAGGCATGCGTGCATATAGCATAAAAGAGACGAAGTCCATGAAGCACGAAGTCCATCACCAACTAGAACACACTCGCCAAACGCAATAAAGCGTTTAAGGAATCCCAAAACGCCTCAACAAAACTATTGGACTTAAAAAAAGAAGCTGATGATGTAGCAACAATCTTCACGCGACAATCGACGCCTAATCTCCCAGCTTCGATGTCTCCAGCTATGGCATAAACATCGCTTGGCTCTCTATTATTGCTCACTGCAACAGACACAAGACATGTATCATTTAGTGCCATTAATTTATCGTAGATGCCATTAATTTCACATTTTTTTGTGTGGTTTGATTTCAGTTTTTGTTTTCCGGTGTTGATTGCTTTTCTGAAAGTGTAGACATCAAGATCTTCTATTAAGGATCTGTGATAATTATTTGTAAAGTTTTCTTTGGATATACTTCATGATTTTGATAATTGATTCATGTATCTAATCCGTTTTGCATAGTTAGGTCTTGATATCTAAGTCTTGATACAATGGACATGGACAGAGAACAATTACAGGATACCAAAACTAAAAACTCTCCTTGTCTTTATATTTTTTTTATTTGTCACTGTAAAATATATATGTACATGTATCATTTAGTGTTTAGTACACGTAATGCATGTTGGTTTGCAGTCTGAATTTGGAGATATTGGAGATGAGTGTCTGGATATATTGAGATATTGGAGATGAGTGCTTCTGCGGAGTGAACTACTTAACATGGTTTAAAGGAGATGTAGATAGTCATCTTTGGGTCGTTGAGTTGTATATTTTGTTGCTATGCTAAGATTTGAATATTTCAAAATCATTCCTTCTGTTTCTATGCAAGTTTGTGCTTAGATTTTCATATTATTTATTATTGTTATTTTAATATTATTAGTAATTAGTAATTTAGATTTGGCTATTTGGTAAGGTTCATTAACGAATAATAAACATGTGGCAAGAGCAGTACAAGCTATTTGGAGGGATATTATAGGTTCTCACAGCTTTGTTAATTAACCTTGACTATTCAATTTCATGTTTCAAAAATATTAGTTTTTTTTTAATAAAAATAATAGAAACCAATTTATTATCTCTTTTAATAATTAATCATAATTACTATTTATAATTTTAAAAGATAATCTAATTTAGAAATAAAAACAAAATAAATAGAGGATTTTTAAATTATAATTTTTTGAAATTCAAACTAAATTTTACTTTTTTTTTTGTAAACACACGAGTATTGATATGGAACACACACATGATATTGATATTAAGTTATTGAATTAAATATTGAATAATTACAGGAACAAATTTATTATTTATTAAAAAATTAGAAATAATATCAAAACAAAAATATTTATATATAGGAATAATTAAGCTATTGAATCAAATATTCTTATATACGAAAAAAAATTATAAAAATAGATTTATTATCTCTTATAAAAATAATAAACTAATTTAGTTAGTAATAATTAATAACTTTTTAATAAGCAATTTGTACCCAGTGAGATCGGAACCTGAATTAATAAACTATTTTGATAAAAGAATTTTATTTATAAAAGAGAGAACAATTTTATAACACACCTATACTCGTGAGAACGCACGAGTAGCATACCAGTACACAAATAAATGCATAGGTAATCATACCAAAATTCGTGTGAACGCACGAGTTATTGATTTTTTGTACAATTATAGAAAACAAAAGTAAAAATAATATATTAATCCAAACACAAAAAAAGTGTTATTTTTTAATTATTTATTTACTATTGATATATATATATATATATATATATATATATATATATATATATATATATATATATATATATATATATATATATATATATATATATATATATATATATATATATATATATATATATATATATATAGGGAATGTATCAAGTAGGAGGGTTTTTAAATAAGAGATAAGAGCATTCAATGCTAACCATTAGATTAATCAAGAGAGAGAAATAATAATTATATTAATATTATAATTAATAATTTAATTTCTCTCTCTTGATTAATCCAATAGTTAGGATTAGATGCTCTTATCTCTTATTTAAAAATTCCTCCTACTTGATACATCCCATATATATATATATATATATATATATATATATATATATATATATATATATATATATATATATATATATATATATATATATATATATATATATATATACGATTGATTCAAATATTTTTATATATGTAATAATATATTTGATTTGTAAATTGATTTTAATCAATTAATATTAACGGGAACATGAATTTAGTAATTAAAATATTGAATATTAACGGCAATATTAAATTACTGATCAAAATATTGAATATTAACGGGAACATAAAGTTACTGATCAAAATATTTAATAATAACGGAAACATGAATTTACTAATAACAGAAACATAAAGTTACTGATAAAAATATTGAATATTAACAGAAACATGAAGTTACTGATCAAAATATTAATATTAGCGGAAACATGAAGTTACTAATCAAAATATTAAATATTAACGGGAATATGAAGTTACTGATAAAAATATTTAATATTAATAGGAACATGAAGCTATTGATCAAAATATTAATATTAACGGGAACAGAAAATTACTGATCAAAATATTGAATAATAGCGAGAACATGAAGTTACAGATCAAAATATTGAATATTAACGAAAACATGAAGTTACTAATCAAAATATTGAATCTTAACGAAAATATGAAGTTACTAATCAAAATATTGTATATTAAAGGGAACATGAAGATATTGATCAAACTATTGAATATTAACGGAAACATTGAATAATTAATTAAAATATTGAATATTAACAGAAAGCGATGTTAATATGTTGAAAGTAAATGTAATTAAGTTTATTGTATTGGACAATCAACATTGTGTTGTGTATTCTTTATGCAGGTCACATTTTGTTCTACTATTGCTAAAACACTAATAATTTAAGCCAAATAATTAATCTTTCCAATTTTTATTGCATACTAATCAAAGAACACTAATTATTCTTTTATTTAAAACCAATTATTTCTCAATGAAACCTCTACATTTCTTAAATGCATCTTTAGTTTTGTATTATTCAATCTAAAACAATATAAACTTTATTTTATTAATTACTTTTTATTTTCAATATTCAGTTTTTTTAATATTAGTATTTTTATAAATTTACCCATTTTAACAAAAATTCAGTCTTTTACTAATACCTTTTATTTTCCTCAATCCAAATGCGCGAAAACGACGGGTACCCGTGCGAACGCACGGGTATCACACTAGTTATAAAAAAAAAGTTACAATCAAACAAAGGTGGCAAGCACTAGTTGGCCAATTGTAGATATTGAACTCACCTGCTGGCACCCCATAACCAACATCATTACACATTATAATTATACTATTATACTACATCCTTAACATTTGTCTTAACAAAAAAGCTAAATAAAATAAAATAAATTAATGCATCCCCTATTAAAAAAGAAAAGACAAGAAGTAGAAAATATAGAAAAAGAGAAAAAGAAAAGAAAAGATAAAATAAAAGAGAAAGTGTGAGACAGACACTAAGATTAAGAAAGAGAAAAACAAAACAAAAATAAAACCCGGGTTCAACGGGTCAAATCAATAACTCTTCCAATACTTACAAAACCACAGGTTTTTTCTCATTCACCTTCTTCTTCTTCACACACACAGAGGTTACTTACTCTCTCAACAACAATGGTTTCATCAGATCCTGGTATGTATGTCCCTTGGCATTTCCTCTTTGTTATGTAGTTTTCACCATTCATATTCATTGTTTTGTGTTGGATTTTTAGCTCACCTTTCAAGTATATAACAAACAAGAGTTTTTGTTTTTGTTACTATGTTTGTTTATTCCTTTTTTTGTTTATGTTTAATGTGAAATAAATGAGTAACATTAATGGTTTGGTTTGTGAAAGTGGTGTATAAGGTATAGTTGATGTCAATGGAAAAGGAAATTTTTGTGTGCAAGATTTGATTTTTCGGTTGTTGTTCCATTTTTTAATGGAAAATAAATATGGGTTTTGTGTAAGAGGAATAGGGTATGTCTCCTTCCCTAAAAACCCTTGATATCCCTCTTACTTTTTATGTCATTTCATTTTTGCATTTTTTATGTTTTTTGTTTTCTTCATTTTTAATGATGATTATTACTACAAGTTAGTGTTTCAATGTAGAGATTAATTGCATTTTGATTTTGCAGATTGTCATTTTGGTGTCTGCTTTTTATTTTATGTCTCAGTTTGAACAATCCTTAGCTAGATTTTGATAACCTTTAGGCTGAACTCCCGATTACTTCGGTGCCGCCCTTTTCTCGAGAACTAGATGGTTAAGATAAAAAAAGATGAAAGTTTGTTACTTAGTCTTACTTTTTCAATTTTGATCTTTGATTTGTGATTTGCATTGCAGGTTGTTGATACTTGATAGCATGATTAGAGAAAATTCGCTTACTTGTATAAAGATGTGTGAATTTTGATGTTTTAAGGGGAAAGAAGTTGAGGATCATGGAAGAAATACAGTCTCAGTCAGATAATTATAGGTCTTCTTCATCATCGGCTAGTAGTCCGGCGAGTAGGGTACCGTCAAGCAACTTTTTCTATCTGCGTAAACCCGGTTCGCTAAGGCAACCGATCTCGTTTGAGGATTCACCTGAGTGGGATGATACTACTGATCTTGATGTTAGAGTTGAGGAAGGAGGTGACTCTATTAATGCTGCAACAACACCGGCTTCACCTTCTCTCTCGAAGCTCAACAGCGGCTCCTTGCCTTCACCGCATCTACCGGAAGGTGCTGTCATTCCACGGAAGATTGCTGGGGCTTCTGTTGCTTGGAAAGATTTGACTGTTACTATAAAGGGAAAAAGAAAGTATTCTGATAAGGTTATTAAGAGTTCAACCGGTTATGCATTGCCCGGGACATTGACTGTAATTATGGGTCCGGCTAAATCAGGGAAATCTACATTATTACGAGCCATTGCAGGTCTTGAAGAACGCTTTAATGTCCTTTTTTACTAAACAATTCAAATGATATTCATATTAGTATTTTGGTAATCAAAGCTAAAATGGAACTTTCTCTTTACCTCAGGAAGATTGCATCCTTCAGCTAGGATGTACGGCGAAGTGTTTGTGAACGGAGCGAAATCGCAAATGCCCTATGGATCATATGTGAGTTCAGTGCCTCATTGTTTATTCAATTTCTGAATTTCCATTATGTTTATAGTTGTTCAGTTCAAGAATGGATGTTTCTTAATTTGCAGGGTTATGTGGATAGAGAAACCACTCTGATTGGATCCCTCACTGTGCGCGAGTTTCTGTATTATTCAGCCTTACTGCAACTTCCCGGTTTCTTTTGTCAGAAAAAGAGTGTAGTAGAAGATGCTATACACGCAATGTCGCTAGGTGAGCATGCAAATAAGCTTATAGGCGGACATTGTTATATGAAAGGACTTCCTAGTGGCGAGAGAAGGCTTGTTAGCATTGCTAGGGAGCTTGTGATGAGACCACGTATTTTATTTCTAGACGAACCTCTTTATCATTTGGACAGGTGTTTATTTATTTGTTTTTTTCAATTAATTTTTCCTGTAATAATCCTCTATTCATTTCTTGATAGTATTCCATATTTAGAGCAATTTTTTTGTTAACATCCTTTTCGTTATATATCTGTTTTAAGTGTCTCGGCACTTTTGATGATGGTTACATTGAGGAGACTTGCAAGCACCGGTTGCACTCTTATCATAACCATCTACCAGAGTAGCACGGAAGTTTTCGGTCTTTTTGACCGAATTTGTCTGCTTTCCAATGGAAATACCTTGTTCTTCGGAGAAACGTTAGCTTGCTTGCAGGTAACTTATCTTCTATACTTACCTATCCCTGCACAAAACTTTGATTAAGAACGATGAGTATGGTTCCAAATGTGTCAAGAACTTAACTTTTTTCGCCAAACCTACTCGTCCAGTAAAAGGAATATATATCTTGCAATTGACTGTTATAATTTTATGTTCATACAGCACTTCTCGAATGCTGGATTTCCTTGTCCGATCATGCAAAGTCCTTCTGATCACTTTTTACGCGCAATTAATACAGATTTCGACAGGATAATTGCTATGTGTAAAAACTGGCAGGTAATTGCTATGCGTCATTGCTATATTAATGATAACAGACGAAGCTCTTTTAAATGCTATGCTATTATTAACATTTTCATTTTGATAGGATGACAACGGAGATTTTTCTTCCGTAAACATGGACACTGCTGTTGCTATACGCACACTTGAAGCAACTTATAAGTCATCTGCAGATGCTGCTTCTGTTGAAACAATGGTTCTGAAACTCACTGAGAAGGTATGTCATAGCCGCTATGTAAGATAGAACTTCGGTTATATCGGGTTTTTCAATAACTCATTAACTTTAGTTTAGAGTCTTTTTAAAAAGTATTATTGAATTTCCAGGAAGGTCCGGCTCTCAAAAGCAAAGGGAAAGCTAGCAATGCTACTCGGGTAGCGGTCTTAACGTGGAGATCTCTATTAGTCGTGTCAAGAGAATGGAAATATTACTGGCTTCATCTTATTCTTTACATGCTCCTCACACTGTGCATTGGTACTGCATTTTCTGGTTTAGGTCATTCTCTGTCTTCTGTTGGGGTGAGTCTCGACTTGACAACTGCATATATAGTTATACTCGATATAAATTAAATTTTAACACGCTTTATATTGCAGGGAAGAGTTGCGGCAATTTTTGTATTTGTGTCATTCTGTTCACTTCTAAGCATCGCCAGGGTACCTGCACTTATGAAAGAAATCAAGGTAGTTTTTCTTACGCTTTTTCAACTTCACAATGCGATTGACAATGCGTGAATATTATTTATAGTAATAGACATGTCTTCTTTTTGCAGATATATGCGTGTGAAGAATCAAACCAACATTCGAGTACATTTGTATTTTTAGTTGCGCAGCTCTTGTCCAGCATTCCATTTCTTTTTCTCATCTCCATTACGTCAAGTCTAGTCTTCTACTTCCTAGTAGGACTAGAAGATCAGTTCAGCTTGTTAATGTACTTCGTGCTGAATTTCTTCGTGACTCTCTTGCTAAATGAAGGAATCATGCTAGTTGTCGCTACTTTATGGCAAGAAGTTTTCTGGAGTGTCTTGACACTCTTATGCGTACACGTGAGTTCTGCTGCCCATTTGTCTCAAGCAATGTGACTACTGAACTAAGTACTAATGCATATATATACACGCCATTTCAGGTGGTCATGATGCTTTCAGCCGGCTATTTCAGAATTCGAAGTACTTTGCCAGGGCCAATATGGATGTATCCAATGTCCTATATAGCCTTTCATACATACTCGATTCAGGTAAAGATAATTGATATGCATCGACAGTGTAAAATAGTATTACAGAGACATCTAATCATCTAATTTACTCATCTTGATCTTTCTTAGGGCCTATTGGAGAACGAGTATCTAGGCACTTCCTTTGCGGTTGGGGAGGTAAGGTCGATATCTGGTTTTCAAGCTCTTCAAGGTGCCTACAATATCTCCCCCGATGCTAATGCGAAATGGAAAAATCTGTTGGTTTTGTTTCTGATGGCGATAGGTTATCGAATTTTAGTGTTTATTTTATTATTTTTATTCGTAGGGAAAAAAATATCCCTGCTTAAAAGTTTCAAGTGTAGCAATAGGGATACAACAGATACAAGTTGATTTGATAGGAATTTTGTTTAGTGATTTTACAATGTCACATTTGTATAATTGGTTTTGATATAGTTTTGGCTGTGAACTATAGTTTTGTGAATTTATCTTTAGACTAATGAAGAGGAAATATGAGATTAATTTGGTATATCACTTGATATTGGTGCATGCATTTTTGCTTTTTTATGAAAGGTACTTGTTTGTTGTGATGTTAAATAATTGGTTTATGATGTAGCTAAATCTAGATGCATTGAAATTTGGGTTGAAGGTATGATTCTGGTGATGGGGCATGGATGGTCCTCTATATGTTTTTTTTGTCCACTTGTTTTGAAGTGGCTTTTTCTTTCATTGATGTTTGTGTAATGTGTGGCATATGATATGAATAGTTGCTATAAAGGGGGTCATGAACCGACCAAGTTTTTCTTTTTAAGATTACAATACAATGTACATTGTAAAAATGTTTGTAACATACCCTTGAGGTTCAAAAAAATCTTGAGGTTTATGGTATAAAAACAGAAAACGTGGGGGTGTGAGGGAAAGGAAAATAAGGAAGAGTATATTTGTCCAAACCAAATTTTTTTTGTAGTACAATACTATTTATGGGTCATATTTAACCATTTCCATGAGTGAATATCACAAACCCAAAATCAAATAACCATATCATAATTTCATGAGGGCATTACTCTTTACACCTCATGCCTTGCTCACATATCCCGCTGAAGATTTGAAATTAACCACAGAATTTGGATTCTAATCTTCGGTCGCATATGCTGGTGCTCTTTGTTATGTAACTTTCTTTTTATTCTTACAAAAATAAACACAAATAAACACGCAAACAAAGTAAAACACAATTGTGTGGGTTGTCTCTCTTGCAACGCCTTTTAAAGGTCATTAGTTTGACCGTTTGAACTTCATGATTAAGAGGGTGCTTCCTTCAAACTTAAATCCTTCACATTGTGCCTAACAAATGTTGGGTTCCATTTGAACATATCCAACCATTTCACATATGCTTTACCCTTTTCTTTCTTTCTTTCTTTTGTGAGGGAGTTCATACTCGAGGTCTGGTGTTAAAGGTTTCTTTTCCACTTTTGGAACCGTCCTGTGTGCTAGTCTTAAGCTTTTTGTTTTAAAGTTTTGGTTTTGAGTGGCAAGACTTTCATTGAGTGCCTTCTTGTAAGCCTCGACTCCTTTATCTTTTCTAACCTGACTAATATCACTCGCTAGGTACACTTTCACTCTATCATGGGGGATTGGTTCAGAGGGGGACTCATCGACATGTTTTTTTAACTATATCGAACCTGCAGCAAGAGTATTTGAAAATGAGGCTTTTTATAAGTTTAGATAATAAGAACTCAATATTTTCATCCCATACTTCAAAAGTGAGTTTCCATCGCTTAACATCTATGACTCCCTTAGTTGTGGCAAGGAAGGATCTTCCTAATAGGATTGAGATTTCATAATTCTTTTGTATATCCATTACGACGAAGTCTATAGGAATGATAAGTTGTTATATCCTTATTTGCACATCTTACACAATTTCTACTAGCTACTTGACTCACATATCTGTCAACTGTAAAGATATTCTAGGGGATTTCATCCCACCAAGGCATAGTTTTATAAAGACAAACAAATGCATGAAGCTCACACTCGCCCCTAAATAACATAAAGCTCTCTCGAAATTCATTTGACCTTTAACATAGGGAATTGAAAAGTCATATGATATTTTAATTTTGGAGGCAACTTGTTTTATATTATAACACTACACTTTTTTGTTATTCATTTCTTGTCTTGTAAGCTTTACACCAGTAGCTTTCACTGGATGTTTGTAACCATCCATCAGAAGATCCTATAAGTCACCATCTAGACCAAGGAAGTAACTTTCAAGTTTGTCTTTCCAGTATTCAAAGTTTTCACCATCAAATACTGGTGGTCTAGTATAACCATTGTTACCATTTCCATTGTTTTGCTCAGCAGAGCCAGATGTAGATGTATGTGTTGGATCTTCACCAGCCATCTTGACTTAAGCGTTTTTCTCTTCCTGAATCTTTTCTAAACACGGTTAAGTGCTTGCACCTTAGAACCGGCGCTCTGATGCCAATTGAAGGATAGAAAAACACTTAGAAAGGGGGGGGTTGAATAAGTGTAGCTTTAAAACTTGTAAGATAAAAACAATTTGCACAATGATTTTTATCCTGGTTCGTTGTTAACTAAACTACTCCGGTCCACCCCCTTGGAGTGATTTACCTCACTTGAGGATTTAATCCACTAATCACACAAGATTACAATGGTTTTCCACTTAGATAACTTCTAAGTCTTCTAGAGTATTCTGATCACAACCTGATCACTCTAGGAACAAACTGCTTAGATACCCTCTAAGACTTTCTAGAGTATACTGATCACAACCTGATCGCTCTAGTTCTTACAAATTAATGTAAACAAATTCTTATAAGAGTTACAATGCTTCTTAATAAGCTATTATCACAACTGTGATTTTCTCTTAAGTTTAAGCTTAATCTCACTAATATATTACACCAGCAATGTAGTGAGGTTGAAGATGAAGTTTGAGAGCTTTTTGAATTTGATAGCGTTTCTGTATATTTGCGCAAAAAGTTGTCTTCAGCTTCTCATCAGAACTTCTATTTATAGGCGTTTGAGAAGATGACCGTTGGGAGCATTTAATGCTTTGCGTATTCCGTACAGCATTGCATTTAATGTTTCACTCGTTTGTCAACTACCTCGAGCCTTGCTTTCGCTGTGTCTACTGACGTTGCCTTTAATAGCTACTAACGTTCCTTTTGTCAGTCAGCGTAGCCTGCCATCTTGTACTTGCTTCTGATCTGATGTTTGTGTAAACAACGTTTGAATATCATCAGAGTCAAACAGCTTGGTGCAGAGCATCTTCTTGTCTTCTGACCTTGAAGTGCTTCTTAGCGTGATACCATGAGAACTTCAGTGCTTCTGCTTCTGATCTCAAGTCCTTCTGATGCTTCCATAGACCATGTTCTGATTCTGCTTGACCATCTTCTGTTGTCTTGCCAGACCATGTTCTGATGATGCATGCTGAACCTTCTGAGTCAGTGCTTCTTGCGCTGATTTTGTGCATACTCTTTATGTGATTCCTGAAATGGAAATTGCATAGGATTAGAGTACCACATTATCTCATACAAAATTCATATACATTGTTATCATCAAAACTAAGAATATTGATCAGAACAAATCTTGTTCTAACATGGTTTACCCAGCAAGATTGAACATTATTTAGGGATTTACCCAGGAAGATTGAACATTATTTAGGGATTTTGAGCTCATTTATGTGATTTTTTTATCCATAATGCACTAACTTTTCTGGATATGAGAAAGCAAAATATCACAAGAAAGGAGGATAACTGCAAACTGGGAGAAATGACTTAAAGAAATACAATGTTGACTCTTCAAGAACTGTACTCTAGCATGCAAAAGGAAATAGACCCTATCAAACGTATCAAATCACTAACACGCAGTTCTCGATCGAGTGTTTTGGTTTCCAAGGATCATAATTGTAACACCCTAAACCCTGAAATTTATATATAAAGCATTACACAACAATTTAAGGTGTCACCATCGACAATCCTTCAACAACACATAATCATTTAGCAACACACAACAAAAAAAATAACAACAACATACAACACTTGCCATCGCACGCTCGCCTTGACTTAGGGTATCATTGTGGCAGTTTCGATCTTATTTCAAATAAATAAAACAACACAACTTAGGACATTTAGTCTCAACTTCAAAATTATATAAAACTGCTTTTAAGGAAGTGAGTTATCGAAATCAACTCTCATCAACTTCAATCATCGACAAAATAATTAAATAAAATCCAACAAAAGAATAATAAGCAAATCAAACGTTCCCAACCCCGATGTTACAAAATCAGAGCAAGACTTCTAAAACAACGACAAAACTAAAGGAAATAACTCAAAAAGCTAGCTTTCACCTATAACAACAAACTCTACTCCTGAGTATGGGTAGACCCATTAGGGCTAGCCCATATGAGCATGGGTAGACCATTAGACCCGCATAATTATAAATTTTAAAAAATATATATTAATATTTATATTGTTTACTCCAAAATAGCACATTGATTTTTCTCTCCTCACTAAATTTTATCTCTATTCTATTCAATCTTTCTCTTTTAAATATTATACATTAATATAATCAACATTCTCGCATCGCATTATATTAGTTTTTCTCTTATGTTAAATATTCAAGTATTATTTTATACATTTTAAACATATATTGTATTTAAAAATTATAGTATTTATAATATATAATATAGTACTTAAAAATGTATTATGTTTAAAATAATATAATTTTTAATTTTATTTATAATAAATATTATGGAGCTTTAATTTTAATTTTTTAAAATAAAAAAGTCCGTTTAGGGTGGGGTAGTCTGAAATCCATCTATGCTGGGCTCGGGTAGTATTTCTCGAGCCCATATTAAATCGAGCTTTTTCGGTCCAATCTTAAAAATCTCAGGATCCATCAGGACCGGTCCGTTTAGGGTCGGGTAGCCCATTTTGACAGCTCTACCTACACCCTACCACAATCCGCCAGAAACAAAATACAAGAACAAAACCACTGGGCAACTACGAAATGCATAAAACATAGAGCACTCCATAATCCACCACTTACCAATCTTAACTACACTTCCATGTTGGAGAATCAACTGAGGCAACAAAACCTTCAAGACACCTAAAGCACTAAAAAAGGACCACCCTAAACAAATAAAACCTTTTGCGCCACACAATTACTCATCCACCATTACAATCCAAAAATGGCAGCTTTAGCACACTAAAACCTCCATCAAACACTCACAGAGATAGCAGACGCCAAATTAGTTTTCGAATTAAATCTCTATGATATCGATACTAGCCCTTGGATTCAAACACCACATTGTTGCATTGAACTTAATCCTATTTGCTTTAGTTTTCAGCCAATTCCATGCATACATTTTCACGTCCTCCATCAAATCTTCAAACTCAATATCTTTGTCTTTGAATAATTTTTTTGTTTCTTGCAATCCAAATACGCCAAACACATACAAATCAAATCACTTTAACCTGATTTGAGACTTTGTTGTCTCCGCCTAATAGTCTTTCAAACTGGTCCAACATTGAAAGACTATCATTGTGCAACGCCGATGAAATATTTAACCAGCAACATGCAACATATCAGACCCTTGCAAAAACTAGACGTTCAAAAATAAATGAGACACAAACTCTTTATTTCCGCACTCTCCGACACATTAGATAAAACCTTGCCATATGAATCCTCTCCAAAACACATTGTTTCTTCTAGCTATTTTATTACAAAAGATCCTCTAAGTTAAGCAAGTGACTTTTGACAGAATCGCTTTATGCCACACCTTAGACCAAACCGGGTTAGACGGGTTACTAATTTGAGACAAAATGACCTTATACATTTGAGTAGCAAAATATGCGCTAGGAGCAAACCAATCTCCGATATTAAGATGACAAATGATGTTTTATCAACTAGAGTTGTCTTTACTTGTGATTCTGATTGAATCAACACTCGTCTTGTATTTATTAACCAAAAACCTATCCTACTCTCAAGCTTATTTTCCACTTCTATTTTTCTTATGATTCTCATTTTGCTACCAAGACAATTTGCAGAAGTTAAATTTATGGTCTGATGCACAAATACATTATGCATACCACCACTACTGCAGTACACGACTATTTATTATTTAGGGTAGCTTTTAGTTATGGCTTAATTACTAGTAAATTTATGGCGTGATGCATAAATGCATACTAGTACATAGCTCCGGTTTCATTCTAATACACAGTTAGGCATGATCCAATTCCAAACACCACTTTCATTGAACAAATCAAAATTACATCACTTACATCAATAATACACACTTGTATGAGTTCACACCTAAACAACCTCAATTCTCAAATATTTCCGCTTTATATCTTTTTGGATTTATTTATTTTGTAATATTTAGTTTAGTTAAATCATATTTTAAAATTATTTTCTGACGTCGATAATGTGATATTTCCACATTCTCATTTTTTCATGTGAACTTAGTAAAAATGTCACAAGTCATGGTAGGTAGGTGGTGCTAAAATAGGTGTTAGGTGGTAAAATTACAATAAATGTTAAAATAAAGATCACAGTATGTCCAATTTTAAAACGTGATTAAGTTAAGCCGCTTTTATTAAAAAAAAGTTTGTAAAAACACATGAAATTAGGAAAGTTGATTAATCTAATCTAATCTTATGAATGAGATAATAGTAATTAACACATGAAATTAGGAAAGTTGATTAATCTAATCTAATCTTATGAATGAGATAATAGTAATTAATCTGGCAAACAACACATAACAGAACGCGTAATTTGACTGAAAATTGACAAATGAGTTTGTTATCAGAAACAGAAACGAACACCAATGAGTCCACCAACCTTCTTCTTCTTCATCTTCATTCTTCTTCCCGCGTAAAACCCTATTCTCTCTTTCCTTTTCCATGACGACGTCGTTTTTCAACGGCGAGAGAGTCGTTGTTCTTTTCTTCATCTCCAGAATCCTCTTCTCTCTCCCAATCTCTCTCATCTCCCATGGCGTTTCTCTCTCCCTCATCGCCATCGCCGCATTCCTCCTCGAGATCTCTGTGGATTCCTCCATTTCTCCCTTCCCTCTCAGCACCAGGTACATCTCTTCTTCTTCCTCTCTCGCTCTCTCTCCCTGTCTCTCTCTGATTCGTTGATTGATTTCCCCTTTTCAGACCTGGTGCTTCCTCCGGAATTCTTCTCGGTGCAATCACTCTTCCGTCTCTCATTCTCTCCAAATTGATACAATCATCACGTGGATTCTCGCTCCAACAAATTCAACCTCAAGGTTTTTGTTATTTTTTCCCCTTCATTGCGAATTTCAGTCTTAGGGTTTTTATATATATAGAATTATGAATTGCGATTTTGTGATGTGTACGAAATTTTAATGTATAGAGATTGAATATCTGACATTGCAATACTGGGCAACATCTGCCAGCGTCTTCTTTGTGCTTTTATTCCTCGCGTTGAGGCTAAGGATTTCTCATTGGGGTTTAAGGTTTAGCTTCTGTTTCATTTTCCTTCAAACTGTGCTCTGTATTGCTGCTCTTTTGAGCACTTCTCAAATTGGTAAGTTTTTGTTGGGTTATTTTTTTGGAGTGTTGAATTGTATAATTGAGAAATCTGTATTCTGATCAAACTGGTATTGTTTGTTTATTCTTAGGGTTGCACCCTGCACTGAAGCTTTCGTGGGTGTTTTTTCATGGATTGGCGTCAGTAAAGCTAATTCAGCATTTCATGAGAACTTTTCCGTCTTGTGCTTCCATTGGTAGGTCTTTCTTATTCACCTGTTGTGTAACAGGTATTCTTCTGCGTGTTTTAAATTTTATTATCTTGACAACTGATATGGGACTAAAATTTAAAAAATAATTTTGGGTAGAAATATGGTGTTTGTGATTTCAACTTACAAGAACACACTTGACGTTAGGAATTTATCAATAGCCATGGAAGGCAAGTGCACTTCCTATTTTACCTATCCTGCCTCATATAGTCCTGCCAAATCAAATAAAATCACCAAATCTGTTTAGAAAGAACTATGGGAAAATTAACCTTTCCCACGTGAGAGAACCCTTGCGGGCAGCAAATTTTTAATGTACAAATCCCCTCAATATGAGAGGTAAAAGTTACTGAACCTAGTTAAGAGAAACTTCACTGTAAAATATAATGAATACATTATAGTATTCTCCAACCAACAAGGATAATGCAAGTAGCTCCTATTCACTGCCAACATCAGAGTAGAAATCCCTAAAGACAACATTCAACAAAAATAATCCACAAGTACAATGGTGAGAAAAAATCCAACCATACAGATCTAAAGCCCACAGTTTCAAGCAAGATTATCAACTAAAATTTACTGAAAACAGCGCTTAAGCAAGTAGCAAAAAGTGAGTCAATGTTTTCCTGTCCTCATTCTGCCCCGGTTGACACCAAAAAGGAAAAGATAACCAAGTTTTCGAACAACTCTTTCTGTCTCTCTTCTCTTCTACCATTTCACACTTTCTCCTGTTTCCCGTTCTTTCCCTTTTTCTTTTAGTTTCAAAAATATTGGCCATATTCTCTGTTTAAGGCCATGTGCAATAGATTCAGCTCTTCCTTGGACCCTGCCTTGGTGGGAGCTTTCTAGCTCCACCCATGAAGAAGACCCAACCCAACCCAACTAAATCATTATCATATATAAACAAGGTTTCTTTAAATTGTTACTTGATTTTTTGTTTTTTTTGTCCCTTTGCCAGTAGCTGTATTCATTTTTTACCCTTATCTGAAATATGGAAAATGCTGCGTTATTGCCATTAGACGGTTATATCTTAGAATAATTATATACTTATTAGGGGTGTTTAATTTCTCAGCTCGTTTATTGATCATGGTTTCTCACTGACTTTAGGGGAAGCATTTTTGGTGACTGCTGGCATCGTTCTCTATTTTGGTGATATGCTGTTGCTTACTATAAAAAAGGTTAGTGATTTTTAACACAATTTTATATAAAAAGTGTGTGCATATATATATGTTATTCATGATTGCAATGTTTAAACAGCTATGTGGGCTATTGGTGTCATCAGAGTTGGATACTACAGATGAAATAAAACGAAGTGAGATAAATATTATAATTCAGGTATTGGTCCTTATCTTATGATTTTTTTTTATGTTACTAGTATAACTAGATCAGCTGAATTCATCTACTGCTTCTACAGGGGCTTGTCCTTGGGCTTCTGCTATATCCAATAGCTTTGAAATATATTCTCCAAATATGGGAGTGGTTAATAAATACAATTTATTCTGAACAAAAAAGATACTATGAGATTGGGAGATCCCTCATATTTATTGCTTCCCTTGGACTTGCCCTCATAGTGTTTGTACCATTATGGATGCAGTTCGTACAGGAATTTGATATGCATCCCTTTTTCTGGTATGACATCAATATTTGATAATTTTGTTAGCTGCCAGTTACTGATTTTTTCAGATATGATCTGAAATACCATGGAAGTGGTAATAATAGGATGCTTGGAAAGTAGTTTTTTGACTATGAGTTGAGCAGGATATAGGATATTTTGCGCTGGCAGGCGGCAGCTCTGTTACATACATGTTATTAAATAAGGCAACACAAACTGCTGAATACACCCGAAACTGTGGCATGCTGAACATGTTCATTGTAACATCTGATTCCACTGTATTCACACACCTAACATAGACTAATTTGTAAAGATATGAATGTGAGAATCATAATAAAGTCTTAACATAATCCTGCAAATACGGTTGATTTTAAAAAAAAAAAAAAAAAACTATAGAAGCCAATATAGTGATTTGTATGTTGGCTGCACATGCAGCCTGAGTTTATCAGTATCATGAATCCATAGAGAGAAATAGTAATAGAAGAAACTGAAACTTGTTCAACTAGGAGTCCCAGATTGATAAGTTGTTAAACCGTGATGGTAGTCTCATGTTCAAATAATTTTTGGTAAACATAAAACCACATTTTTTTACTTTATCATATCATTATGCCAGCTGTTTTGTTAGATAACTATCTTTTAATGTTTTTGAAACATCTCATTGCAGGGTGCTTTCGTTTGTTTTCTCAGAACCATCCAAAAGACTGTCGTTGTGTATCTATTGGCTGTGTATAATTTCTGTTTCTGTTTTGCGATTCTATACCATCTCTAAGAACAGTAAGATTGAGAGGATTCTTTTGCGGAAATACTACCATCTGATAGCTGTCTTGATGTTTTCACCGGCCCTTATCTTTCAGGTAGTTCGCGAGACTAGATTGTTTGTTATCTAATGGTATTGAGTGGATTCTGCCACTTGGTATCCATTATCCATTTTCTTTTTCCATTAAATTCCAGTGCCTTGTGTTTTGTTGTGATTGAAAGCAGCAGGGGAAAAAACTATTCATCATAAGCCTTCTATTTAATGATTAATGCATATGACAATCTATAATGTGTCATTATTTTTTGAAAATGTTTTTTAAAATTCCTCACTTTATTTTTTAAATTATTGTATGGTTTCTACTTTTGCAATGAAAAATAAATAATTTGTTTTTTAATCAATCAAATAGTTTAGGAAAATGAGAGATTATTGTAAGTATTAATTGATACGTGCAAGTCTAACTGATACATTAATTTTTTTTACAAATGCTATTTAAAAGTTAGTTTTCATTTTATGGTTAAGAAAAATAAAAGGAAAAAGAATAATTGAGCCATGACGTGTACAACAAAAACATAAATATTTTTTCCTTTACACCAGCATTATAGAGGTCATTAGTTGTACGAGAATATGTTTTATGTTGATCGACTGTGCTAATGTATGTCAGATGTAATGCTCACTTTTTTTTATTGTTTTCAGCCAAAATTTCTCGATCTAGCTTTTGGCGCAGCATTGGCGGTTTTCTTAATATTAGAAATTATTCGAGTAAGTATCTTGAAATGCATTCAGCTTAGTTTTGATGAGATCGTACTTTAAAAGGGTGATTTGTGTTTGCTTGTTTCTTGTTGATTTTATTAATAACAATCCATAAGGAATCAATATTTAAATTCATTATACTACAGTTTGGAAAACTGCTATCAGATGTATCTTTCTTTATGTGGCCAAAACAAATAATTTGAGTGGGTCCTGTGAGATGTATTTGCAATAGTCTGTGTATTGATGATAAAAAAAGGAACTGGATAAAGTATGAAACTGAGACACATTGCAATCTGCTAGAACAATTTCTGTAGAGATACGTCATTAAGTTTCTGATTTCATGGAAATTTGTTGAATTTTTTTAAAATTATGATTTTGTGAATTGATCATTTAAACCCAACAATACTAGTGTTGTGCAATGATATCTATTATCAATTCAATATTACATGTACAGTCGTATTTCTTATTGCAACCATTCAATGCTAATCATGAAGATATTACTGCCCAAAAGTTCAAATGGTTCAGAGTATGCCTGATTGGTATTCATAAGTTTTCTTGGTTGCATTTTCATTGACATTGTCTTACTTAGGTATGGAGAATCTGGCCCTTCGGACAACCAATAAATCAATTCATGAATGCATTCACCGATCACCGAGACTCTGATCTTCTCATTGTCAGGTATTCTACTCTTTTCACTATAGCTCATATTAGAGTGTTTTTGATACACAACTATATTTAGTTCTCTTTCATGACAAAATTTCCTTTTGCCCAGCCACTTCTCACTCTTGCTTGGATGTGCTCTTCCTATTTGGTTGTCTTCTGGGTACAATGATCGACCTCTTGCACCTTTTGCGGGAATTTTGAGCCTAGGAATTGGCGATACAATGGTAAGTCCTCTATATGTGTGTGGAGGGAGAGTGTACCCAACGGCTGAACTTTGGGGCCATTGCAAGCAATCAACTGATGAATTTTTTTATTCTATTTAATAGGAAACATATGAATTGTATCTTAATGCACAAGGTTTTCGTGCAGTGCGTAGATTTAACTGTTTTTAATCAGTCAGCAATATTTGAACCGTATATACAAGAACCTGAATCGATCTAGGCTGTGACAGTTTTGGAGAAAGTAATCTACTCCCATTTTGGGGAATCAATATGATTTTTTATGAATACTAATGTATGATAATTTTTGTGAGTTTAGACTACTTTACCTGTAAATAAACAGTTCCCATGGAGAAGCAAATTGATTAGGTTCTAAGAGCATCTCCAATGGTAGGATTTTTCAATGAGTTCTCCAACTAGACATCAATATAATAATTAAATATTGAATCAATTTGCCATGCATAGTAGAGTTGCATTGCAATGCAACTAGTAAAAAATTGTGGTACCCAATCAAATTACTTTATGAGGTAAAGTTGTGGGACCCATTTGAATTACATCAATAAAATAAATATTAAATAAATTATTTTGAGATGATATGGCTAGTGAGACTCATAAAAAACTCAAAAATGGGTTGCACCATTGGAGATGGCCTAACGGGTCTGTATTGACATATGAGCATGTACCATTTTGTCTGAGGTGGTGAAATCAAAGACTAATTAAAAGCATTAAAAATATTTTTTTTATTATATTTTTTTAATCCACAAATGTTAAAAGGATTTTTCGGTTAATGGCTGCTTATCTCCGTGGTTGATAGTAATTGATTCTTTATTTTTTGTTTAGGCATCAATGGTTGGGTACAAGTATGGTGTTTTGAGGTGGAGTAAAACTGGCAGTAAGTATTTTTGTTATTAATGATTTTTATCAGTGTTTTCTGTTGCATCATGTGAATGTATAGCTTTCCCATTTTTTCAGAGAAAACAGTTGAAGGTACTGCAGCTGGTATAACGTCTGTACTAGCTGCTTGTTCTTTACTCCTTCCACTCTTAGCATCAGCCGGATACATTTTCACTCAGGTAACGAATTTGGTTAAATGTGGATGTTAGCAAACTCACTATTAGTAATAAAATTGATTTTTTTTGGTGTTGAAATCAAAGGAACTTGATACCTTAGTTCAGTACTTCAGGTCTTCTGTCACTCTTTGCATAAAACAAGTCCCACGTTATTCTTGTTCCTCTTATCCCTGTTTCATATAAGCACCAAAGCTTTATACAGTTATTTTTGTTACCACTGGCATCAAACAATTTTTTTTTGCACCAATAAGTTAAGAGTCTAGTGGACAAGCACTGCCCACTTTGATCCATGCATGAGGAGATAGTATCTGCGGCATGAGGAGATAGTTCAGACTTTAGGATCAACGAGTTGTATGTCTTACGGGGGAGTGCTTGCACTCTTTTCCCCCAACTCTCATCTTTTCTCACATGTGGAAACCGGGCCTTCTTAAGGGATACCTTTATGCTTCATTTCAATCTCTCTTATATCCTGTCTGAGGAGGGGAGAGAAAGGAATGGAAAAGTAACCCTATAGTAATACTGCCAGAGTTGTATACTCCAAGGATAGTGAGATGCAGTTCATCTTAGCGTCCCTTTTAATGACGAGAAAGTACAAAAAGTTACCATTTCTTTTTGATAAAATGAAATGGTTAAAACCTGTTAGTATTCTAGATTGTTTGTTCCTTAGACTATAGAGTTTTTCTTTGACGTCTTTGTTAATAACTTTTTGCAGCATTGGTTCTCTCTACTTCTAGCCGTGACTGCAAGTGGCTTGTTGGAAGCATACACGGCGCAACTTGATAACGCCTTTATACCACTCTTTTTCTATAGTCTTCTCTGTTTGTAGGAATAGCTTCTCACTAAAGCAAGTTTCCTTGAAGAGCAATGACTGGTTTCTGCAAACCTGCTTGGCAGAAAAGGTCAGATAATTATTAACCAATGCAACGGCGATTCATGACAGTTAGGTTTGGTGTACATAGTTAGGATTGTATCTTTATACAGAAGTGATAGGAATACAGGTGTTTTGACCTTTTCTTTTAAAGGGTTAATACCTAACAAATAGCATACAGTATTCAGGATAGGAGGGACAATTTTTCATTTTTTATGAAACACTAGTGCACTTGGTCTAAAGGAATTTTTATTGTTTTCTATATTCACACGAATAGTACTTTTCATTTCTCAAGGTTATGTTGTATATCGGCAATTGGTAGATTAAAATTTTTTAAATCATGTGAGAAAATATTCATATACAATATTACAATGCACTTGTTCTCAAGGAATTTTGTCTTCAATTTTCACACTTGTATTTTTCAGTTTTTAATGTCTCCAAGCCTTTGGCTCCCATGGATGCTTTACTCACACCATATTAATTTTTCAACATTATGATAGGACACCTGGACACTTAACATATTCTAGAAGATTGTGGAATAAATGAACATAAGTTAGTTAAGATATTCTCTGATTATAGGGAATTTCTGTTATAAAAGAGAGGGAAGGGTAGAATTTAATTAAAAAAATGTTGTTAGAAGAGTTACACTTACACATAGCTCTGGTTAAAAAGTCCATAGAACTCTGGTATATGCATTTCATTCCTTTTTTCCATCATTGTAAGAGCTTGAGGCTCACCTTTTCTAATCTATAAAATTTATTTCATCACCTTAACTTCCAAGTCATATCACATTCCTACATCATGTTAGTCAAGAAACTACTGAAATTGTCTCGATGAACTCTAATGTTCCAACACTTGAGAAGAGTGTTTCTAACCCTGTTAAATAAACATTTCATATAGATTTGTGTTAGTAACTTTGAGCAATTGTACCGTAGATTGGGATAATTGAGTGGTTCAGGTATTATGATTACTAATTCTACTGAATTCTCTTGACTTTCATTAATTGAGCTAAAATATGGAAAGTTATAATTGTTCTGGATGAAGTGATATTTTCAACCATTTGATTCTGCAAACTACAGTTGTGATGATCCTTAGCTTCTTCTTGTAAAAATAGGTAGTAATAAACATTAAAGTTATTATTGTATCATGTCTTTAAAGATGGTTATCTATCGACATGTGACCAAAGCAAAATATCCAGAGCTGCATTATTTGTCCAACACTAACAGTAGCTTCAGCTCATGCATGACGAAACTTTGTAGTTATTGGCTTCAAAATTGAGACATTTTTGTCTGGGGATTGCTGATGTATATATGACCCAAGGCAGAGTGAAAGGGATTAGTTAAGTCCAGTTGCTGAACGTGGGACATTCAACTCAACATACGTACCCGAATGAAAGACGCGTTATGTTGTGGGTACTGTGACGCGTTTTAAAGACTAAAAAACCATGTTCAATCACTTTGGACCATGAAAGTTCTGAAGTGCTAGGACAAAAAAGTACGTTTGTAAACTATTTCGAATAGATTGGTCGTGCTATTATCTGTTAGTTGTTACTCTCTCGAATCACTTTTCTATTGATATTTTAGCATTCTTCATATTTTTTATTCACGGCTGTCACCCCTCTAAAAATCAATTTTCACTTTAAAAATTAAATTTTTATTCTACCTTGCATTTTTATTTATTTTTAAATAAAAAAAAATAAACCAAGGGCTATAATTCACTAATGGACCCATCCAATGGCTCATACTGAACTGACTAGTATGAGTTATGGTTCTTAAATCTACACAGAACAGTGACTACAATGAATCATGGTTCTTAAAAATCACGTTTATTATCAAGACAACATCAATTTTAATTGAGAATATTTAGTTAATTCGAAACAAAAGTAAATTTAAGATCAATTAACATGTTTTGATATATTGTGTTAAACGTTAAATTTAAGTACAAAAACACATTTGACCTATGAGTTATAAATTTTAGCATTATGTAGAATCAATTTTAAAGACAATCAATTCTATTTTTAAAAAAAGTTAATCATATCCAAGTTAATTCCACTCATTTAAAATTATTTTTAACTCTTCTAAAATAGAAATCAAAGTATCAAACAGGATGTCAAAATTAATTTTATATTTACTTAAAAATAAGTTAAATATTAAATTTAATTATAAAAAATATGTTTAAATTCAAAAGTTAAAAAATTTCAATTTCAAATTAAAATCTATTACAAAGACAAAATGTCAAAATCAAAATTCTCAATATTTTAAGAAGCAAAGTAATGACGAGAAGAAAAATTTGGCAAGAGAACATAAGAATGCACACAAAGAGACATGTTTAATAAGAGAGTTGGAAGGAGATATGACTAGACGATGCTCAAAAAGAGACGTTTCGTAGTATGATAACTCCTACACACTAAGCACCCACATGCTTTGGTCTCATTCACTCACTGCCTTTTTTTTTTTTTTTTCTTTTTATAAAAAAAATATGTTAGTATTACTTCCGTCCAATTTTATAAGCTATTTTTGTTATTTGATTTTTTAAAAACATATTAAATTATTTAAAATGAAAATGTTATCAATTTTCAATACAAAAATATGAATAAAAAAACAGTTTAAATTTAAAATAATAAGATTGATTCGTATATGAAGTAAATAAAGAAATTAAAAGTGTAATTTAATAAAATATTTAATTGCAGAAATACGTTCGAATATCTAACATTACTTATTCTCCCTTGAAAACCTTTTAAAAGTAAAATTTTAAACATTACATTTTTTTTTGGTAATATTGAAAATCTTTTTTTTTTTCGATAAAAAGACAATATATTCCAAAAAAGATTGATACACAAAAAGGTGGGGGACTAGGCCAAAACCCACTAAAAAATATTTAAACCTGTAAATAGGCAAATCAAGCCTATTTTTTTTACATAGTCATTCATAATATCAACGGGTAAAGAGTCAAAAAGAGTGAAGGAATTAAATGTGCGGTCTAAATTAGCAAAAAAATCCGCACAACTATTACCTTCTCTACATATGTGAGTAATAATGAAGTTAGAATCTAAAACGAACTTAATGCAATTGAGCCATCTGTTTCTGCGTTGCCAAGGAACATGATCGAAGTTCACCGGAGAGAAGGCCTTTACCACCACAGAAGAATCAGACTCCATCCAAAGATTAGTCCAACCTCTATCTTTTGCCAATTCAGTACCACGCAAAACTCCACAAAATTCCGCCAAGAGCGAGGAATTCCAACTAAGAGGCTCAGTAAAAGCCAAACAAAAATCTCCCGAGCAATTTCGAAAAATGTCACCACAACCCGAAGACTGAGTATTATGTACAAAATAACCATCCACATTGCATTTCATCCAATTAAAAGGAGGAGGATTCCAAAAAATTTCTCTAATTAAAGGACCTTTAGGAGGATTAATTCTGATTTGAAAAGCTTTCAGGATATCAAAGTTAAACAAATTATGCCTAAAGCAATAACCTGACTTCTCACAACAAAATTTAACCTGAGCAACAATTGAGGCTTTAATGTTACTCTTGCAAGGAGAAATGTTAGAAAATCGAGTAGCCTTTCGGGCACTCCAAATGGCGTTAAAGACCATGATAAAGGCGACTTTTACCGTGAAGGCTCCTTGAGGAGAATTTGCTTTGAGGAAAATGTTCCAAAAATTGGAATAAGAAAAGCACACCTGGATATTTAAGCAATTGGCCAGCCAATCCCAAAGACCAGAAGCCCAAGCATAGGAGAAGAAAAGATGATCGGTATTCTCCGCATGAACCATACATAACGAACACATAGAAGTAGCGAAGAAACCTCGCCGACATAGCTGATCATCTGTGGAAATTTTATCATGAAGCACACGCCAAAGAAGAAGCGTTTTCGAGTGAGGGATGTGAGAATTCCAAATGGCCGCCGCCCACGGAGGAGGAGGAAAAGCTTTCAATTTGTAGCAGTAGGCTTCCTTAAGAGTCAAAGAACTATTAATAGAATGTTTCCAACATAAATCATCATCAAACTGCTCATCCGAAATAACCGCGCCTGAAAGCCGCGTTTCTAAGAAGGGGAAATGGTCCAACCAAATTGCAGGAACATTGCTGCCAAAATTCAAAAAAAATTCTGCCACAGTAGCTTCTGTATTAACGCCCAAAACAGCAAGAGAGGCTGCATCGCAATCGTTAATAAAAAGAGCACCCGACCACGAATCTAACCAGAACTTAATCTTTCTACCATTACCCAACGATCAAGAAGCGTTTTCCAACACAGTAGGGTATTCCTCTTTAATCTCTTTCTAAATAGAAGATTAAATGCGATACCTCACAATACCATAAGCTCTACTAAATCAGTAAGAAGTTTCCAACTAAATCATTACTACAATGCAACAATATATTTTGTTTAGTTATTTTTGTTAGAGTAATATAATTCATATGTGTTAATTAAGTTAAATAATTTAAATTATTTATTCAAAAATTAATATTTGACAATAATTTTTATTATATTTATATATTAATATAAATAAATTATTAGTATTTGCAAATTCACAGCTTTTGAAAAAAAAATCCCAATTTTTTAATAATAGAGAAAAAGTTTAATGAAATATGTTATAGTAGAATTACATGACTCTATCATATTATACAAGATTTAATCTCCAACAACTTTTATTTATATTTTTTTGATAATATTTAATGTGGTACTTGAAAATCAACATTTAAAAAAAGAAGATATATTATCATAAATAATTTCTGTTTCAATATATTAAGATAATGAATTTTATATAGTCTCAGTGTTAAAAAAAATTGTTATTAACCATGTTGTCGGCAGTACAATTTATGTTTAGTTCTTTTTGACCTGATATATTATATATTTTTTATTTATCTTCTCTTTGAAAGGAGAAATTGTACAAAACAATATATTTAAAAAGAGTCTACCTTATGTTTCAAAAAGAAAAAAAGAGTTTACCTTTATATATATAAACAAGCCAAATTATATTGAAACGTCTAATCTAACGCAAAATGTATAAAAAATGGGACATAGAATCTAAGTATACAACAAAAATATGGATTAATGACCGACAACAACTAAACATGTCTCAAAGAAACTAAAAAACACAAAATCAATCTCACATCACATGCACAAAATAAAGATCATAGGTTAATAGAATCAACAAAATCAAAATTATTTGATGATTTAACTATACACGCAGTACAAGAAAAATACTGTTTAAATTATGGTTAAATTTTTCATAAACAAAAATTTGGGAAGGGATAACTCTCCTAATTCATATAGTAGTATTAAAAATATATTTTTTATTTATTTAAAAAGTATATATTATATAGAAAAAACATATTAAATGTATTAACAATTTAAAATGAAACTCATTTAGATATATTTTTCCCTTTCTAAAGAAACTTATAATTAAAGATAAAAGTAGCATTATTTATATTGAGTTATATACACTCCAAATAACCTTATCTATCACCCTTGAATGTGATCACACCATTACAAGTGTGTGCACATTATATTATTATATAAGTATATGGTAAATAGCTCAAACATTCAACCAAATCTAGCTCTCAAACAAATTCTATTCAAAATTCATTAAGAAAACACTTTTGCATTGTCATGGCCAAAAAGAAGAGTAGAGGTAGCATTGTGAAGCTCATTGAGAAGCTACAAAAGAGGCTATTGCTAGTGAGAAACAAATCATCATCAACCTATGTGCCAGAGGATGTAAAAGAGGGACATTTTGCTGTTATAGCTGAAGGTATGAAAGAACAAGAATCAGAGAGATTTGTGCTTCCATTGAGTTGTTTAACAAATCCAATTTTTGTGAGGCTTTTGGAGCAAGCAGAAGAAGAGTATGGTTTTGATCATGAAGGTGCACTAACCATTCCTTGCAAGCCTAGTGAGCTTCACAAGATGCTACTACATGAGGATTCTTGTCATAATTCTATGGTTTTTCAAAACTATTGATAATTAAATAATAAGATGCATATATATATGTTATAGGAAGTATGTTAGATTTATATTAAAGTGAGATTAAGTTGTTTTAGTTTAATCCAAATGAAATACAATAGTTAATGATGAAGAGTGCTTACAGGAATTAGAGTCTATCTTTTATATATGGCTTGTTGTATGTTGCTTGAAGTGTAGATAGATTATAATGAATTGCACTTTTTGGCCTATCTTTTTCCATCTAAATGATTGAAAAACTAAGCAAGTTATGTTTGCTACTACCATATTAACTTTATAATTATACCTCCGTTTTTAATTATAAGTCCCTCTTTAGTTTTTTTTTCTTGTCCTTTTTTATAAGACTTTCTTTAATTTCTAAAGTGTATTAATTATTTTTTTTCTTCAAACATTTCCTTAATTATATTACATATTTTTCTACAATCTATAATAAATACACTTGTATACATATTAATTATTTCTCTCTTCTAAGAATAAACTTATAAAATTATATAGATGGTCAATAAACCTACTTACACCTGATTGTTTTTGTTGAGAAGTCTGGGGAGCGTGGTTAGGAAGTGTTCATAGGTCAAACGTTGGAGATTCAAGAGACATCGATATCACATATCCACTAAAAGTTTTAAGGCAATGGAGGTATGAATCACTTCCCTTATAAATCCAACATTTTCTCTATTTTTGTCGATGTGGAATTTTAGCACTTTCACATTTGAAACCCAACAATCTCTTATGCAAGTGTGAGTCACCGACATCACTAGCCTTGATCCACACTAGGATCTACTTCCGATCCCCACCGAGCCAACCAGAGCTCTGATACCAGTTGTTAGAACAACAACTAGTATAGAAGATTAAAGATTAACAAAAAGTAAGAGACAACGGGCGTGATCGATCTTTAATAACACATTTTGGGCAACAGTGCATACCTCTGTAACTTTAGAGTAACTATAGTTTCCTTTATTTTTGTATTGTAAATTGATTGGATTACAATGTTACAATTACAAGTCATATATATAATACTAGGGTTTAATTTATCTAAAACTCTGTTACCTAGTTTTCCTCAACAAACAATTATCTCTACCCATAATTATCTCAACAACCCATAGTCATCTCAACAACCCATAATTATCTCAATAATATGAGTTATACTCTCAACAACCCATAATTATCTCAATAATTCATAATTATCTCAACAATATGAGCCCTACTCAACAATCTCCACCTTGGCGAATATCAAATCCCTATGAAGACTTAATGCATAACGATTCATTTTAAAATCTGGGAAGGTACAGATACCGCTTAATACTGAGAAACATGTAACAAGTCCAAACAATGCCTAAACTTGTAATGACTGGCTTGGTCAACATATCAGCTGCATTATCTGAAGTATGAACATTTTCAAGTAATTTCTATTCAAATGCAAGTAACTCTCTGATCTTGTGAAACCTCACATCAATATGTTTGGTCCAGACATGATACACCTGATTATCTGCCAAATAAATGAAATTTAGACTATCACAGTGCAACTGAACTCCACCATGCTCAATACCTAATTCTCTCACAAATCTTGTAAGTCATAAGGCTTCTTTGACAGCTTCGCCCTCCGTCATGTATTCTGCTTTAGTTGTCGACATGGCCACTATATATTGAACCGAAGATTTTCAACAAATAGGTCCTCCTGCTAAAGTAAATACATACCATGTTATAGACCTCCTATCATCCATATCACTAGCGTAATCTAAATCAACATATCCTACGATTGAAGGATCACCCTGTTCACAGCTAAACATGATACCATAACTTATTGTACCCTTCAGGTACCTGAAAAATACACTTGATTGGCTCCCAATGATGCCTTCCTGGTTTGGACATAAACTTACAGACTTGACTTATAGCTTGTGCCAAATCTAGTCTAGTGCATATCATAACATACATTAAACAACAAGCAACACTGGCATAAGGGACATTTGACATATACTCAACTTCCACATCTATCATTGGACATTAATCCAATAAAAGCTTAAAGAGATTCGATAATGGAGTACTCACAACTTTCAATATACTTATGCTAAAGTTGTCTAACATCTTTTAAACATAGCTTTTCTGAGAGAGCTATAATATTTAAGCACTTATATCCCATTGAATTTCCATACCAAGAATCGTTTTAGCAACATCTAAGTTTTTCATGTCAAACTCCTTCCCCAACATGATTTTCAATTTACATCATGTAAATGAGTAGCAACAATCAACATATCATCAACTTAGAATAACAGAAAAATAAAAGAGCCATCATCAAGGCTTCTAACAAAAACACAAAAACCATACTCCCTCCTCATATAGTCAATCTTAAGCATGTACGAATCAAAGAACTTGTACCATTGCCTTGAAGACTACTTTAAATCATACAAAGACCTCTTTAATTTACAAATTAGTCTACCTTGTCGAGTAACACTAAACCCCTCTGGCTGCTCCATTTAAATTTGCTCATCTATATTATCATGAAGAATTGTTGTCTTCACATCCATCTGCTCTAATTGCATGTCTAGACTAGCTACCAAGGCAAATACTACCCTACTAGAAGTATGTATGACGACTGCCGAAAAAATTCCATCATAATCAATCCATTTTTTTATGAGTATCCTTTTGCTATAAGACGAGCTTTAAAATTTTCTCATTCTTTTTCTATTACTGTTGGTTTTCTCTTGAACACCTACTTACAACCGCGCCCTTTTTCTTAGGAAGTTGGACAAGTTCTCATGTCTGATTTTTCTTCAAGGAATCCATCCCATCCATTATTGCACTCATCATTTATCTTTATCCTGGTTAGCTATAGCCTCTCAAAAAGTAGAAAGGTTTCTAAAACTAGTAAGAAGTGCATAGGCTGCCAAGTCTTCATACCCATATCATTCTGGTGGCTTAATTGAACGGTACTCTATGTCAAATACAATAATATAATCTTGTACTCCACCTGAAACTTCATATTCATGGTCTGTTTCAATATTAGAGCGTGGTTCCTCTTGTTGTTCAGGAACTACCTGTAAATTATTCACTGGTGGCAGATCAACATCTACCTGAACCACCTGTTTGATGGAAGTTTCTTCTTCAGATGTTGGTACATCTATTACAACTAACTGCTTCAACATTAATTGCTCATAAAAAACAACATCTTTATTGATTACCATATTATTTTTAATCGAATCTCATAACTTGAATCCTTTCACACCTTTTGCATAACCGACGAAGACATTCTTCTTCGACTTTGGATCAAGTTTGAATCGATTTTCATTAAATATATGCATATAAGCTGGACACCCAAAATCCTTAAATTGTCAAAGTTAGTAGGATTACTTGTCCATACCTCCTCTGCAACCATTCCCTCCAATGAAGTCTGTGGTGATTTGTTGATAAGATAACACGCCATGTTAATTGCTTTTGTCTAGAAATCTTTTGATAGTCCACCGTTTAACAAAAGACATCTTGCCATTTTAGTTAAAGACCTATTCGTTCTCTCTGTCATACCATTTTGTTATAGTATCTTACAAACTGAAAAAATATCTTTCAATACCGTGTACTTCACATAAACTTTTGAATTTTAAATTAATGTATTCTGACCAATTATCTGACCTCAAATACTTGATTTTTCTACCTGTCTGATTCTATACCTTTACCTTCTGTAACTTGAATTTGGTAAAGACTTTGGATTTATGTTTCAAGAAATACACATAAACCTTTCAAGAAAAATCATTTGTCAAAGTCACAAAATACCTTAAACCACCCATGGAAACCTCTTTGGTAGGTCCCCAACGTTAAAATGACATAGTCTAAAATTCCATTTGTTTTGTGCTTCCCGGTGGTGAACAAAACATGACGCTATTTCCTAAATATACAATATTTGCACAATTCCAACTTGCAACTTCGAACACCTTTCAATAGATTTCTCATATGATGTTTCATCATCCCACACTCACTTAGATGACCCAGACACATATGCCAGAGTTTGATTGCATCATTATCAAACTCTACTGATGCATCATCACGTACAACAGTGTTCTCCAATAATTTATAGATATTACGTGCAATCCTCCTTGCTCTCATCACAATCAATGCATCCTTATAAACCTTCATAATGTTTCTATGTCTATCAGGCCTGTAGGAAAAACCATTTTCCTGTAGAGTACCTAGGAAAATCAAGTTCTTCATCAATTTTAGAATATATATGACTTCGTTCATTGTTCTCACGCCACCATCGTCCATGGAAAATTTAATTTGTATCATTCCAATGATACATGCTTTATCATAACCTAGATAAACAAATTCAAAATTATCTCACATGAATGTTGTGAACTATTCCCAGTGCGAAGTCATGTGGTAAGAACAACCAGAGTCAAGAATCTACGCATTTATGCACTTGCTGGATAAAACACACAATATATCTGCTTCATTGCATGAATCATCGGTTTAAACTACATTTGCAGAATTGGATGAACCCTGCTTTCTATTTGGACAATCCATCTTCCCATGCCCAATCTGTTTACATCTAATGTTGATGTTTTACTTCCGATTCCTACAATTTTCGTAGCCAAATTGGTAAACTTCTTTACTTAACTTACTCACGCCTTAGCATAAACTTTTCTGTGCAGATTGAGCCAACACCTACCCAAATCAACTGACTTGCACTTGAAATTAGCCTTTAGGGTACTGTGATACCTCAAAGCAGGACCTACTCTTATGGATGTTTAGTGGTTCGGAAAAATCTGAACCAAACTAAAATTCAACCAAATCATAGGTTTGGATTAAGTAATTTTTTAGTTCTGTACCAATGAAATTCAATGATAATTGATTCGGACATCGAATTTCCAATATTCTAGCCACAATCCCGTCTACTTGAACCAACCATAATCAATTTTCATAACTCATATCATCATTGTCATAAACACTAATACTAAACATTCAACTTAAAAAAAAAAAATATTGAAGTGTCAGTTTATGGATACTATATGTTATACAATTTGATTTTAATTTGTTATTAAAAAATGCTAATATATTGTGCTAACCGAGATAAAGCTAAAAACCACCTTCATTACCATAATTCAAAATCCTGTTGGATATTTTTTCACGTACATATTTTTTTATCTAATATGAAAATATTGTTTATCTAGTGTTTATAATTGAACACTACTATAATTTTTTATTTTAAAGTATTATAAAAATTAATTTTCGTAAATTATTTTATTAAAATATTTTTGCACTTTTTTAATGTAACCGAAGTAATCTAAACCAAACAAACCCGTTATTTCTTAATTCGGTTCAGACTTTATCGATTTTTTTTTACAAATTCAATACCAACTAATCCGTATATCCCAAACCAATATGTGTATTTCTAATCGGTTTAAACATCAAATTCTTTTAAAACCGAATCTAACCAATCCGCGAATACCTTTACCTTTCCTGAACTTCTGTTCAAAAAGAATTCCAACCTCACCATAACAAACTTCTGCTAAATTTAGTTTTTATTTAGATTCCTCTCTAATCAGTTCTGATAAATTTTGCTTTTATTTAGATTCCTCTCTAATCAGCTATAAAAAAATAATAATAAAAAAAAAAAAAAAAAAGTAAGAAACAACATATTGTCTCAAAATCCTCATTCGAGGCTGAATTTATTTGTTGATAATGGCCGCTGACAGACCTGGACATCCCAACACAAGCAGCCCATCTCAATATTTTATGACAATATAAGTGCAATCCACATTGCTAATAATCTTTTATGACTTTGCCATTATTTTTCTATTTTATTTAAATGCTACTTAATTTTAGTTTGTTAAAGAGTTATTATAGGTATTATTTCTCCCTATTATGTAGTAATTCTCACTAGGTAGTTCTGTTAGTCCACTATCCTATATAAAGTTGCAAACCTTTGTATAAACTAAGTTAATAATAATAATATTACTTTTCTCCATTCAGGTTTGTCTCATTATAATGAGAAGAATAGTAAAGAAAATTGACTATTCGTTAACATCAGAACATATCATCTCATAAAACAAGTCATCACAACATATCATCTCATAAAACAAGTCGTGTACAACTAGTAGATCAACAAAAATGTATAACATAACATCTACCATTCCATTATCCATATATTAAGTTGGTCAGCATCCAAGCAACCAAATTGATAAGCACCACAGACATTGAAATACCAACACATATTTCAGATGTAGTGACATATTGGACAATACTGTATCAGACACTATTTTTTCAGTCAGCTAAACCTGCCTTTGCCTTTAAATGCTGCTTGAAATCCATAATGTCACCTTCCCATCTGGTCACTGTTTGATCAGCACAGACCCATATCTCATGAGCCACCTGATTTATGAGCCTAAAATCATGACTAACAAGTACCAGGCCACCATCCCATTCATTCAGTGCCTCGGCTAAAGAGTCGATTGTCTCGATATCTAAATGATTGGTTGGCTCATCTAAGAGGAGCAAGTGGGGTTGTCTATAGGCTAACCACGCAAAGATCACGCGACTCCTCTGTCCGTCGGATAAGTTTCTCATAGGCATTACCTGTGCTTTACCTGACAATCCGAATTTCCCAATGGCTGCTCTCATCCTCTCTTCTTCATTTCCAGGGTACTCTTTAATCATAAATTGAAGGGCAGACAGTTCCAGGTCTAGCTTTTCAGTCAAGTGCTGGTGAAATTGTGCAATGCGAAGGTGGTTATGGCGACGAACCATGCCATCTAAGGGAACCAAATCACCAGTTATGAGTTTAAGGAATGTGCTCTTTCCAGCTCCATTGGGTCCAACCAAAGCAATTCTGGAGTCTAAGTCGACCCCAAAGTCAATGCTCTTGTAGATGAGATTATCCGGAGTGTAACCAAATGTCACCTCCACAAACTGGAGAACAGGTGGGGGGAGTTTTCCCACATCAACGAAGCGAAAAACTAAAATTTTGTCTCTTACCACCTTCTCTGTAAGTCCACCGCGCTCCATTTTTGCAAGAGTCTTCTCTTTACTCTGAGCTTGCCGAGCTAGTTTTGCTGATCCATGGCCAAATCGAGCAATGTATTCCTTCATTGAGGCGATCTGCTCCTGCTCCCATCTATACTGCTTCATCTGGTTCTCTTCCAGTTCAGCACGAGTCTGAACATATTGATCATAATTACCAGTATAGAACTTCAGCTTTTTGCTCTGCATGTGGATGATATTTGTGCAGACACCATTAAGGAAATCCTGGGAGTGTGAAATCACAACCAGAATTCGGTCAAATTTCTTCAAATTCTCCTCCAGCCACACACATGCTTCCAAATCTGCAAACATTTTCAAAAGAGTAAATATGAATGCAACCATAATCTAAGATCAAAAGTTAGAACAAAAGAACAGATGGTATAAAAATTAATAGCAAAAAAATCGCACAGCTAACGGAGCGAAACAGAGAAAGAAAATATATTGAATTTCATATGAAAGCATAACTAAAAAAGTGACACCCATTACTACCCAAGTTAATATTAAATCAGTAGTCTTAGGAAAAATGTCACACCCATAAAGTAACATGGTAATGTAGAAAGCAGAGATACAATACAAGAAATGATCAAAGAATTACAAGATGCAAGTAAATGGATATAGCATTCACAAAACAGCCATGATGTCAATATATATTCTCCGGTTTAGATGAAATCCTACCGAATGCTTTATCAAAGCAGACACCAAGAAAACTATACTCAGAACTATCTAGAGGCCTACCCAACAGACAAACTAGAACTAGGACTCAATATATCCAGGTCTTCTATTTGATAGGCATAATTGAAACAACATATAAAGAATCCTTAGGAGCTTCAATTCAAAATGACAAGTGAGCTCATGAAGAAAATCGTCAAATGGAAATCAATGCACAAAACATGACAAGGTAATAATGCCAATTCAGTTGCAAATAAAGAGTTAATTATTTCAGAGAGGTGGGATACCAAGGTGATTGGTTGGTTCATCAAGAAGAAGAATGGTTGGGTTCATAAATAGGGCTCGTGCTAAAGCAATCCTCATTCTCCATCCACCAGAAAAATCACGTGTCTTCTTTGCCTGCATTTCTTTGTTGAAACCAAGACCAAATAAAATTTCAGCAGCACGCTTTTCTGCAGTTGATGCATCCATAGCTTCCAGTCGCTCATAAACTCGTTCAAGTGCTTCACCACCGCCATCATCCTGGAACAGAAATTAATCAAGCATGGAGTCATCTATAAAAGCAAAATATCTTTGAGCAAAAAAGTTCAGATGTCGTAGTACTTAAACATACCTGTGCACCCAGAATTTCAGCTTCTTTCTCCAATCTCAACCTTTCCTCATCACAGCTAATGACAGCCTCCAATGCAGACATGTCAGATGCTTCAATTTCCCGGCTAAGGTGATAAATATCCATGTGCTCAGGAATAGGAAGTTCACGTAACCCTATTGCTGTCAGTAGGGTAGATTTCCCACAACCATTTAATCCAAGCAAACCATAACGTCTGAAAGGAATTTAAAGAAAACACAATCACCAACAAATATACAGTTATAATCAATGGCATCCTATTCAGAAGTCAGAACAAGTAAATATTAATGACAAACCTGCCATAATTTAGCTCCAATTCAGAATCAACTATAAGATCATGTCCATGGAAGGTAACTGACAGAGATTCTATCTGTATATTCAGATTTCAGCATAAACCAAAGGTCAATACAATACAACACTAATCATCTTAAATGCATGGACAATTAAATGTATTGGTAATTAGATGGCAGAAATATCCTTCTTATTGCGCAATATTGAAATATCACCTACCTCTGAAGGATTCATAGTAGGTACTAGGTAGGTGTACATTCACAATGGAGAATCGAGATTTTGATCTGGGCTACATGGTAGAATGTCATTGCTACCGGCCCAACTGCTCAGCTAGGTGTTCAAATACAAGCGGGCACCCATGCTAAGAACAATAGTTTAAAAGTAAGACTACTGACTATCTAAATTAAAAATGTTTACTCCAATTTTCGAAAATATGGATTAATAATTAATGAAGGTTCTGGGTAGATTATCCATTTATCTTCTTTTTTTAAAGGTACAATGCAATATATATGCAAAAGTAAGCCAGAGTATTTTCAATTAAAGAACCAAGACATGAATACTCTTTCAATTGATAGGCCAAGAAAAAAATAATCAAACTAAACTCATAAACTCACTAGTTGAGTCTAAATCAAAATAATCAAACGAATGGCTATGTTTGAATATCATAAAATGACAGAGTGGAGTGGAATGAAGATTCCATTCAATTGTTTGGAAAATTTAAGACGGAACAAGACAAGTTTTTCATTCCTCCCAAATCAAAGGGGAAGAAATACAAGGGTAAGTGATAGAATAGAATGAAATCCATATCACTTCATTCTGCCCCGCTCCATCTGATTTTAAATGATCCAAACAACAGAATATCATTCCATTCCATTTCATACGGTTCCGCTCCATCCGATTCCATCAATTCAAAGAAAGTGTATGTTTGGACATTGTGAAATGAGCTGAGCAGAAAGGAAAGGAACAAAGGGGAATGGGGCAGAATGAAGATTCCATTCAATCGCTTGGGTTTGGGTATTTTATGACGGAGCAAGGAAAATTTCCAAATTCTTCATTTCGCCAAAATCAGGGGAGAAGAATTATGATGGTAAGTGGTGGAATGGAATGGAATCCATACAATTTCATTCCGCTCCATCCAATTTTAATTGATCCAATCAATGGAACTTCATTTCATACCGTCCCATTATGCCTCATTCCATCAATCTAAACATACCCTAAATATAATCAAAATCAGATTGTTTCAAAATAAAACTACCCTAAACAGGGCAAAATGCATGAACATCAAACTTCAAAGTAACAAAACCATTCCGCACCACTAAGTGCATTCTTATCGTCTCACTCTTCCTAAATCATATTCTTTCACTCTTCTACATAAACTCTGTTCATTATCTTACTGTTCAAGCTCGATATTTACATTAATCACTTTTAATTATTAACTCTACAAAGAACTAAACTAACCCTACATGCAACTTTCCCTCAACATATCAAACACAACAACCAAATCAACAAAATCAAAACACTGTACAATAGCTTTTTCAGTAGCAATCAATTTAAGATAAATCAATCAAAATTAAATTAATTAGCAGCACTGCACGATGATCAGTTATTGCCCACCCTAATATCTCTGGAAAGAGGATGAGAACAGAGAACGCCGGTGCATGTCCGATCAGATATCTGAATATCCCCAATTCCGTTAGCAACACTCTCAACCGCTTTCACCGAAGCCGTTTTCGCTGAAGCAGCAACCTTGCCTCCTCTCTTAGCGGCAGCGGCGGCCTTCTTCTGGGCGGCCTTCTTCTTGCTTGCCTCAGACACCATTTTCAATCTCTGAAATCTCTGTGCATGGAAACAATCAGTTTCTATCAGAGAAACAAGTAGAAATTTGAAAACGCGCGTTTGATAAAAAGCTGAAAAAAAATCTCAGAGAAAAATGAAATGCAAACCTGGAATCGGGTACGTAAGAAGAAGAAATGGATCTAGTGAAGTGGAGATGAAATAACAGGGGTTTAGATTTTTAAGAGATTTCTTCGTGTTTGTAGAGGTGAAGTTTGGAATATATAGAAGTGTCAGCTTCCACGTGTCTCTTGTGCGTTTGATGTTGGAAAAAAAATACTAAAAAAAAATATATATATATATATATATATATATATATATATATATATATATATATATATATATATATATATATATATATATATATATATATATATATATATGTATATATATATATATATATATATATACTCGAGGGCCAATCTCCGTCTTTGTTCGAGGAAACCTTTGCACGCCTTCGTTACCTTTTGGGAGGCCTACGCCCTATAGAAACTGTCTACCAGAGACTGTCCTTTGGTTTGTACTTTGGCATAAGGTTAGAATTCTAGCTCTTTCATAGTGGTATCTCACTAATGGCTCGAATTCCCCCCGGAAGGGGGCCTTCTTTGCCTTCCACCTAAGACGTGCAGGAAAAGCCCAAAGCCAATCCCAAGGAACAATGAAGCTTCATAGGGTCTTTCTGTCCAGGTGCAGGTAGTTTGCATTTTCGCAGACATGTTTATTTCACCAAGTCTCTCTCCGAGACAGTGCCCATATCGTTACGCCTTTCGCGCGGGTCGAAACTTATCCGACAAGGAATTTCACAACCTTGAAATGCTTTTGTTCTATTTTACTGAGAACATTTGTAACTCTCCGGATTAATTAGAGTATTTATTTAATTAATTAAATTATGGAGTTTTGTGATGATACGTGATTTTGGTGAGAAATTATGATTTATGTGATGTTTGGAGGTGTTTTGAGAATTATGGGACAATTTAGAATAATTATAATGATTAAGTTAGAATTATTTAATTAGAGAAAATAAAGTAATATTAGAGTTGGAAGTAGTGAGGGCGTATCAGTCATTAGCTAAGAATAAGTGAGGGTGGATTCGGAAAACCATAATAAGGAACCTTTTAAATAGTGAAGTTAAAGTTTTAGGGAAACATATTTTTGTTGGTTGTACGTGGAATTGAGAAGTAACCAAAAGAAGAGTGTGAGGCAAAGCTAGGGCTTTAAGAAATACAAAGAGGAATCAGAATCAAGTGATCAATCTAAGGTAATGGGTGTGAAATCATTGTTATTATAATCGATTTAAGCGGTAAATAATTGTAGGTTATTTGGGATTTGATTTTGGTTTGATTGAGATTTTTAATTTGATGAACCTATGATGATTTTTAAGATGACTGTCTGATGACCGGTATTGATGTTGTTAGTTAGATTAAGGGTCAAATTGAACCTGTTAAAATTGAATGATCACTGTAGAAAATCTATGGAAATTGGGGTTAGAAAATACAGGAAATCGGACTGAAAAATCCCAGTAGGACAGGTGTGACGGACGCCACACCGGAATGGTGGCAGGCGCCACTTTCCTATGTGTAAATAGTGGCAGGGGCCACTTCTTCATGTGGCAGACTCCACTTTGCTAGTGGCAGGTGTAACACCCGGTTTTCGTTATTCAATGATTTGGTGTTATTTATTTTGTTGATTTATTAGATGAATTTGCTTTGAGGTTGTATGAGAATTGTGGTATCATAAGGTATGTATCCTTAGAATAGAGGGTAGTGCCTTTGATTCAGAAATTGTAGAATAGAATAAATATAATTAGTTGTAATTATTTATTTAATTTGATTTATTAGAAAATTAAATGATTTAGTGTGATTAGAATAAGAATTATTATTGAGATTTAATAATAATATAATAATTAAGTGAATGGTTAATTGGGCCTATTGTGGTGTTAGTGTTAGAATTGATGTGGGTGTGTTTGTTAAGTCCATTAATGAAGTAGAAGTTAGTAAGAAGTTAAATAAAGAGTGAAGGTCCATTTTAGTCCCTCACAATAACTGCAGAGGTCAGATTAGTCCCTGAGAAAAAAAAGTCCCTATTAAATCCTTTACAAAATTTAACCGAGCCATGTTAGTCCCTCAACTAATATTTTTTTTAAACTGGTTTTTTTCTTACTTTTGAACCGTGACTGAATTTTAGTCTCTCACAAAAAAGAGAGAGTCCAAATTAGTCCCTAAGAAAAATGTCCATATTTAATCACTTACAAAATTTAACTGAGCCATGTTAGTCCCTCTTTTAATATTTTTTTCAAACGATTTTTTCCTATTTTTAAACAGTGATTGGACTTGACAAGATCTACTTGCTTTCATAAATTTTGTACGGGTCAGAGGTTAGTTCCTTTGCACATGGTCTTCAGAGTCTGAGTTTCCACCAAAAGCTGGGTTACCTAGTTGTGAGACATCAGAATCTTATCATTCAGAATTTGAGTCATCTGATTTTGAGCTTTCATAATCCGAGTCTCAAGCTTCTCTTCATATGTTTCAATAAGAATCAGAGCCCGATAAATTCTTTGACTAATGATCCTGCACACTTGAACATATGTTAGTATATCTGATTGTTCATTAAATACTTTGTTATAATCAAAACCTAAGGAATATGGTATAAACCAATTTTCTTTCAACCTATCATGTGTATTATTTTTGCCACAAGTATTAATTACAAAAGTAAGAAATTATCCTAAATCACCCCAGTAGCATAACTAAACCTTCCTAAAAGATTATTAACAACTGAAACAATAACAACACCTAATACACAAGAATACATAACAAAAAAATCGTAGTCACCCATCCATAAGCTTGATAATAAACCCAACAAAAAAAGAATATTGTGGTATCGCGATGATTTATCTACAATCCCTTCACAAATAATTTCAAATCAACAGTCATAAAATAGGAGTTCAATCCAGTTTAAAAATAGAAAAAAATAGTTTGAAATTTTTTTTAAAAGAGGGACTAACATGACTCAGTTAAATTTTGTAAGAGATTAAATAGTTTTTTTTTCAGGGACTAATTTGGACTCTCCCTTTGTTTTTGAGGGACTAAAATGGGTCTTTAGTGGCAGTTCAGTCATGGTTCAAAAGTAAGAAAAAAACTGGTTTGAAAAAAATATTAGTAGAGGGATTAACATTGCTCGGTTAAATTTTGTAAGGGATTTAATAGGGACTTTTTTTTTACTCAGGGACTAATCTGTCCTCTGCAGTTTTTGTGAGGGACTAAAATGAACCTTCACTCTTACATAAAAATAAGAAAATAGAATGGAAAATAGAGAATTTGTAGAGAACGTGAAAAGAGAAGGTTTTTCGTGAAAGAGGAGAAAATACACAAAGAGGCTAGGGTAAGATTCCATTGAGAGGGTAGAGAATCTTCAATCCAAGGTAATGGTGGGGTTCTAACCATATAATGGGTTGTATAATGATGGGGAATAGTAGTAGTTAGGTTCCCATAGTTGTAGGTTTTGAGTTCTCATTATTTGGTTTTATGGGGTCTTACCCAATTGATGGAATTGTGATGTTTGTTGTGTGAAATTGATGATATGAATTGTGTTAATTGGTTGTTATAACATGTGTATAATTTATCAAATAGATGTTACTGGTTTGTTATGAAAATTGGTATTTTTTGGGGTTTGAAGGGAAATTTTTGTAGCAGGAAAAATAGCAGATTTTTTACTCTGGTTCAGGGGAACCGGGGTTCCCAAATAGGGGAACCAGGTTCCCAATATAACATAATCGCAAAAAAATATTTTTTGAACAGGGGAACAGGGTTTCCCAAATAGGGGAACCGAGTTTCCAACATAACAGAGGCGCGTGAATCACTTTTTGAAATAGGGGACCAGGGTTCCCAGTTAAGGGAATCGGGTTCCACTGAGTCAAAAATGAATTGTTTTCTTAAACTTTCAAAAAGCCATAACTTTTGACTCGGGCGTCCGTTTGAACCGTTGGGAAGCTAAAATTATCTTCTATCTTCTAAAAATAAATTGGAAACCAGTTAATAATTATTTGATATGACTTATGCTTGTTTGTGCATATCTTGTGTAATATGAGATGGTAATAACGTTGTATGATTGATGTAATTATTTTGCATGATGTGTTGTATGATGAATATGATGGAGTGGTGATGTTATGATGATGTGTGTGATATGAAGCTTATGATAAGGTATGAATAACATGATGAATTGATGTTGTTATGACGATAAAGTGATAACCTATATTGGCGTTTGATGAAGGCTTATGCCTTGAGGTTGCATAATTATTATCGTTATGTTGCATTTTTTGAAGTCGCATTTGTTGAGTCGCATACATTGCATTAGCGATGGCCTGGATTGGCAAACACGTTAGCCTGGATTGGAAAATTACGATGGCCTGGATTGGCAAACACGTTAGCCTGGATTGGCAAATTACAATGACCTAGATTGGCAAACTAAGATGGCCTCAAACCCATTGTGTGGATTGAGTGCAAATTGTGATTAAGGCATATGCCTTGTTGATGCTTCTATTTATTGGAAGTTTTGTGATGAGGGCTTATGCCCTGATGGTACCACATGCATATGAGTCGGTGTCAGTTTCATTGCATTGCACCATGTATTATTTATCTGTTGATGTTATCTACTCATTATTATATTTCCTCTTATATTGTTATGATATCTCACTCCTTCTGTTTGAATGCTACCTCTACATGGGTAACGCGCAGGTGACAAAGATTAGAGTAGCTGAGGTATGGCGCGATGCCTAATATTTTGTAGGTCGAGTCGGGTTTTGCTCTGATACGTAACACCTGGGGATGAACACTTGTTTTATAATTCTTTTGTTTATGATTGCTTTTGGAAGTTTTGAGAAGATTGTGAATTCTTTTTTATATTTATGCGATGTTGGCATTTCTTTTAATTTGTTTTCGAAGATGATGAAGTACTATGCATGAATTATTTCCGTTGTGTTATAAAGTTGAAATTTGAACAAACGTTGATTTTAGTATCGATTCATCCGTACTAACGTGTTATGTATCTTTGTTTAAAAATCTGAGCAATTTGTATGATAAATATGAATGTAGCATCCCATTTGATGTTGTTTGATATTTTAATTACTCGGATTATTTATTTAATATAACGATGGAGAAATGGGGTGTTACAACATGCGCCACTTTTAGTATATTAAGTGGCAGGCACCACTCTTCTAAGTGGCAGGCGCCACTTCCTCTCCTGGCCACTTTCCGATTACATTTATTTCTTAGCAGTCTCATAACTTTTGATCTGTAGATTTGTTTTAGGTGTCGTTTGAACCCTTGGATAGCTGACACTATGACCTATACCTCAGTAACATAATATGAGTCATAGGATGTAATTTTCCAGTGATGGTTTCGTGAGGAGGGGATAAGTTTATGTACTGAACATGCTTCATGTTATGAACTGTGATGTTTATTCTGTAAGATGATTTAATTGATGTTCATTCTGTGAAATTGTTTAATTAAAAATTATTATGATAACATGATGTTGTTTGGACTATAATGGATGTACTATGATGTATATAAAGATGACGGGATGATTATGATGAATGGTGATGCGTTTGGACTAAATGCGGTTGTATTTTATGTGTTGTTGCGCATCATGCATTCATAGCATTTGTTTTGGACGAATAGTCTAGTGATGTTTTACAGGATAATGATCCAATGAGGTTGTAGGACGTTCCGGTCCAGTGATGGCCTTAATCCCATATTATGGATTAAGTACAATTTGTGATATGCTCCGATTCTAAGCGGGAATCGATCCTATGGTGGGGATTTTTGGAGAATAACAATGACTAAGTCATTAGTGATTTTTTTGGTACCACATGCATTAGTCTAGTGAAGTTGAATTTCATTATTGGTGGCACTGCACGATATTTGTGTTAGGTGGTGTATTTGAGTGTTTTTGTTTGTGAAGTTTAAGTGCGAAGGGTTGGCGTTATTGTTGTGTTATATCATCCTTCTCATAGTAGTGATCACGTAGTGCCAGAAGTTATATCTATATCTGGCGATTGTAGATAAAAAAAGGATGCATAGGGATTCCTTGGAGGAAAAAATTTCTTCTTTTGCATTGTTGGTCGCCCTTATAAGAAATGTAGACAGAGGAATAAATAGCGTCGAGGTCCATATGACCCCTCCAATCTTGTCGGAATAAGATGTACATGCCAATTTGCAAATGAGGGAACTTACTAGAGATTTCATTCAGACTTGCCTACAGACGCTAGGTAATGAGACTAACAATACTGAGGTGCTGAAACATTTAAATCTTCGATATTGGTCGGGTATGCCGATTTATGATTGGATAGATGCAACAATGACAAGCACTTCTTCAACTTTGAGTATGAGGCCTCCTGTATTGACAACCTACTTTGACAACCAACTTTGACATGCCGATGTATTGAATTCTCACGTGACATCATTATTTTTCTTTATGAAATTTTCTACCATCTAACATAGTTTTTTCTTGCTGGGGTTTTTGGCAAGGTTTATTAAAGCTATATTTGCCACTGATAAAACTCACTCATACATAATGCAGAGAAAAAGAAATGTATTGCTTGAAATGACCATCTACATGGACATGCGACGGTACGACCTGTTTCATTGCAAAATCACATGGAAAATGGATATTTTATGTATAAAAGCAACCAACTATATAACTCAAAACTCATGCTTCATGCAATTTCATACATATTGTAAGTATTACCTAATTCTTAAGTTTGATTGATATGTTTTTGTTTCTTTGTAATTATATATATAGATATATAGACAATTTTGTTTGTTTATAGTTATAATGAACTAATATAATAGTTGGTTGGGTATTGTAAATCTCTCTAACTAATTATGATTTTCTATTTTATTTTTTCCTATTTTAAAGGATTCTCGCGTGAAATTTGTTTTTGTTTCAATAGGCTCTGAGTGCACTATCTGCAGCCACATTTGCTGATTTAATATGATTTTCAATATTGAGTTATGATCAATAGTTCAAAGCATCGTCTAATAAAATTACACTTTTACTAATAAATGTTTTTAACGTTACAACTAGAACTAAGATGAATGCATTATGTATAGGCCACAAGTATAAAATTGAACTTATGGATTTAGCTCCCATGCCAATGCCATGTTAAATCATTGTTTGTGAAGTGTTTCAGTATGTTATTTTTTTTCAAAAAAATTAGTTTGTTTTTCATATATGAACTTTTTCTTCACCGGAAATTTTAATATGAATAATTTTGATTTAAAAAAAAACTAATTTGTTTAATAAATATGGAGTTCCATTTACTATATAGTAAAACCCCATTATGGATAGACATCATTTGATGTATTTTCAATCACACAAAAGTTTGATATACCAGAAGTTGTAGTAATGTGGACTAAAGAGGTTGAAATCAAACATAAAATCATTGTCACCATTATTATAGGATACAAAGACATCAGAGAGAGAAGTACTTATTTAATATTCAGATGTGATAAAGGTGCCAAGCACAAGGAAGCCAAAAGTTCAACAAAATTGCTACTAAAAAATGTGGTTATCCAATCAAAATCAAATCAACATCGTCTAAAAATAGTTTTAGATGAAAAGTTGATGTAAAATGTAGACTTTACAATAACGATTTACCTTATAGGTTGTCACGTCATGCATTTGTGGAGCATCTAAGTGTAAATGCATTTGTGGAGCATTTGTGTGTATTTGTGGAGCATTTGTGGAGTATCATAGTTCAACCTCAGACACGTACAACAATATCTATCAAAAAGAGGTACGAGGTCTTGAACAAAGATACAAACCATTGTAGTTAATGAGAATGCAAACTATGTTTTTTAGAACAGAAAAAAGAGTTCGAGATGTTATGGCATCCTGCTTAACATCTTTTCAGCACCATGTTTTAGCAAAATTCTGCCAACTCCAAAAGCAATGAGCTAACAATATGAGATTATCCACCAAAGATAAGTTGAGTAAATTCGAGATTGTGACAGATGAGAAATGCCAGTATTATGGAGGAAAGGAAACTTGCAAGCACCTGTTTTTTTGAGTGAGGAAACCAAGAGGATATGGAGACAAGTTCTAGCCTGGTTGAACTATAATCATAATCCTCAAATATGGGATATTGAATTGCAATGGTGTAGTATCAAGGCTAGAGGCAAAAGAAACAAATCAAATTATGATGAAGTATGTGGTAGCATAAACTATCTACTCAATTTGGATGAAAAGAAAGCAATCTATCTTCCGATTTCATAACATTGAGTAGTTCAATAATTCAAAATGTACTGTGGCGTGCGAAGACCAATCGAAAGTAAGCTAGATATTGTAGGAGAAATGTTATTTGAGTTGTTTGGTTTTTAGCTGTCTTATCCACTTGTTTGTTTGTTGTTGGATCGACTTTTATAATCTTAAATTTTTAGAATAAAATTATTATTTGCTCAAAAAAAATTATTTATAAGATCATGTCACAATTTACTTAAATTTTAGTGATATATAATTGTTTGCAAGATAAATTTAGACAATTTTAGTGATATATAATTGTTCGGCTGCAAGATAAATTTTCCTTTGAAAACATCTAAAGTAATAAAAAATTTATGAGTGATTAGGTTGAGTCAAAAATAAAACTAAGTGATTCAACTCATATTTAACTTAAATTAATATTAATATGAAAGACGTGTATCAATTTTCTTTTTGTAAAAAGTGTGAGAGTCTCGTTAGTCTAGTAAATACTTATACAAAAACATTAAATTGCAAGGACCAATATGCAATATCACAGTAACTTATTTTTAAATGGAAATTTTTTATCATTAGACTATTAGAAAAAAAGCATGAAGCTGTTGATGTTCTTAGAAATGACTTTTTTTTTTCTTTCAAAATAGCATGTTTAACAAAAAAAATCCCAATACTCTATTTCTAGAGTCCCTAGAAGACCCTCACCAAACTAAATGACAAGTGTGACAGCTTGTTGATTTAATTTATTTTTTTTAGTTATATATATATATTTTGAAAGATTATTATACATAAAAATTATAAAAGTGATATAAATATAAAGCTCCAGAAAAAATGTAATGAATGATATGAATATGATAATTTTTTTTCAATAATTAATATTATTAATCACAACAGAGATATTACTACAAGGGAACAAATAAACTGCAAGCACCCAACCGAACGTTACCTCTTTATACATAATAGAGACAAAATATTTCAAAAATAAAAATTATAGGACACAGAAGAAATATTAACAGATCGAAATCACTTCCAAAATGTTAGTATAATGACACTAATACATCCATCAAAATTGAAAAAACTGATAAGTTGTTCTCACTATTTAACTTAGCAAGCTGACCTCTGAGTCATGGTTGTTAAAATCTCGATTTAAAACCTAAACTCTATAGATTTCACGTTTCTAGGTCAGCATTTCGTGTTAAATCGCAGGTAAAAACCTTTTTATGTAAAATCGTATTACGGAACGATTTTACGTGATTTAAATCGTCCTGAAATCGGTGAAATCGTGTAAAATCATGTAAAATCGTTAGATTTTACTCTTTGACCTGATTTTACTTTTTTTAGTCAAAATTTATAAATCAAATTTTATATTTTGCTCCATAAAATTTTCTCTATAGATTTTTAATTTTATTCATATTTGTATCTTGGTTATAATCTTTAACATTTGGAGATGAATTTAATTAAGTCGTATATGAATATTCTAATGAAGATGGTGTTGTAGAAGCATTGAACTTTTGTTTAAGTTGAAGATGAAAATGAAAAGATTTGTTTTTTTTGAACTCGGACAACTTATGAAACTATTATTTTCTTTATAATCTTTTAGATGTTATATTTTATGATTTGGTGGACAATTTATGTAGTTTGATACAATGAAGATTACGCTTTATTATAATTATATAGTATATTTTTACTTTATAATTAAGTTAAAATTTTAAATAATTAATGTATTTATAATATTATATAAGTATACATATGCTGTATATATAAATTTAATATAATTTTAATATGAGGTAAACTCTATGATTTTACGTTTCGATTTTACGTTTCGATTTTACCTAGGTAAAACGAGTTAAGGTAAAAACTCGATTCTGACAACCTTGCTCTGAGTGCCTTTTAAAGTTAATTTTTATGAAAATGAAATATTTCAATAAAATGAAAAAGAGGGTATTTATAATTAAAAACCTTAATTAGTTTTTAATTAAAATTAAAAATTATTATTAGAGGAACATCCTTCACATTACAATCAAATCTAATATATTTTTTTGTTTAAGGCCTCTAATGCAATAATTAGAATCAATGACACAGAATAAAAAGTTACAATGACAATTTTGTCATAAACATCGAATGAATATTATGTGAATTGTACATGGAAGAAGTTGAAGGCAAAAGTAATATGGTAAAGAATTCTAGTATATGCTCTTGTTTCCGCAGAGAGGATGATTGGCATGGTAACAAACTCAACAAATATTCTCTGACACTTTATGTGTGTGGTCCCCTCCCCTCCCCTCCCATTACATGTATGTCTAATTTAAGACACTGCTACCATGTTGTCTGTGCTTGATCATGCCATCAACCAAGTCATTATTGTTGGTGATTTTAGTATCATCAATGCATTTTGGTAGTAATGTGATTTACTATAGGCCAATGCAATTATGCGTTAAGTTTGAAACGAGTTAGGGTAGTGCGGAGTGCACGCTCGTCGAGCCAAACGCGTAATTGAATATGAATAATAGAAACGGGCATAACGTTTCGTTTGAATAGTTGCACCCGTTCCCAACGGACATAACGATTCGTTTGAATAGTTGCACCCGTTCCAACAGACATAACTGTTTTCCGAAAAGGTGTGTCTGTTCGTTTCTATTATTGGTCTCCTATATAAGGAGTCTTTTGGTCTCGATTTGAAATACAAAATTACATACTTCCTCTCTACATTCTGATCTGTTATCCATTGTCAGAAATAGATTGTTCTTCAAGAATTATCCCTTGCAAAGATTTCGTGAACCCATACAAGAATAGGGTCGAAATACTTTGTTCGGAAAGTGAACGAACACGATTCTCGAAGATATCCAGGATTATCATACCAAATATCTAACAAACGAACAAAGTATTCTTTCTGATAATCATGGCTGGAGGAGGAAGCACCATCAAGGAGATGACTAAAAGTTTCAGAAAATTGGACAAGTTTCATGGACAATAATCGACATCACAAAAATGCAAATCCTCTAAAATAATTCCAGAGCACTCTTCGCTACATTCGAGTTTTCACCGGTCTTACGCAAACTCGAGAAGGCTGAATTATCCTGGGTATTCCTGCGTAGAAACTCCAAGACAAATTGGGAGTGCTTGAAATACTATAAGAAAAGTGTTCCGTACACGATTCTAGCCTCGATTTCATTCGACTGAAATTGATTTTTCTAACAATCTTATAGTAATCAAATAATGATAACAGAGGCTTTTACATCATAGATCAAAAACCGAACAAGAATTGTTGTCGCAGATTCAGGTACGCTAATATGATTTTCGTAAAGCACTCTGAAAATTAATATTTAGATTTTAAATGAAATCATAATAAGATTGTTTCATGCATACGCGTAAACGTACTGTACGACACTACGTAATTAATTTTACGGCATATGTTTCCTTGCCACTAACATATAGCATAGTAACAGTAGCCTATCTAAATTTTAGATTGGATTGTAAGTTTTTTTTTTTTTAATTCATAGTAACATGAATTCATATTTGTAATTAATTTGAAATGGAAAGCCATGAATACATACTAGAAAAAGAAAATTGGTAATGAAAATTTATTTGCAACGCTTAAAATTAAACCGATAGCATCCAGATGAAAAGTTGTAACTTTTAAATATTTTTTTTAATTTTTGATAGTTTCTTTTGAACTACCGTGTCTCTTCATAAAGATTTTATATGTGCACATACTTTTTTGAAAAATTAAATTATGGACTGGTTGATTACTAGAGTAATCAAATTTCATGATTTTAAATTATGCAATTGAGTTTTGATTTGTATTCTATGTGACTAACATGTTTATGTTCAATGAGACTTTTTATTATAAGACACATGAAGATCATTTAAAGATGGTTCATGACTTCTATGAATTTGGAGTCTTATTAAATCCCCTTATATAGAATTTTGAGAACTTTATCGTGGAGGATAAGAAATTCGAGTTTCTCACAAATGAAGAACCTCGTGAGAAAGGTTTTCCACACGGATTGTTGAACCGAAAGTTCTTCACGAATTATTGAAACATATTCCGAACTAAGGACAAGGTAGAGAGTCTGAAATGCTAAGGAACTAGGACCGAACAAAATTGCTTTTCGACTTATTTCTCTTGTGTAGAAGGAAATAGTGAGAGTTTTGTTGGTAAGATTCCTATTATTCTTCAAGTGGAAGATGATCCTAAGACTTATAAGGAAGCAGTAGCTTCAAAGGACTCTGTTTTTTGGAATAATGATATCCAAGATGAAATAGATTCAATAATGTCAAACCATACTTGGAACTTGTCGATCTACTTAAAAGATCAGGATCCATTGGATGCAAATGGATGTTTAGAAGAAAGTATCATAGTGATGGTACACTAAACATCTACAAGAATTGATTAGTAACCAAAGGCTTCAGACAAAAAGAAGGGATTGATTATTTCGATATCTATGCTCCAGTTGCCCGTATCACTACTATTAGATTGTTGATTGCCTTGGCGGCTATTCATAATCTAGTGATTCATCAAATGGATGTCAAAACAGCATTTCTGAATGGTGATTTGGAAGAAGAAGTGTATATGAAGCAACCTGGAGGTTTTGTAATGCCTGATAATGAGCACAAAGTGTGTAAGCTAGTTAAGTCGTTGTATGGGCTGAAACAAGCTCCGAAGCAGTGGCATCAAAAGTTTGATGAGGTTGTTTTGTCTAATGGTTTCATTCTAAACCAAGCTGACAAATGTGTATATAGCAAATTTGATACATCCGGTAAAGGAGTTTTCATTTGTCTATATGTTGATGACATGTTGATCTTTGGCACCGACCAAAAACAAGTTGATAAAACAAAGAATTTCTTGTCATCAAAGTTCTCCATGAAGGATATGGGAGAAGCGGACGTTATTCTTGGTATTAAGATTAAACGGGAAAATAAGGGGATTGTAATTACGCAATCTCATTACATTGAGAAAATACTCAAGAAGTTCAATTATGAAAATTGTTCTCTAGTAAGTACTCCCATGGATCCGGGAGAAAAGCTTATGCCAAATACAGGTAAACCTGTGGATCAACTCGAATACTCAAGAGCTATAGGCTCTTTGATGTATGCCATGATTAGCACTAGACCGGATATTGCGTATGCGGTTGGAAAGTTGAGCAGATTCACTAGTAATCCTAGTAGACATCATTGGCATGCGATAACTAGGCTATTCAAGTACTTGAAGGGTACTATGAATTATGGATTGTCATATATGGGATTTCCTTCGGTGTTAGAGGGTTATTCGGATGCTAGTTGGATAAATAATGTTGAAGATTCATCCTCTACAAGTGGATGGGTGTTCTTGCTTGGGGGAGGTGCCATCTCATGGGCTTCCAAGAAGCAAACATGTATAACTAGTTCCACAATGGAATCTGAGTTTGTAGCATTAGCTGCTGCTGGTAAAGAAGCAGAATGGCTAAGGAACTTGGTATATGAGATTCCGATATGGCCTAAACCGATATCACCAATTTCTATCCGTTGTGATAGTAGTGCCACACTGGCTAAAGCATATAGTCAAATATACAATGGAAAGTCTAGACATTTGGGTATTAGACATAGTATGATTAGGGAATTAATCATGAATGGGGTGATATCTATTGAGTTTGTTCGGTCGCAACAAAACTTAGCTGACCACTTGACGAAGGGGTTAGCTAGAGACTTAGTGAAGAAGTCGGTAATTGGGATGTGATTAAAGTCCATTTAAATCTATTAGTTATGGTATACCCAATTCCCTTCTAATACAACGTTAGAAGCAGAATTCAATGTGGAAAGATCATAGTTAAAGATTGGAGCAATTGTGTTTATCTTCCCAAGGTATGTGCTCAGACCTGCAAGTGATGGCTAGGTTGAAGTATATCTTCTTAATGGTTCTTTTGAAAAATTGCTAATGCAGGTGCAAGATTAAAAGGATCACCTATGTGAGCATGAAGTTTTGCCGCTTCAAGAAGCTTGGACTTGGCTTCCTATATGCTTATTAATGGATAAGGACACATGGCTTGTAAAGTGTCAAATATGAATAGTAGAGTATTGTAAGAAACATATGTGTACTATATCTTTAGATATTCAAATGGATTGACGGGTTCAATCATTATGACACCCCGATTTTCGAATATTTGGAATGTGTATTTGTACTAAGATGAAAATTCAATCGTAAGACATTTTCTTCTATGCATTTGTTTGATCGTTATACCTGTAAAGTAAATCAAGGATTATACTAAAATGGGGGGAGTTTGTTGGTGATTTTAGTATCATCAATGCATTTTGGTAGTAATGTGATTTACTATAGGCCAATGCAATTATGCGTTAAGTTTGAAACGAGTTAGGGTAGTGCGGAGTGCACGCTCGTCGAGCCAAACGCGTAATTGAATATGAATAATAGAAACGGGCATAACGTTTCGTTTGAATAGTTGCACCCGTTCCCAACGGACATAACGATTCGTTTGAATAGTTGCACCCGTTCCAACAGACATAACTGTTTTCCGAAAAGGTGTGTCTGTTCGTTTCTATTATTGGTCTCCTATATAAGGAGTCTTTTGGTCTCGATTTGAAATACGAAATTACATACTTCCTCTCTACATTCTGATCTGTTATCCATTGTCAGAAACAGATTGTTCTTCAAGAATTATCCCCGCAAAGATTTCGTGAACCCAGACAAGAATAGGGTCGAAATACTTTGTTCGGAAAGTGAACGAACACGATTCTTGAAGATATCCAGGATTATCATACCAAATATCTAACAATTATTGTAAAAAGTATGCGCAAAGCATCCACATAGGACACTCATATACTATACCAGTACTACCATTTTATTCACCAAGAGCTTTCATTGCTCCCAATTAACATTTGAATGTACCATATTGAGAACAATAACCACTTAGTACTAAAAGAAGTGAACCTTTGCGATTTCTCTCTTAACACAAACAAATTGGACATATATGTCATTTTCTCATTTACATAATGCATAACACCCGTCACAAATTTGTTACCAACATAAAAAAGAAAACAATACAAAACATTACTTGCGCCCAAAGTTTCATCACATAACACAACAAGCATTAGGATTTTCATCACTAAACATCTGAGGAGCATGCACCTGCATCATTCCACCTTCTCCATTATTATTATTATAACCATAATCAAATCCCAAACATCCATATCCATAACCATATCCACTCGAATTCGTCATACCCTCCATTTTCCCCTTTCCATCATTCTCATCAACCTTGTTATTTCCACCTTCCCCTTTCCCCTTATTCTTCTTCCCACCATCATTCTCTCCTTTGTTCTTCTCTTTCTCTTTCTCATTCTCCTTCTTCGCCGGGACCACCTCAACCTTCCTCTTAAACTTCTTCTTCATTTTCTCCACCATCACTTTCACATCCATAGTTCCTTTCACTGTCACTGTCTCTTTCTCCTTATCTATTTTCACATCATTAACACCTACATTCCAAAAATAAATAAATCATCAACAAACAAAAATCAACACCAATACATTAAATCACAAAATAAATAAAAAAAAACAACATAAGAAAAACACCTTTTGTATTTGAAACAGTTTTCCGAATCTTCTCAATACATCCTTGACAATGCAGTTCCATTTTCAAAACCGCCGTCGTCACCGGAGGCTATTGCATTTTCCATTTTCGTTTCAATCAATTAATGAATTAAATTAAAATAAAATTTAACAATAAATTAAAAAAATGAAAACAATATAACATTAGTACCTCTTTAGGTTTTTTGTCTTCCGGTTTATTTTTGTTGTCTTTGTTTTCTTTGTCATTTTTAAGAACCGGAGAAATGAGATCAACTTTCTTCTTGGTCTTACTAACAAGCTTATCTCTGAGTTTCGCAGCGTCGACGGTTCCATTAATGGTGAATTTTCCAGTTTCTTTATCGACGTTCATTTTCTCAAAGCCTTCAACAAGAAGGTTCAATTTCAACGCTTCAGATTTATTAAAAAAAAACAAAACAATAATCCAGTAAATAAAATAAAATTAAAAATAAAATAAAATAACCGATGAAACAGTTGAAGAAGAAATGTTGATTAGTTTGTGTGTGAATGGAAGAAAAGAAACCTTCGAAACCGCGAATGCATTTGACGATTTTGGAAGCGCAACCGTCGCAATGCATGTCGACTTTCAAAATGACTGTTGTTGGCTTTGTCTCATCTTCCTTTTTGTTGTTGTTGTTGTTGTTTTTGGTTTCGTTGTTTTCTTGTTTTTGGTTTTGGTTGTCGTTGGTCTTGTTCTTTTGCTTTTGCTGCGACATGAATGAAGGAATGAAGGAAAGTAGAAATTGAGATTTGAGTGATAAAATGCAGAGAGAGAGATGAAGGAACTTACCTTAGCCATTGATGGTGAGTGGAGCGGTTACAGAGAGAGTAGTAGCGGAAGCGAATGAGTAACAGAACTGCTTGTTTATAGAATGAATTAAGAGTGGAGTGGACCCCACTATAGACCACGTTCCACCTTTCAACATTCGGTTCCTTTTCTTGTTCTTGCTAATAAATTTGAAACTAACTGTTAATTAATTTTGTATTAAAAAAAGTGTTGTACTAATGAACAAAATGAGACAAAATCAGAGTGACTGATATACTTATGCCCATGATTTTATAATATTGACTTTCAAATTATTGATTGAATAAGTAATAAATCAAAGCTGGTTGTTTCAATGTGTAAGACAATTGAATTTTAAGAGACTTGAAATTAGAGTGGCGTGAACTTAGGACAGTTTGAATGAAAATTCACAAAGTAAAAAACTTGAATTTAAAGTTGTGAGTGAGAATAAATGAAGTTGAAATGTTGAATTGAAATGTCAGCATGAATTAGAATTCTTAAACGTTAAGAATTATAGAAATGTAGAAATGTAATGGTATATTGTTGATGACTTGATATTATTATTATTTTTTTTAAAAAATAGGTTGGCTTATATAGGTTGGTCCACCGAGTCCAATAAATCATCACATTTATATTTTAAAATTAGAGGCCATATTATTCTAAGGTGTTTTAACTAAAAATCAACTATCCATTAGAACTAATTTGTATAGACAAAAGATAATCCTTTTAGCCGACATAAGTATAAATCTAAAAAAATTATATTAATATTTATATTCTCTTTTTTTTTTATTACAAAGAGGGCTAAAGGTCCAAGGAAAGTAAGACTAAGGAGGGAAAAGCCTAGTAGGGGACATCCCACGAGCATCCTCAACTAAAAACCTAGAGATATAATCAGAAGGAGAGTTATAAATCAACATCTCCGAGTCAAAATTACATCCAACAGAAGAAAGAGTGTCAGCACACCTATTAGTTTCTCTACCCGAGTGAACAAAAGAAACACCTTCTAGCTTAGCCATAAGAACTTTAATATTGTCAAAGATCACCACACAACCAATATGCTTAGATCTGCCACTATCAACCGCTTCCACCACCATAGTAAAGTCAACATTTATCTCCACTTCAAGATAGCCAAGAGCTAAATAAAGTTTCAACCCTTCAAACACTCCCCATAACTCTGCAATAAAAGGAGTGCACGTTTCCAAGTTCTTAAAAAAACCACCCAACCAATCTCCAAGGTGATTGCGAATTAAACCTCCACAGTCAGCCACTTTATTGTCTCTACAAGCACCATCCAAATTCATCTTAACCCAATACTTGCGCGGAGGACACCAAGAAGCATTCTGATCACTATTCAAGTTAACAATCCCGTACTTCACCATCACACTAGCCTGCTCATACTCGTTTACCTTCTGTTTAATGAAATCCCCAGGATCAAAAGGACGGCTCCCATCACCACCATACACTTCAAGATTTCTCCACAACCAAAGGAAGAAGCAGCCAGTAGCAAAAATCTGGCTCTAAAGCTGCTCCTGCTTCCGATACAACTTTATATTACCTTCAAACCAACCCATGAAATCCTGCTGCTTATAGAAATCTTTAAAGTAAACCGTAGGATTCAGAGCATTCCAAACCTTTCTTGCTTTCCCGCAATCCCTCAAAGCATGCATACTATTTTCAAGCACATGCCTGCATATATTACAAGATGCAATGCCTAAACCTCTCTTGCTTTTATTCATGTTAGTCATTAATTTCTCATGATAAACTAACCATAAAAAGCACCTAATTCTTTCTGGAACTCTCAACTTCCAAATATACTCCCAGTATTTATTCTCCTTCACACTGTTAGATTCAGATAGTGCCTGATACATAGCTTTGAAGGAATAAATTCCATATTCGGATCCAGCAAGCAAAAACTTATCTTCTCCCCCATGATGATTCACAGGCACAATAACTCCTACTCTATTTAAAGTATCTGCTAGAAGACATCCCTGTAGCAGCAGTCAGTCCCACTCACCATTACTACGCGTCAACTGATGAACCCACAACCCTCACAACTCTTCCAGAATGCTAACGACTGTATCTGCTAAGCGCAGACTTGGACCAATCCAACAATCTTCCCAATCAAAAGAAGTAAACCAACTAAAAGTAGTTAAACAAGAACCTATAACCACATTTATGTTAATAAACCCATCATCTTCATGGAGGGGATAAAAACTGAATACATAGAAGCATTAAAAAGATATAATGATATTGAAGAAATTAGACAATTAATGGAACAACTACAAATAATAGAAGAAGAAAATGAAGAAGTAATATTAAATTATAATTCTTCAGAAATAGGATCAGAATTAGGATCTCAATTAGATATAGACGAAATATTTATGGAAAAAGGAGAAACAAGTAATTCTAAACAAAAAAGAAAACGTGAAGAGAGTTGGAATCCTCATAGTTCTTGGGAAAGCTATGAAATTGAAACTATGAATCAAAGAGGTTATACAAAGGCTAAAAGTTGCAGAAGAATTTAAACCTTACTATGAAGAAACTAAATCTAAAAAGTTATTAAACTTAAACTATGTAAGAAATCCAGAAGATATACTACAAAGGCGGTCTAATGATATGATTATGCTTATAGCAACCGATGATAAACTTCCTAAGATAAATCTAATGGATGTCAAGAATTTAATAGCCTATAGAACAACAGGAAATGTGCTGAAATTCTTAACAAGTATTAATGATGAAACATGGAATAGGGATGGTAGAAAATAATCAACAATTTACTAAACTAATAATGGGATTAATATATAAAGAATTCACAGGCTACAACACTCTTGAACATAAAATAGAAGTAAATAAACTTTTGTGAGAAAAGGCAGAAATTTATCTAATTAATATGCGGATATGTAATATGTGTGAAATAGATAGTTTCATTTATGAGTATAAAAAAAATACTATTATGAATTAGATAATGAAACTAGGGAAATATATAGAGGAGTCTTTATATCCAAGTTACCATACCCACTTAGTACAAGAATAAGAGATATATGGAAGTCTCAACCAATTGAAATAGGTGATAACTTAGGAGGAATTATTCAAATTCTATATAATGAATTAAGACGACAGTGCATAAAGAGTACAAGAGCTAAACAATTAAATAGAGGTAGAAGCTCACTTTGTTGTGATATACTAGAGATAGAGCAACCAGAAAATTATGGTTATAATCAACGAAGTAGAAAAAGTTATAAAAGAAAACATAAATTAAGAAAAACTTATACAAGAAAAAAGGCCTATAAAAAAACTAGAAAAAGTATTTTAGAAAGAGAAAACAAACACCTAAAAAATATGGTCCAAAAGGAAAAAAAGAAATGCGTATGTTGGATATGCAATGTAGAAGGTCATTATGCCAATGAATGTCCAACAAAAAAGGAAAAAGACCTTAAGGAAAAATCAAAATTAATAAAGAAAGTATATAAAATATATAATTTAGAACCTCTAAAAGATGAGTTAAGTGATTCTGATTGTAGTGTATATGAATATATAGAAGATGAATTATCTTCAGAAGAAACAGAATCTGAATAGTACATATATCAAAATTAAAATTGAAAAAGAAAACAAAAAAACTGAAGCATATAAAGATACAAGAGCAAGTATTTATATAGCAACCAGAGCATTATTTAGTGAATTAAAAAGATTGGAAAAACCATTAAAGATTCAAATAGCAGATGGATCAATACATCCACTAAATTGGTTAGCTACAAGAATTACTTTAAATATTCAAAGTAAATTATTTTTAGTACCTACAATATATCAACAAGAAACAGGGTTAGATATGATAATTAGAAATAATTTCCTAAGATTATATGCACCCTTTTACCAGTACTTAGAGTATATATCAATTAACGCTCCATATATTAAAGGAAAACAATTGAAGGAAATAATAGATATTCCTATTATTCATTCATCTCAAACAATTTATTCAAGAAAACAATCAGAGCTCTCCAGGCTAAAACGTGGTGAAATTATGGATTTAGTTTGTAGAAAAATGCGTTATGCATTAATTAATTTAGAACCCAGAAAAAAAAATCAGCACATATTGAAGAGCTATTAGATAAAGTGTGTAGTGAAAATCCACTATCCTACAATTAATAATAAAAATATGGAACTAGTTGAATTAAAACTAAAAGATCTAACAAAAGAAATTAAATGTAAACCTATGATATAGCCAAAACAAGATAGTGATAAATTTGCTGAAGATATTAAGCAAATGTGTGAAAAAGTATTAATAAGACCATCAAAAAGTAAACATTCAGCACCAATATTTTATGTTGAAAATCATAATGAGATTAAAAGAGGAAATAGAAGGATGATAATTAATTATAAACAAATAAATGATACTATGGAAGGTGATGTGTATTTTCTTCCAAGAAAAGATCTAATTATTGAAAGAGTTAGAAATATGAATTGGTTTAGTACTTTTGATTGTAAAAATCTTAAGAAGGATTCTATTTGGTCATGGACCGAAGATGACGAATTACTTATTACTAAATTGAAATATTTATGTCGAGATCTTCCAGAATTATATCATCCATCAGATGATGATTTAATTATTATTGAAATTGATGCTTCTAACGAATGTTGGGGAGGTGTTATGAAGGCAAAACCCTCTGGCGAAAAGAAAGAATTACTATGTCGATATATGTCTGGAACATTTTCAGACAGTGAAATGAATTATCCTACTCATGAAAAAGAAACATTAGCATTAATTCGGATGTTAGAAAAACATTGAATTTATGTTCTTGATAAAGAATTTATTGTTAGAACTGATTCTACTTATGTTGTCGGATTCAAAAATATTAATCATAAAGGAACTTACAAGCAAGGGAGACTTATAAGATGGCAAATGAAATTAGCCGAATATAATTACTCAATTTCTCACATTAAAGGAGAGAAGAACGTGCTTGCAGATATATTTTCTAGAGAATGGAACGAGGCGCAAAGAAATATTATAACAACAATTAGAGTTAAAAGAAGCACTCAAAATTCACAAAATAAAAGAGTAAGAACTGATTGGAAAGGAAGTAGAATTGATTGAAAAAGAAATAGAAATTATAAAATCTCAACTTAGAGGAAAAAGTCCACTTGAAGAAATTAAAATAAAAGAACCCAATAAATGGTATGTGGTGTTTAATGGACCATTTCCAGGAATTTATGATAAATGGTATAAAGCAGACCCTCATTGTACAAAAATCTCGGGAGTTACTTATAAAGGGTATGCTACCAAAGAAGAAGCTGAAAAGGCAATGAATGATCACAAAGAATTAGAAAAATCAAGAAAAGAAATTTATCTTGGTCCAAGAACTTTTTCAGAGACAACAAAAAATAATGCACCAGAAAGAACATCAATGAAAATCTTAGGAATAATCTCTTCTTCTTTAGATAATTTGTCAATTATGTCTCGCAAGGAGCATGAAAATCAAGTGAAATTCTCCGAAGAAAAATTCAAGGAGAATCTCAAAAGACTTACTCATTGGACCGAAAAGGAAAAAATCAATTGTTTTTATATGGTTGATAGAAAGCATTTTGGAGTAAAACTTGTAATTACCCCGGGAGCACCTCAGTTACTAACATTTAATATGTTCTAATTTAGACTTATTGAAGGTCTTTATTTAAGTAAAATCTTGAAGAAATTAACCTATTCTCATAATTTTAAAGAAGCAGTCCAAAATTTCAAAAAGAATATTGCTGGAGAAAGAAATATTTATATGAAGTTCTACTCAGCTTATCCAGATTTCACAACAAATTAACCGGCAAAACACTTTGTCTTCATTGGAGTAATTAATAATCAATTTTCTCTAAGAGATGAATCTAAGGAGGAAATGTATGATGATGAGCAATTAAATAAAATTCTATCCAATCTACTTTCAAGTATATTTTTCCAATGCCAAGCTATTGGAAAAATATTTATGTGTAAAAGTATTATACAAAACATCCAATATCACACTCTTAAGGAAGACAAGTGGGAAGGTACTAAAAGATAGAGATGTTCACTTATTGACAACTTTTGAGTTGCCCTTTTATGCATTTAATAGGGAGGTAATGAATTACAATCTAAGTGTCCTCAATGATTTATGTTCTAGTCTAAAGAAAAATGAAAACCATGCATGTGAAAGATGCTTCCAAGAAAAGAATGTCGTAGAAGTTGCTCAATGCTTGGAAAAGTCAATGTGCCTTAATGAAGAAGATAAAGATGAAGCAATAATGGAATACTAAATGCATAGGCTTTAATGGTCTTGTGGTACCATGAGACCAAATACTTAGGGACACCTTTGATAAAAGGATAAGGATGTAACTATTTGCCATGTAGTATTTAAGTACAATTATTTAGTGTAGTACTATAGATGAATAGTACTATAAATTATTGTAATAATAAAATACTCCTATCTCTTACTTAAAAATTCCTCCTACTTGATACATCCCCTATATATATATATATATATATATATATATATATATATATATATATATATATATATATATATATATATATATATATATATATATATATATATATATATATATATATATATATATATATATATATATATATATATATATATATATATATATATATATATATTTATATATATATATATATATATATTTATATATATATATATATATATATATATATATATTTATATATATATATATATATATTTATATATATATATATAATAATAATAATAATAATAATAATAATAAAATATATATAATAACGTTATTAAAAGTATATATATATATACAGTTTTTTTAAATAAATAGATAATAATATGTACAATTTTTTTAATTATTAATAATATGTTATAGATAATAATATGTACAATTTTTTTTTAATTATTAATAATATGTTATAGATAATAATATGTACAATTTTTTTTAATTATTATTAATATGTACAGTTTTTTAAAATAAATAGATGATGTAGTAATTAAAAAAATTGAGCAATAATTATATTAAAGTATATATATATATATATATATACATTTATTCATTTCATAAACTAATATATATATACTACTATTAAATAATAAAATACTAATTAAAAAATACAAATAAAACGTTAATAACTAAACTAAATAAAAAGCATGTAGTTATGACAAAAAGTTGTGCTGAGTTGGTGGAAATATTGCTTGTTGACATTCTAGTACCAGATTTGAATCATGGGTGTGGCAAAAATTTTAATTGGTTTTTGCTTATTAAACATAGTATGAAAATGGAATATGTGTTTTATAGGAGAGCAAAACCGAATCTCGTCCTAATGGCAGGGGGTGAATATGTAGGAAATTTCTTTGGTCACCTCCCATCTTTCTAGCCCACCTCTGCTGAAAAATCCAAACTACCCCTGACTTCGGAAATGCATCTCCGAAATGCAAGGAAAAGGTGTTTTCGGAGATGCATCTCCGAAAGCGCCTTTTTTTTTTTGAAAAAATTGTCTTATTTAGGAAGTTCATTTCCGAAAACAGTATTTCGGAAGTTCATTTCTGAAATACTGCGCGTTTTGCAGATTAAGCAAAACAGCCCCCCTCCCCCATTCATTTACCCTAATCTTCTTCCAAAATCATCCTCTTTCAAAATTTCTGCAACAAGCAAGTGTGAAGTCAAATAGATTGCCCAAGTCTTCTTCCAATCTCAACCTAAATAATCTCAAACACTAATTGGTAAGTTTAGCATTTTATTTCAATTTTTAGATCCATTTGAATAAACTCTATTAGGGTGTTTAGATATTGAAAAATATACATTAAGATAGGTTGGTACTGATATTAGGTTGTTTAGTAGGCATAAAAGTAGTTTTGAAGTTTGATTTTGGGGTCTGCCATTGGAGGTTGCAGAGAAGTTCTGCGCAGGGGTGTTTCGGAAGTTCATTTCCGAAAACACCTCCATCCCAGTTTTCGGAAATGAACTTCCGAACTGTATCAGAAGTGCAATTTTTTTTGTTTTTTCTTTTGTCTCGCATATTAATCGATTTCAATTGTTTACAGGAACATGTCAGGCAACCAACCAGCACGCATCAGACAGGGTAGAGAGTCCTAGAATGCGTCGGCTAGACACGAGCGGGCGGCGGCGTAGCTAGCGTCGACCCAGGGACGGGGGCAGAGCCGGGGACGCCGTGTGCGAGTTCCCGTGGACGTGGAAGAGGGTACCTCTTCATCTGGATCTAGGAGTCGGCTGGCTCGGGTATCTTCTTCCCGCCAGCGAGAGGAGGAGGAGGAGGAGCAGGAGGAGGAGGTGGCAGTGGCATACCACGAGCCGGAGGGGGTACCGGATGATGACCCTCCATCCAGAGAGGAGGATGAGCAGGAGGACAGCTACCTGGGAAGGCCCTTTGACACTTCCGTGTTGATATCCTACCGCGATCACGTCGCTCGGCGTATCTGGGAGGGAGAGGTATTTTTTTTAATTTAACCGTTTATAATTTAGACGTTTATTCGATATTTTCTTAACGGTCTATTTAACATATGCTTTTATTTGTTTTTTTTGTAACAGGAGAGAGATCCTTTGAAAATGGTGAACCACGCCCGGAAGATTTTCAGTCTGTTTAAACCAGCAGCTGAGTGGTTTAACGACACGGTGCGAGGTTCAGGGCTTAGCGGGCTCTGCATGACGGGGTACACCACCATCAGCCACGACATGCAGGGGGCTTTTGTGGAGCGCTGGCACAAGGAGACGTCTTCTTTCCACTTGCCGGTTGGGGAGATGACGATCACCTTGCATGACGTGCAGTGTCTTCTCCACCTGCCGATCAGGGGTCCGCTGTTGGCCCACACCCGGATCCAGAGGGTCGAAGCCAGTCAGTGGATGGCGCTCTATTTGGGCATGGAGCCCGAAGCTGCTGACTATGAGTGCATCACGACATCTGGGCCTCATATCCGGTTCACCACATTGAGCGCTTATTTCGAGCACCATTTGGACGCGGCAGCCGAGGCTGAGGAGGCGGGTGACGATCTATTCACACAGTATCACCGCGGCTGCGCTCTCCGGTGTTGGTACATGCATGTGGTAGGCGCTGCATGCTTTGTGGACAAGAGTGCAAGGTACGTCGACGTGACCTACCTCCGCTACTTCATGGACCTGGATACCGTTCACCAGTGGAACTGGGGGGCAGCTACTCTGGCATACCTCTACCAGAAGCTGAATGAGGCCTCCAACTGGAGGACGAGGCAGTTGGTTGGATCCTGCACATTACTCACGGTACGTTTCATTTTAATTGTTTCGTATTTATTTATGTTTCGTATTTGTGTTTCGTATTTACTTATGTTTCGTATTTATTTATGTTTCAGAGCTGGATCATCTCATACTTCTCCCGCATCCACGGCTTCCACATCGATCCTGCGTACGTTGATGCCATGCCCAGGGCCGCCAGATACGTTCTCCAGAGGGGGAACAATACGGTGGGACCATACCGTGGGTACCTGGACCGCACGATGCACGACGACATCACCTGGAGGCCGTTCAGCGACTACACTCAGATTGTCCCCTTTGACGGCATATCTCTATATTCTGGTTGGTTGGCATGCGGGACTACCATCATGGTCCGGTATCTCCCTGAGCGGTGCATGCGTCAGTTCGGATTCGTGCAGCAGATACCCAGGTCACTCTTTGAGGCTGCTCCCGACACAATGACCCGAGTGCAGCTCACTGCCATATGGGAGGACTGGCAGCATCATGTGGTACCGCAGGAGTACCGTCGCACTCGGGTCACACAGGACTGACACAGTGTGGAGGGATACGTCACATGGTTCTACCGGGTGTCACATCCTCTGCTGAGACCCGACGTTCCCGGCGCTCCTAGGCCAGCACACGAGGAGATCCTGGAGAACCAGCAGGCCGAGGATGACCACGCCATTGATCTCATGCCGATCTTCCAGCGGATAGAGATGCTTGGGCGGGACGCGTTGGATCGAGGTGTCGTTCATCAGGGCGGTCCAGAGGCAGTCGCCGTGATGGAGATGATCGTCACTGATGCGGGCCGTGCGGCGGCATACAGGCGGCAGAGGAGGGCCCAGGGTGAGAGGGTTAGGCACACCCAGTAGTGGTCGGGTTTATTTATTTTTTGTTTTCGGATTGTATCTTTAGCACACTATTTTTATTTGGATTTGGATCGGATTGTATATATTACTTTTTTTATCATATTAGTTTTTTCTGTTTATATGTCATTTATTTTATTTCCCGGTTTCCTTTAATTAAAAATACGAGACTGTGAAAAACATAAAAAAAAAACCAGTTTCTGCATAATTCGGAAGTTCATTTCCGAAACCCCCCAAAATCTGAACAAAGGTGTTTTCGGAAGTTCATCTCCGAAAACACCCCCCATGAGGTGTTTTCGGAGATGCACTTCCGAATTGTGGAAATTTTTTTAAAAAAAAAAGTGCTTCGGAAGTTCATTTCCGAAGCAGGGGTAATTTGGGTTTTTCGCTGGGGGTGACCCTCATAGGGAGGTGGCTAAAGAAAAAACCAAATATGTATTATCCCAAAAATCAAATACCGAAACCACTTAGATTTTATGAACCTGAAAAAATTGAAGAAAGTGATATTGATAAACTTTCAAACCAAGTAAAGGACTTAACAACATATCTAAAAAATAGATTATAAATTTAAAAACTTTCAAACCAAGTAAAGGACTTAACAACATATTTAAAAAATAGATTATAAATTTAAACAAAATGAGTATTGCTGAATTTAATATAAAGGAAAAAGAAATAGTTATAAAAATAAAAGAAATAGATATATCTTATTTTGATAATATTGAAAATAAAGAGAATTATTTTAGTAAAAACTAAGATGCAATTGGAAAATTACTTTACCAAATGACTTAAAAACAAAAATAAGTAAAGAATATGGGAAATTATGTGCACAAACTATATTTTTTGAAAATGAAATAGATTATACACTAGAAAGTGATATAGATTATATTTTATTATTTGAAAGCTTTTATGATGATGAATTTATAATAGACTTAGCTTTAATAGAAAATGATGAAATTTGGGACTATTTCGATGATGATTAAGCTAATAATATTAAATTATAAATTATTTCAATAAATAATGGGGTATCATTTTTTGTATCAGAGCACTAAGATTTAAATAAAATAAAATTAGACATATAAATAAAAATATAAAAAAATAAAAATTTCCAAAATTAGAAAATGAGTATAGTTAATGAAAGATTATGAATTATACAACTTAATGATTTAATTAAAAGAACAAGAGGTCAAATAAAAATATTATATAATAGACTAGATTATTATTTAATAATAGGAGTTGATTTTGAAATTGAAAGAACTACAAGACACATTTTAGAAATTAAAAATAAATTAAATTTTTATAAATCAAAGTTAAGAGAATTAAATGAATATAAAAATATCTGTCGCCAAGATCTACGATCAAGGAATTAGAGACAAAAGTTAAAATTCGGTCAGTAAAAATCGTCTCTATCACAATGTATTTTAGCTGTGTTACCATTTGTCTTACGATGAGAACACCGATTCTTATAAGAAATAAATCAAAATGACATTTCTTTCACGGTATAAAAAATTACTTCAAGAAATAGATTTTCCAAACATAACATTCAAAGGAAAATACTTGGCTTTCATACACATGTGGATTAAGGTCCTTCATAAATGAGGATTATACATATCTATTTAGCTATAAGGGTATCATTAAAGATGTTCGTTTTCCTAAAACCAATACCACTTTTGACTTTAATCTGACCGATTTTATCCTCCTCAAACTATTAATCTTGTTGCAAAGCTGTCAAGAAATTTAAACACACTCATAACGTAAGTAGAAATGACTTGAGTTACTACAAATTTAATAAGGATAACTACCAAAATCATTCTAATACACATCATAACCAATGTCATTGAGATTACAATTATTTAGTCTTATTGAACATTTTAGATGATAATAAATAGGTTTACCACCTTCTTTTTCATTTGAATCTTTAACCATATTAAAATCACCATACATACATAATCTAGTTTTCCACATTATTAGAGTTATAAAGGTCAGAAATGAGAGTACAAGTTATGTACATGTTAGAATGGTAAGGATAAACATAAATTCTAGTGATTCCATAAATATTATAATGACCAAATTAGGTAAAATATCTATCAAATGAAATTATTATTAGAATCACAAATATTCATATTGGTAGCATTATTCCTCACGAGGACTAGGCCTCCTGCTTTACATCCACCAGAGATGGAGTAGTTTTGAACATAGTAATTGGCATGTTATGAGCAAACTTAAAGAAAGTTTTTTAAAAATACTTGAGGCTTAACTTAGCTTCAGATAAGAAAATAATGCCAGTATGATAGTAAACTATTTGAGGGTTTCCTAACCCTTAACAATTCTGGCTAATAATCCTCATGGCTCTCGATTGGCCTTCCTAGAGGTGCCTTATGTTTGATCAAAGATTATATTGATGATGTCATATGACTGATCTTGAATGCACTTTTTTTATTATCATGAGAATTTGTGTTAATCAAAGTTACGACATTCATCATTTGATTAAGGGTTGATCATGATTCATCAAGAAAAACTCCAAGATCATCAAAAGTCAAAATTGATAAATTAGGGTTTCCTAAGGAAAAGTTAACTGAACTTTGAGCAGCCATAACTTTCACATTCTTCATCAGAAATTTTCCAACCTTAACTCATTTTGAAGGAAATTTCATTCTCTACAACTTTGTCTCACCATGGATTTGGCAAAAAATGCTTCATTTGAAAGATATAAGCCAAAACATTATAGGTCATTTCAAAAGTCAACAAAAAGACATTTTTTCTCAAAGTGTACATGAACATGGAAAGTTCAATTGAGATGAAATCAAAGGGGATTTTAAAGGACATCTTAAGCTTTCTAAAATGTCCAAAAACACCTTCATATGATCAAAATTGAGGAAGTTATGAATTGCACAAGTTGGTATGCAACTTTGTAACGTTGAAAGTGTTCGAAACACATAACAAATACTTTCTTATATGAAAAATGAAAGTTTAATTATAATAGTTTAATAAAACAGTAATGGAAAATTAAAGCTCAAACAAATGAATTACACCTTCCTCCTTTACTTTGGCAAATTGAAAAACAATAATTGTTGGGATTGAGAAGTCCTTCCTATTTTGATTTAAATCATGGAATTGCATTGCATATCCTTCCTACAAAGTGCAATTCAGAATGTTGTCACTTCACATTAACAAAATGAAGAATGTTATGAAAACAGAACAACCAATTTGACTGAACACGTTTCATAAGTAATACACATATGACAAGTTCCTCAACAACAGATTGATCTGTTTTTTCTCCCTTTTTGAAGTTGTTTGTAACCAACTTGTGTCACCATTCCAATTACATAAGAATAAAGAATGAAAAAGAATATTGATTAAGAAATGTATCAACTCAATAAATACTATTAGCATGTAATGAAGGGATTTGGCTGGCCAGACCTATTAGAACATCCTTTTTCCATTTACTACTTATAATATCAGTAAAATAAGTGAATTTTAGGGGTTTTGGAGGTATTTCATGTTTGTTCTTGTCAGTAATTGATGTACCACTAGGAAAAATGTCAACATAAATTTGTGATCTGATGGCTTGAACAATAAATCATTCACAAAGACTTGGAAGTTTGAAATTGTAAAAGTGTTGCCGGCAGTTAAGACAGAATTGTATGCTTGTTTAAAAGCATTGAGAATTTTGATATGGATATCAGAACCCTGTAAGATATAGCGTATAACAATAGTATGTTAGTTCAATGCAATTGGGAAAAAAACCCGGATAAAGATAACTGGTTTAAAAAAGACCAGATGTATGAGGATAAAACCTAACAGACTTAAAAAGTATTGATTTTTGACAAATATAACAACCATATCATATTAAAGATAAAGGATTTAAAAAAACCAAATAAAAAAACCATACCATATTAAAGATAAAGGATTTAAAAAAACTAAATAAAAAACTATTGATCCAACATAAACTTGTTACACAAAGTTTAAACAAAAACCAGGTTCCAACATATTAAAAGTTGTGATTTTTGACAAATGACACAAAGTTTAAACAAAAACCAGGTTCCATTATACTAAAAGTTTTTTATTTTTGACAAATATAACAATCATATCAAATTAAAGATAAAGGATTTTAAAAAAACAAGATAACAAAACCATTAATCTAACACAAACTTGTTACACAAAGTTTAAACAAAAACCATGTTCCATCATACTAAAAGTTATGATTTTTGACAATTATAACAACCATATCAGATTAAAGATAATGGATTTAAAAAACCAGAAAATAACTATTAAACCAACACAAACTTCATGACACAAAGTTTAAACAAAAACCAGGTTCCGTTATATTAAAAGTTTTGATATTTGACAAATATAACAACCATACAAGTGTGAATAAGGAAGAAAGTAGCAAAATCAAATCAATAACAGAATCAATAACGAAGAAAATTCAGAAATAGTCTTACATCTTTATCAACGACAACCATCTCAAAATGTTCTTTATTTTTGTTAACAACAATCCATCTGTGATGGATTTGAACGGCTACTTTCCAAAGCTCCTTTTTTCAATGATGTTCTTCAGTAGCTCAAACGGCCTAGCCACGTGGAACTCAAAAACCAGAGAACAGATTAAAACAAGTTAGGGTAAAAAAATTTGAGAGAAGAAAAATGTGGTTGGTGAAAGGTAGAACGAAGAGAGAGATTAGAAAGATTTTGAGGGAAAAGGAAAGATGATGGAAATAGAGTGAACAATTTACACATTGGAAACATAAGTTTTGCACCAAACAATCTTTCCTTACCTGGCCACATATTTGTCTTTGTTGCTTCATGTCACATACTTTTGGTTCAAATGCAACTAAAGTGAGTGCAAATAATAGAAATAAAATCATTTTCAGCTTAAAGGCTTATATATATATATATATATATATATATATATATATATATATATATATATATATATATATATATATATATATATATATATATATATATATATATATATATATAAACGTATGGAAGTTCATTTTAATGTTAATCTTTGGATATCTTGAAGGTATAGTAAATTAATATAGATTAATCTCAAATTTTATAGATCTGATCTATATGATATTATGTTTCAATCCAACAGTTAATTTTAAAAAATATTTATTCGAAATGAAGTTACGAACAAGTGTAACTCGTGATCTAACTCTTCGGGTGTAATTTGATCTCTCCTCATATATATATATATATATATATATATATATATATATATATATATATATATATATATATATATATATATATATATATATATATATATATATATATATATATATATATATATAAAGATCTTATAAGTTTGAAATAATGTACAAGTAGCTTCTAATTCAAATTTAAGATTTAAGTCATGTACTTGATTATGTGTATTATTATCTAAACTATGTACACGATGATGTGTTATTATTTTGGTGTTATGATTTCTTAAGTGGCGAAATTTGCTTAAGTGATGATTTGCCTAAGTGGCATGCTTGCTTATAATTTATCACCATCATGAGTCATGACATGTGTATTTATGTGTTGTGCCTTAATGTCACATTATTTTTTACATTGATCCAATGAATACTTGTGTTGCGTTAGTTGCCGATTGATTATTTAGATTATCTAATGTTAAATGTTGGATTATAATGGGAACATCCATATTATGTTAAGAACAATATACAAATGAAAGAGATACTATATATTAATAAAAAAATTTAAAGTGATAAGTGTAAGAGTTCTCTCACTTATAAAGTGCTAAATCTCCACTTTTTTCAAGTAATGTGGGATTAATAATTCACACTTGTACACAATTATCCCCCTCAAGTGTGAGTTCATCCATTATGTTCTCCTTCAAACGAAAGTTCTTTAATCCATATACATTTGTATCGCCGTAGCAGACACAACAACAAGACACGCCGCCTGACCACCACATTTTTAGGAAAACTTTCGATACAAGGAGTCAGTTTCTTAATTGAACCATCGGCTCTGATATCATTTTTGGGTCATCATGGAGAGCATCCACATTAGGTCAAGATCAACGCACAAATGAAAGAGATATCACATATTGACTAAAAACTTTAAAATGATAGATATATGAATTCTCTCACTTATAAAGTGTTCAACCTCTATTTTTTAGAGCAATAATGTGGGACTAATGACTCAAACTTCTATTAACATTAACAGCATGTATTTTTTATTGCACATAAAGTTTTACATATTGGTTTATATATTGAGATACATATGAATTGTAAAGGCCAACCCTTACTTATATGAATATATTTATAAATATGAATTACAATGTTTTTTCTTTAAAGAATCATATATTTTATTTTGAATTATATGGATACACATTTTTTAAGGTCATGATTTAATTTTTTTTTTTAATCCGCTAATTTTGGTAATGTTCTATTTATTATATTTTTGGTGAAAAAATATAATATTTATATATTTTTATTTTTAAATCATTATTTTATTTTGTTTTGCATGGTTTTGTATTAATGAAGTTGACCTCTTACCAACTAATATTTAGGTACAATAAATTTAAAGTTTGAAGTGAGAATGACGTGATGTTACATGTGATCCCGAAAATAAAATTGGATATCTATAGTACTTGTAATATAATTTAAAATAAAATAAAATAAATTTAGAAATTTATTTAAATTAGAATGAACTATAAATGTAGAGTGTGTTTTTACTCCAAAAAAAAGTTTAATTATGCCAGGGGTCTCTACAAATATGCGATTCTGCATTTTTAGTTCCTGTAAAAAAAATTCCGAATAATGATCTCTGCAAAATTTGACGTCACCTTTTATGGTCCCTCTCATTAGTTTTCACTAACGGAGGATGACGTGGCTTGACAGGTGTATATTATTATGTGACACGTTGGTTAGTCTTTATAATAACGTTGTTTGCTACTTTACTAAATCCTAAATCAGTTCCTCATTCTTCCCTCTTCCCCCAAAATCGAGCCTCTCATTTTTCAACACTGTTCAAATAGAGCAAATTCATCATCTTCTTCATCTTTCTTCATCGTTCTCAATCGCATGAAGCTATGGCGTCTTCTTCAAATAGAAGCAAATCAGTTTCAGCAGTTCAGTCAACAAGTGTGAGCAATCGTAGATGGAGAATGTGTGCCTGCAATCTTCGTATGATCTCGTAGATGGGATGATGATATGGGAACAGGGCACGACGCAATCGAGACTTTAGATGAAGAATGGACAAATGATTCAACTAAGATAAGGGAGATGTAATCTGTTGAAGCCTTGAAGGAGTTATATGAGTCAGCATTGAAGAAGAATGTTGAATTGCAGATCCAACAGAAGTCCGATGGATTTTGTGGAAAGATGGAGACAATTTGCATTGCAATTTCGTCAAGGTCAATTTGTATTTGCTAATAAAATGTAAGTGTTGAAGGATTATGGGAAAATTGGGCAAATTGTAGTTTTTTCTAAAATCTGTAGTATGTAATTGTTTGTTTCTGAAATTGAATGCAATGTTGTAGTATGAGTTTAATAATTGTTTGTTAATCTTATAAGACCTATAATTTGACAATCTTCCAGTATGGGTTTAATAAGAATAAGTGTATGTTAATCTTATAAGACCTATAACTTTACAGGTTCCATAATTAGTGACTTATAATTTGACATTTTCCACTGTAAGTCACCTATAAATTGGCGACCTATAAGTCATATATAACTTGCACAAAAGAACCTTTTATAAAAAACACCATTTTAAAGGTAATCATTTTCCGAGCCATACATATTAGAGTAAAAAATTTAGATTGACTTCAGAAAAAATACGGACTACAAATCAGAAATAGTTGGATTTTTCTTTCAACATATAAAGAAATAGTTGAGTTTTTTTTAAAGGAAAATGCTTATTAGTAAGAAAAAAGAAAAACAAGAAATGCAAGAATAAATCTCAATCATCCATTATCACCACAACCCCTATGATCTCTATTAAAAAGGAAGTTAAATTTAAAATTAATTTAAAATTCTCCACTAAAATAGTGACACATATTCATTCTTACATTTCTTCTTCAAATTTCTTCGTACTAAATAACACTACTCTTTTTTAAATAAATAATTAAATATTTAAGTAATACATTGATCAAAATCTAATATGCCGGGGTCAAGTACTTGACTAGTGAAAATGAACTTTCATTAAGGACGAATAAGTCCTCGTGATTTGATAAGGTAATCAAACCATTCTTTTCCCTTTTAGAGGTGATGCAGGGGTCATCGAAGTTTTTTCTATTGAAATGGCATCTTATTTGTTTATTTGAGGGTATGGAGAAAGTGACCCATTTGAAAGTTGCAAAACGATGTTATATTTAGGAAAGTCTTATGGTTCTTTTATTTTGTACTATCCTAGAGTTGGTGGGTGATCATCCCATGTTCCTTAGGAGATAATTTTACTTTGACCCTTTTGTTTTAGAGGAGTTTTGAGCTATTCTTTCTCATTGTATCTCTGAATTATAGCTGAAATTGATATTTTTTTATGCTCAATCTCACATCTCTTCTCTTATATATTAATTTATTTGTCCTAAATTATATGCCGTTTAATTATTTATACACAAATTAATAAACGTGGTCATGTTGTATGAAAAATATAAATTATGAATAACTTTACAAAAGTATTGTTTATTAATAGTATGGAAAAATAAATTAATTAAGAAAATATTAACAAGATACACACTAGATATGGTAAGAAGTTGCTAAATTATAATTTTTGTCTTCTTATTTTACCAAACTCACGATATCAATCATCTTATTTATTTATTAAACAGTTTTGGTCCCTTATATTTATTTTTCGTTCAAAAAACGCTGATGTGTTTTATTTTTTAAATACATACCACCTATGTTTTTTTTTGCCAGGTCATTCATTTCTAATTCAAACTAATTTAGTTTAGGGTTAATAGGTATTTTACCCCTTTCATATAGAAAAGTTTTGAAAAATCTCCCTAAAAAACGTTCGAATTTTCCCTGCCATATGAATTTTGTTTGAGGCTGACCACTTTTCATACATGTTGGAAAGAGTCTTCATAAGATCAGTCGTAGTCTTTTCTACATCCACACTAGAAGGAAGACATGTCACTTGTCCACTTAAAACTTTAAGGTTTTTGGTGAATATGTGGTGTGTTTCTCAGAAAGGTGTATCCCAAATGTAAAAATGCTCTCTCATGTTGACCCCCAAATTGCCTCCAACAAATGGTATCACAAGCCTTTGGTTTCGAGAAAGGGAACAACTTATTTATATTGAAAAGTATTCACCGGCGGTACAAATATATGGAAGAAAGAGCTTACACTTAAGGGGAATGTTGGGAATATAGCAAGTGTGAGTAATATGAGGGAAATAGTCTCACATTGAATAAGAATGTGATTACTTGAGCATTTATAAGTGAGAGAGAACTCACTCGCCTATCACCTTATATTATGTTTGGGAGTTTTGAGGGATGAGAGAACTTTGAAAAAGTAAAAGGATTGGGTAGAAAGAATTGAATAATTTTGATTGGAAGGATTTTAGAGGGTTTGTTTTTATTCATAACTCCAAAACCCCCCATAATATGTGGAACTCAAAATTTATAGTGAAGGAGGACTTCGAAGGGTTTTGAAAGACTTACATAAATTTTTAAAGTATCTTTTATATTATTATAGTATTTAAAAAATTAAAAATATAATAATGATATATACTCTTTTATTATTCTATACAAAATTATTTTTTTAAAAAATATTAGAAATTTTCTTATAATTTTAAAAAAATTCTTTTTTTTTAAGTTTTCCTCTTCCCTCTCCTCCAAACTCTTAAACATAGTCTAAAGTTTTAGATGAATAAATTATATGTATTCTATAAAGGTGTGTTACTCAAAAGAAAATTTCACTCGACCCTCTCTCAATTGTTGGCTAACATTAGGTGGGACGGAAACTTTGTGGGACTGAAGATAAGTTGGCCGTTTCCGTTTCCGCTAGCGAAAACTCTCCATCATTAAAATCCTAAAAATGACAATCTTTCCCACAAGAACATCCAGGGTGAAATCAATATACCGAAGTTAAATCATGCAATGTGTAGAAGCAATTCACTGGTATCAGAGTAAAGTGACAGTTTATTCGGCAGGTTAAAAAAACTATACATAAGAAACTACCAAACTGAAGCTGAATCATTAAGCCATGGTGTATTTTTGTAGTTTACAAAATAGAAATTTATGAATTTAGCTACCTTTCATTGAAAACAATATAATAAATCTTTAATTAATATAAATAATACAAATGAGAGAATGAAATAGAAACAAAATAAGGAGCCTCGTCCAAGTACGTACTCGGGGAATACCGAGTTCGATTCCCAGGCAGAACAATTTTGCTTGGCCAGTGCGTATGCATACGCACGAGTCAGATTAGTGGCCCACCTGAGATGGGTCGAAACCGATGCGAATAGAAAAAAAAAACCGTTTTCAAATTAAAGGGATGTGTATGTATGATATACAAGATCGATGTTGCAGTATAAAGAAGCATAGATCAAGAAAATTATATTAACAAAGAAGAGCTAGCTAGTAATCATGTACCTTTGGTTGATAAATTCCAAACAGCTTAAATATTGAAGTTGATAATAATAATAATAACCAACATGGCATTCACATGCATAAACCTCTGCACTTTAGCCCTGGCTCCTTCCTATGTTAGAGATGGAGAAACCATGGAAAGTGCAGGTGCAAATGCAGATAAAGGCAACATATTGTGATGACATATGGTAGGTTATGGAGTTATAGTTTCTTGCTTGCTTGCTACTATATATATATAGTGAGAAAAAGTACAAAGGGGTTTGAGAATGATTCACTGAAAATCTGTATAAGATTTTGGCACCAATTCAATGTGACGCTAAGAAAATATCTTGAAAGATATATGGGACCATTGATTGATCAATAAAACAAAATGGTCTATCTGTATGGCATATGTCCGTATACTAGGAAAATATATTGTCATCGTACCAATTTGTTAATATGTATTGTTTTGTTAAGTCATAATAATTGAATGAATACTTTTGTTTTGATATAGTTGAAACTAAACCATAAAATAGTAAAAATATATTTTTCATTGAATCATTGAGCATTTCTAATGTTATTTAATAAAATAATTATTTGGGTTAATTTTGAATATGTGTATCAAAATTAATTTTGAATGTTTATCAAAATGTCATGATTAGTTTTTTTTTAAACTTTGGAGCGGATTTAATTTTTATTTTAAATATTTATTTTATGTTTTTATATATAAGTGATAAATATTTAATTATTTTTTCATATTTATTGCAAAAAAAGAAAAATTTGCTTATTTTTTATATTTATTTATTATCAATGTCAAATTTATCTTACATTTAGAAGAAGTAAAATAGAAATGATTCTAGAGTGATTTAGAAGTGTTGGGTTCTTCTATAAAGTATAATTGATTACGTTTTTAGAATTAATTTTATTTAAATATAAAATTTATAGTTTTTAAATTTAAATGTGATTTTTAAACTTTTATTTATTGTTCAACTACCATTTACATAAATATATAAAAATATATATCAATTATGTTAAATTTAATTCTATTAAAGTTAATTTCATCAAATTTAATTTTGTTAAAAACAATTTTGTCCCCCATCAATCCTCATATGTTTTATATGCAAATCTCTTTTAAACTAAGTGAGACAAAAGAACAAAGTAACTCAACTAATTAAATTCAAGAATAACATAACTAGTTTTGAAACTAACTGTTAAAACTTTATGTCATAACACTTCATAGAAAAATATTAAACTAATAGTGCATTATAGTTGCTTTCATTTATATTTAATTATTATACAAAATTATACTTTTAATTAATTTTTTATTGTATTTCAAAAGTATTTCCTTTTAATGTATACAATATTTATTGATTAAAATAATTTATTCGTAATATTATTATATTAACATAGTAAATCAATAGTTGTTGCATTATAAAATTTAATAAACATATACCAACGACCAACGACCATGTGGAGATACCGGTTCGTTTTTCGAATTAAAAGTTCTGATACCATTTGTTAGCGTAACAATTGAAGGAGGGTCGAGTTTGTGAGCATTGTTATTTTTCGAGACATTCCACTTGAGAAACACACATTTTGTGGGAGACACACCACTTCTCCACCTAAAACCTTAAGGTGATAGGTGAGAGGGTTCTCCCACTTGTACAGTGGCGGAGCTAGAAATTTTAGGGAGCGCGGACAAAAATTTTACACCCTGTTTTTACTAATTAATTTACACTCCATTTTTACTAATTTTGTCTAAAAATTTTGCCATTGATTTTGTCAAAATATTGTTTTTACTAATTTTGCCTTTAATTTTGCCTAAATTATTAATTTTACCCCTCGTATTGTCTAAAAATCGACTATTATGTGAGAAATAAACAACAAAATGTGGGGTTGAGTCCGGACACGTGTCCAGACTCACTAGACTGTAGCTCCGTCCATATACTTATATATGTTCAAGTCACCGCATGCATTTTCAATATGAGATTATTATTCACCTCACACTTGCATTTATTCTCAACGTAAAAAAACAAAAAAAAAAAAACTTCTTGTGTCAAAAGTTGATATATATATATATATATATATATATATATATATATATATATATATATATATATATATATATATATATATATAGTAATGATATTCATACACCACTTTCTACACCAAATACTTACACCCAACACTATTCACCGTATTTATACGATGAATAGTATTTTTTAAATAAAAATATATATTTTATGAACAGTAAAATATTATTATAATAATAAATAATTTTTTATTTTTTTAAATTTGTGTCATTAACCAACTTTATAACTTCATTAACCAACAATTTACATTGTATTAACCAAATTTGGTGACTACAGTAAAGTACTTTTTATGGATGTGAGAATAACATATTATTCAAATTTGGTTAATGGAGTGTAAAAATTTGGTTAATACAATAATGAAGTTGGTTAATGCAACATCCAGGTATTAAAAATAATTTTTAGTAGTCACCAAAAATCCAGTCTGAAGTTGATTATATATATATATATATATATAATCATACTTTTTTAAATCTTTGATTTTATTTCAATTTTATGATTATTAAAAGATCTCTTAATGACTCACACTATTCTTACTAAAAATATTTTCCTTCCACTTTTGGTGATAAATAAGAAACATGATTCTCTTTCATATTTTTTAAAAAATAAACATGATTTTCTATAAAGAAAAAATGGCCTCTCAATTTTAAACAAAATTTACTAATTTATTATTTAATTAAAATAAAATAATATTTTATCCACTTAAACTACAATATCAGTATTATAGATTTTTATAGCTTCTTTACTGTTTGTTCAATCTTGGTATGTTTAATCTGGTTTTTTATTTGTAATGTTAGCACTATTTGTGTTTTTTTGTTTCAATCTATTTTGGTTTTATTCCAAAAAATATCTATGGCACACACAACACTTCAACATTTGGTTTAAAATAAATTTTATTAATCAAAATTTATTTCAAAATCAAAAGTAATTATAGTCCTTATAGTTGTCTAGCTACTATTAATAGGTTGTCATATTTTTCTTGGAAATTGTCTCTTACCTGTCTATCAATTCTCATTCCTGCAAAATTTAAAATGATATGTCAATGTCATTTTACAACAATCACTCTCACCAATCTCTCCACAAAAGAAATTAGAAAATCTTAAAAAGAGATGTAAAATATAAGTTAAAATTGAATAATTTTGATTACTCAGATTATTAAACATTGAATATTTATTATATGTATTACATATAACCAATCTATTATATGTATTATATATTTAATATAATCGGTTATACGTATTATATCTATTAAATTTAGATTGGAAGATTACAAAACCAATATGTTATATGTATTATATATTTAACATTGAATGAAAATTATTTATTATTTTTCTTCTTAAAATATAACTTACTCAAATTATTTAAAATAATTTTAGTTTAAATTCTTTAATTGTGAATCATGTATTATATATTTAATACTGTTATTAAATGATTCATATATTAAAATCAAATGTGGTATTCTCACCTTTTTTTTAAATTCATGTTTCTTAAATTTTAATTTTTTTATCAAAATATGTGTTTGTTTTATATATTTTATTAAGTGTTTAATTTTCATGATGATAATGTGAATATTAACGGGAACATGTAGTTACTGATTAAAATACTAAATATTAACGGGAACATGAAGTTACTTATTATAATATTGAACATTAACGGGAACATGAAATTACTGATCACAATATTGAATATTAACGGGAACCTGAAGTTACTGATTAAAATATTTTTTATTAACGGGGACATGAAGTTATTGATCACAATATTGAATATTAACGAGAACATGAAGTTACTGATTAAAATATTGAATATTAACAGGAACATGAAGTTACTGATCACAATATTGAATATTAACGGGAACCTGAAGTTACTAATTAAAATATTTTTTATAACAAGAACATGAAGTTACTTATCACAATATTGAATGTTAACGGGAACATTAAGTTACTTATTATAATATTGAATATTAACGGGAACATGAAGTTACTGATCAAATATTGAATATTAACGGGAACCTGAAGTTACTGATTAAAATATTTTTTATTAACGGGCACATGAAGTTACTTATCACAATATTCAATATTAACGGGAACATGAAGTTACTGATTATAATATTGAACATTAACGGGAACATGAAGTTACTGATCAAATATCGAATATTAACGGGAACCTGAAGTTACTGATTAAAATATTTTTTATTAACGGACACATGAAGTTACCAATCACAATATTGAATATTAACGAAAACCAGAAGTTACTGGTTAAAATATTGAATATTAACTAGAACATGAAGTTACTGATCACAATATTGAATATTAACGAGAGCCTAAAGTTACTGATTAGAATATTAAATATTAAGGGAACATGAAGTTACTAATCAAAATATGAATATTAACGGGAACATGAAGTTACTGATCACAATATTGAATATTAACGGGAACCTGAAGTTACTGATTAAAATATTGAATATAAATGGGAACATGATATGAACATGAAGTTACTGATCAAAATATAGAATATTAACGGGAACATGTTATTGATCAAAATATTTTAAAATTAACAGGAATGAAGTTACTGAGCAAAATATTAATATTAACGGAAACACGAAGTTACTGATCAAAATATTGATTATTAACGTGAACGTGAAGTTACAAAAGGCTGTTTAGACACAATTTAATTTTCGTGATTTCAATTTTGTTCCTTTTTTTTAGACACAATTTAATGTTAATTGTTCTTATTTTTTTCCACAAAATATTAATTACTTTTAATATAATTTTTTTTATTAAAAAATATACATCTGAAATAAATGCGCGTCCCGTACCAGAACTCGTGCGAACGCACGGGTTTGTTACTAGTTACAACAAACATCAAATTTCGAGGTCATTCTGGAGTTCCTGTATGAGGAGATAAGGATTGGTAGATCTGAAATAAAGTTACAAGTTTTGTCCATACATAGAAAAAGTTAGAAAGTGGTGTGCACCTGCGTGTCTGCCACAAACAAATTGGTCATAAGGCCACGTGATACTAAGCATGACATTCACGTGGGATTTGATGAATCAACCAATGGAAAAGTGACACGTGAGATGAAAGGACAGAAGCATCACTTGATATGGATGTTGTGGGGATTCGGTGGGTTTGTGTAAAACGACATTTGCATTTCAAACAGTTGTTTTCATCCATACTTCTTTAAATGGAATAGTGGCAATTTGAATGTCGACAAATGTGTACCATTCGATGCTACCCAACTTCCAAGAGTCCATTATCTAGAACCGTCAAAATTATTTGATATTCAAAGGGACGGTTTTATATGGCCGGGCTAAAACTATTTTATTTAAGTATGGAGTGAATTTCATTACTTAAGCCTGGCCATATACAGAATGTAACTCGTTAAGAAATTTGATTTAGCATAACTCAATTATATAAAATAGTGCATAAAGTAAAAGTTGTCTTTATTTATAACACGTTTCTTTATGGTTATCTCATATATTATCTTATATATAATTCTTAATATAGATTATTCTATTTGATTTGTAAAATAAAAATTATTGGACAAATAGTATTAAACATTATAAAATATTACAAGACAATCTTTTATGTTATATTATGTCGATGGTCGATTTGTTGGACAAATTTGTTTTATCTATTTTGTTTGATATATTTATACACCTGACAAAATAATATAAATTTTACTATAATATTATTTATTAAATATTTATTGATATTTAATATATTAATATTTAAGAATAAAAAAATATGAAATAATAAGAAAGAAGTAAAAAAGATGAAAAAAATATTTTTTTATTTTATTTAATATTTTTATGTCTCCGAAAAAAATAATATAATTTTTTTTTGGAATAAGAATACTTTATTGTCAAAAAACTATTAATTACAAAGGCGATCAAAATTCAGCCTGTCAAGAGAAACAAATCAATACTAGCCTCTACCCCATTACATCATGAGTAAACCAATAGGGTTCTCAGTTTGGAATTCATCCAAGCCCTATACATCAAGTTGTCTATAATTTTTAGTCCTATGGTTGTTATACTTACAGTATTACCAAAAACAGTGTCATTTCTTAGCCTCCAGCATTCATAGAGTGTTTCACTATAAAAATAATATAATTTTTATTATAATATCTTAGATTATTATATAAAATATTAATAGTTATAAATAAAAATATTAAATATAAAAGCTCTACAAAAAAGATAAACTCTACTTTGATATATCGATGCACCTAGACAAAAATAATATAATTTTTACTATAATATTATTTATTCATATATAGAATAGTAGTATTATATTTATGAATCAAAATAGTAAATATTGAAAATTATATTTATGAATCAAAATATTTAATAGTATGAGATTAAAAATTACATTTTTTATATTTGTTTTATAATTGTGTTTGAGACAAAAAATTGTCTCATGGATTATTAAAGGACAAAAATTTAAAATTTCGTCCAATCTCTTATCATATATTTTGTCTAGTTTCATGAATAGTTTCTGCATCAAATTTGATATAAAAGTTGTCATGTTGAGTCTCTCATTTTTAATAAATCAATTGCATCCAAAATATATCATCTCTTTATTATTTTTTTATAAATATAATATATACATCATATATTATATGATGTTAAATTTGTATAGTTTTATATATCATGTTATTTTAAAAAAATATATTATAGTATGTTTTTAAATAACTATTATTTTAAAATTAATTAAAATAATACATAAATCCAACGTAACCAATACTAATACAATATCAAAAAAATTGTGAAATGAAAGTTAAAAAAATTTAGGCTAAATTACAATTTAGGCCCCCTATTTTGGTCAATTCACGAAATCAGTCCTCTTATTAATTTTTTAAACAGTTTTGGTCCCCATGTCCATTTTTCGTCCAAAAAATGTTGATTTTTCAGTTTTTTTGTATTCGTGGGATACTTTCTAAACGAGAGAGAACGTAGAGAGTGTTTTTTTGGAGAATGAAAGAGATGAAACAACTAGCTGGGAGAAAAAGACGATGATCAGAGAAGACGATTAAAGGAAGAAAACATCGTCAATAATTAATATTTCTTATTCCAAGTCAATAAAATTATGCTACGTATCTTAAAAAATAGTACACAACAGTGTTTTTTAAATGAAAAATAGACATGGAGACCAAAACTGTTTAAAAAATAAATAGGGCGATTGATTTTATAAGTTGGCCAAAATAGGAGGACCAAAACTGTAATTTAGCCAAAAATTAACTATTAATCATATTATATTAATATATAATATTTAACATGGTAAATTGAATAAATTAGAAGAGATAATTTTTTTTTTTTTTGAAGTGAGATAAGTCAATGTTTTTTTATTATGGCAACATATGTATTAGAGTAACTCTAAGAAGTTTTAGTTATATGGTCAAAGCAGCGGCCCATGCGCTCTAGACCTAATATATGGATTGAGGACTTTTAAAAGATTGGCTAAAAAAGCTCAAACTTTATGTTCAATCGGGCTTGGCAAACCAATTTGTATAAGCTAATCCATTTTTACGACTTTAGGTTTAATGCATGCGACCATTTTGAGTTGGATTGATAAGTTGGATAAGTGAACTCAGCTTACATAAGTATTTTCGGCTGGGTTTCTCATAATTGGAACCGACCAAACTTATTAATATATTTACTATTAGTAATATTCGATTATGCCTAATACAAAACTGTTTAAACTTAACTCAATTGCTTTTAAGGTTAATAAATTTGTTTTAGTCAAATATTAAGTGTGAATCACCTTGAATTGAATGTATGATGCTTATATGAATCATGCTAATGATGTCTTGAAAATTGGTTGTCTTATATTGGCTACCATGAACTCTAAATTTCAAAAGCAATATTAAATAGTTCAATATTAATTTGTTATAAAATAGAAGATTGACGGTGTGTTGATTGAAGTTGCAAATTTTTTTTGAAAGTGCAGTCATAGTATCATATGGTATCGTTTATATGTTTTGATGTTTTTGTCAATTTGATATAGATATTTTTAGTACTTGCGTATTTGTAATTTGTTTATATTATTGTGTGCTTGTACTTTATTCATTACGCACTTCATTTGTAATTGCTTTAGCTAATGTATTGTTGTATAACTAAGAACCCTCTTTACTCAATTAATAAGAGTGTTTGGTCTTTGATAATATGTCCTTTTAAGCCTAAATAGTTGCTAGTTTGTCATTTTTTCACGCGTAGCTTGAATCACAAGTTAAAGCTCTTAAATCTCGATTTTTCAGTCATTTGATTCAAATTAAGTGTAATACATGATTCTAATCAAAGGCTATGTGAAAATGGGATTTACCTTTCGAGCATTTGATTCGAATCACAAACTAAACATGATTCGAATCATGACCTCTTGTGATTTGAATCACGACCACTTGTGATCCGAATCAAGTGCAAAAATTGGTTTGAATCAACTGAAATATTGAATCTTTATTTTGACTCTGCCCAAATGGATTTGAATAGTTTTTTCTTAGATGAAAGTAACAAGTGAGTGAAACATATGTGAGAAACCCATAGAGACAAAGAGTGATTTTGTCTTCTATTCTTAGTGTGTCTTTATCAATCACTGTGATTCTTTCTCTTCCTCACTATAACAATATCTTGATTATGAATTCATTTCAAATTCATTCTCCCTTTTATTACATCTTAATCTTGTGCAATTTGTTGTTCTGTTTGAGTGAGATTTAAAGAAGGGGTTAATTAATCTTGATGTGTTATTCATGATTAATCAACCTCTTCATAACAATCAAAGTCAAGTCCCATTCACCTAGAAATTTGTGAGAACCATATGTGTGTGTTCTTTATTCACCTTCATCTAAAACCCTTGACTAACACCTTTTTGTCTTTAGAGTGTTTGTGAGATATCCCGACAATGTTCATCGTCTTCATCCTTAGTCTTTTTCCATTGTCGAGGACCTTCATCTCTAAAGATTGAGTATTGAGGGAGACTAGTGGTAGATTAGAGTATCTAATATTTTTGTGTGAAGTTTGTTGTTTGTAACAAGTGCAAGTATCATTTATTGAATGTCATTTTGTGTTTATTGTTATTCATCAAGAATAGATTTTCCATTATACTCCAAGGAATCAAATGGCTATAAGGCGGGGACGGAAGTATTCCATCTTTGGTGGAGCTGAAGAAAGATTGCTTGCAGACAAAGTTGGGAGTTGTACAATCAATGTTTGGCTATGGCAATCGCTTAGACAAGAGATCAGTGGGATCAGGTGGATTGCCACATACAAATACTTGGAGCAGAATTATTGTAGATAGCGAGGTTATTGGATCAAGATCTTTTAGAGATATCTTGTTTTTTTGGTAGTTGAGTATCTGCCTCAACAGAGGGAATTATCATTTGATAGTTCATTGTAACCAAAATGCTTGTAATCAAACTTATCAAAATAGTGGAAGATCGTGATTATTTTCCAATGGTTTTCAACACCATTGAAGAGTGGAGTAGGAAATGCAATGACAAATGCCAGACCATTATATATCTTTGTGTATCTTTACTTCTTCAGTGTCAACCTTAGTGTCAACCTCGCCAGCATGAGCCGTCACCTCAGTGTCAACCCGAGTCTCCACCTCTAACTCTATCTCAGCCTCCACCTCAGTGTTAGCTCCCACCAACTCTAACTCAGTTTGAGTCTCCACCTCAGTGTGAACCTGAGTCTCTTTGTCCTCTTGAGTATCGGGCTCTGCATCAAAATCTCTATCTCATCCAACTTTACCTCCTTTATGTTGGAGAGTATGGGGTGCGAGTGTCTACCCAGTCATCCTCCTCATATGAGAACTGGTGGAGGCTACTCTAGGACTAAGTTCATCTAGAAATAATCGTGTCGTCTCGTCCTCTATTCCTCAATACAAAAAACAGCAATATGAACTATCAAATTTTTTAAAAATTCGAAAATAAACATGGTTTTATCGATTTTCTTTTTTGAAAAATCTTGTTCCCTAAATCTCTTGTATTGGGATTTTTGAAATATTTAGTAAGCATGTATGCATTTTTATCAGACATTTTAAAAATGTCGATTAAAATGCATGTGATTTAATCGGATTTTTCAAAATCTCTGAGAAAATTGCATGCAAATTACGAATTTTTACTAAAATTTTTAAGAATATTGGTAAAAATGCATGGTTTTTTAAAAATATATGCGGTTTAATATTCGGTAAAAATTTAAAGAATTAACATAAAAAATGATTTATTTAAAAAGTACAGTAAAAGACTTGAAATGTGTTGTTAATTAGGGGAGGCAATTGAATCCATTAACACAAAATTCATCCAATTCATCCACCAAAAAATCCATCAAATTCATCCACCACTTAAAAAGTAAGTTAATGGGTGAGACAAAATCCATCCATTTATATACATGGATTGATCCAATCAATCCATGATATTTTAATAATCCAATGGATTATTGTTATTATATATTTTAAATTCATAACATCGTTTAAAAATTTAATTTTACTGTATTTTAAAAAAATATGATTTTACTGTATGTTTGAAAAATTCGATTTTACTGTGTGTTTTTAAAAACTTGATTTTACTGTATTTTCAAAAATCCTGATTTTACTGTATTTTTAAAAAAACTCGATTTTGCTTTATTTTCAAAAAACCTGATTTTACTATATATTCAAAAAACTCGATTTTACTAAATTTTGTTTTAACAACCCAATTTTACTGTATTTTCAAAAAACTAGATTTTACTGTATTTAGAAAAACAGTTTTACTTCCCAAAGAAAGTACTGCAGAAATGGGAAAGGAAAGCTGTCATAAAGACAAAAGAGGAAGAAAAGAATGAAAATCCAGAGGAGGTGGAAACAAAAAAGGATGAGAATAAATGGATTACTGTTGGTAGCTCAATCAAAGGCAAAGCTGTCCAAAATGAGTCACCTGTTTTAACTTGTAAAAATGATTTTGAAATCTTGGATACTGGGGAATGCTCAGCAAGCCAAGAAGCTCAAATCACCTGATGCTTGTGTGGAATACTAGGGGCTTGAATAAAAAGGCGAGGCATCTTGAGATTGCAGCCCATCTCAAACATATGCAACTGCCTTGTATAGCTTTACTAGAGACTAAAGTTAAAGTTAATAAAGCAGAAAGTATTAGACACAATTTTGGCACATATTGGAAACACCTTGATAACTACAACCACCGTCCTAATGGGCGCATATGGATTATGTGGCAGGAAAAGAATGAGAGTTTTGTGAAGATAGCCAGTTCTGATCAGTTCATTCATTGCAAGGTGACTGAGAAAGAGAACAAGATGGTGAAGTGGATTACTATAGTGTATGCCCAGAATCAGTTACAACATAGGAGAAAACTATGGAATGATATTCGAAACTGTGCTGGATCTGTACAGGGGCCTTGGATGATAATTGGGGATTTTAATAATGTCATGACAAGCAGAGATAGAATTGGGGGGAAGCAGGTTCAACTGGCTGAATATGTTGACCTTGAACAGATGATGGAGGATGTTGGTTTGTATGTACATGAGACCAAAGGTGAACATTTTACCTGGAACAACAGACATACCACCCAGATGATTTACTCAAGAATCGACCATGTAATCTGCAACAGGGAATGGTTTCTCCAATTCCCTATGAGTATAGTTACTGTGATGCAGCAGCATATATCTGACCACACACCTCTTAGAGTGCAATTTATGGGGGACCAAAATATGCCTAGGAGGAAAACTCCTTTCAAATTCCTAAACTGCATTACTACCAGAGATGAATTCCTTGACACAGTTAGAAACAACTGGAAGAGCACAAAGGAGGATAGGCCTATGTACAGTGTGTGGAGAAATCTGCAACAGTTACAACCTTTCATGAGGAAACAAGCAGGCAGAATCGATGAAAGTATCAGACAGATCCACAACCATAGACAACACCTGTTGCAAGCTCAGGCTGAATTAAGCAATGATAGATTCAATGAGGAAGTAATGGATAGAATAAAAACTATCACTGCTGATCTTCTCAAGACAACAGAATTAGAAGAACAAGTTCTCAGGCAAAGGGCAAAAGTTGATTGGCTGATTCTAGGTGATGGCAACAATAGGTACTTTCATGCAACTGTGAAAAGTAAAAACAAAGCAACAGGAATCTTTAGCTTAGAGGACCCTTATGAGATAGAAATGCAAGGGCATGAGAACATTGAAAAAGAGGTGATCAGATTCTATGAAGATTTGATAGGAAAAAATACAAATCACTTGAGACACATTGATGTGGAGGTAATGAGAGTTGGTGCCCAACTCAGTCACACACACCAAACTGAACTTATTTTACCTGTTGCTGAGAAAGAGATCATGGATGCTTTAAAGAGCATTGGAGACACAAAGGCCCCTGGGATTGATGGATATAGATCCAAATTTTTTAAGGATGCTTGGGAGATCATAGGCAGGGATGTGAAGACTGCAGTGTGGGATTTTTTTGAACATGGAAGGTTATTCAAGGCAGCTAACTGTGCATTAGTAACTTTGATTCCCAAAGTGCCAAATGCTAACAAGATGAAGGATATGAGGCCTATTGCCTGCTGCACAGTTCTATACAAAATTACTCCAAGATACTCACCAATAGGCTCAGTAAAGTGATCAATACAGTTGTTGACTATAGTCAATCTGCATTTGTCCCAGGAAAAGTGATCCAAGACAATATTATTATTGCTCATGAGCTGCTGAGAGGGTACACCAGAAGACATATATCCCCCAGGTGTGCTATACAGATGGATCTACAGAAAGCCTATGATACCCTTGAATGGAGGGCATTGGAAGATATTATGAAAGAGATGAGCTTCCCCATAAAGTTCATCAATTGGATAATGATATGCATTACTAGTGTCTCTTATAAGTACTCAATAAATGGGCAACATAGTAAATACTTGGCTTCAAAGAGAGGACTTAGACAGGGTGATCCAATATCACCCCTGCTATTTGTCCTTGTCATGGAATATATGCATAGATGCATGAGAAAACTCCAAACCAGGCCTGACTTCAAGTTCCACCCAAAATGTGCCAAACTTAGCCTAACCAATATTTGTTTTGCAGATGACCTAATCCTGTTTGCTAGAGGAGACAAAAGATCTGTTGCAGCTATGATGGAAGTCTTCCAGAAATTCTCTGACTCAACAGGCCTTAAGGCCAATCCTGCAAAATGCAAAGTATACACTGGTGGGATTGATGACAATGCTAAACAGGAGCTGCTGCAAATTACTGGGTTCCAAAGTGGAGAGCTACCATTCAAATACCTTGGAGTACCCTTGTCTTGCAGAAAGTTAAGTATTCAACAATGCCTTCCCCTTATTGACAGGATAGTGGGGAAAATCAAACACTGGACAACAAAAATCCTGAGCTATGCAGGGAGAAAACAACTGATTCGAAGTGTTCTTTTTGCAGTAACATCATACTGGATGCAAGTTTTTCCTCTCCCAAAGAGTGTCTTGAAACACATTGAAGCTATATGTCGAAGCTACCTGTGGAGTAACACTGAGGAAATTACACGTCGAGCTCCTATTGCCTGGGACAATGTGTACAACCCTGTGAGAGCAGGGGGTTTAAGTATTACTTCTCTGCGGGAATGGAACATAGCAACCATTGGGAAGCTGTTGTGGAATCTACAATCGAAGGCGGACAAGCTATGGGTTAGATGGGTAAACACCTACTTTCTCAAAGAACAAGACGTTATGGTATGGCAGCCAAGCTCTACAGCATCCTGGCTCCTAAGATCTATTGTGAACACTAGAGATGAGGTGAGCCATTTGAGCTATTGGCAAGATGTGATACATACGGGGCAATACAAAACAACAAAAATGTACAAATGTCTGAGGGGCTCTAAGGAAACTAAGATTTGGAGACATATTATCACGAGGAACCTGGCTCGACCTCGGGCCATTTTCATAATCTGGCTGGTATTCTCAGGCAGGTTAAATACTAAAGACAGATTGCTGAAATTGGGAGTCGATACTGACCAAAAGTGTGTTTTGTGTGGGGAGCATGAGAGCTTGGAACACCTGTTCTTCGCCTGCAAAGGAACAGGTTCTGTTTGGCAACAAATCCTTCAATGGATAGGATATGTTAGGCAACCTAAAGCTTGGTCGGAGGAAAGTACATGGCTGCTGCAGTAATTGAAAAAGAAAGGATGGCGCAAGCACCTCCTAAAACTGGCCTTAACTGAAACTGTTTACTTGACATGGCTTACAAGGAATGCAGTGTGCTTTGGAAAAGAAACACACATGGATATGGAGCAGGAAATTAAACATACAATAGTGCATAGAGGCAGCTTAAACAGACTAGTGAATACCCACATAGACAGAGAAAATATGCTAATAGGGTAGTTTATGATTCTTATGGCTTTTTTGATTACCTGGATCCTTATGGGATCAGTTTGTAATACCTGTTTTTTGGTTTAATAAAGTAATGCTTATTCCAAAAAAAAAACAGTTTTACTTTATTTTTTGAAAAACTCGATTTTAATGTATTTTTAAAAAACTAGATTTGACTGTATTTAGAAAAATGACTTTACTGTGTTTTTAGAAAAACTATTTTTTGACTGTGTTTCTAGATTTTACACTATTTTTTGAAAAACCTAATTTTACTATATTTTTAAAAAAACTTGATTTTAATGTTTTTTTTTAAAACTCAATTTTGCAGTATTTTCAAAAAATCCGATTTTATTGTATTTTCTAAAACTCAGTTTTACTGTATTTTCAAAAAAACTTAATCTTACAATATTTTCTAGAAAAATCGAATTCAATGTATTTTTTAGAAAAATTGAATTTAATGTATTTTCAGAAAAAACCCGATTTACAGTATTTCCAGAAAACCTGATTTTAATGTATTTTTCCAAAAAACGTGATTTTACTATATTTTAAAAAAACTCAATTTTGATGTATATTTAAAGAACACGATTTTATTGTATTTTGAAAAAACTCAATTTTACTGTATTTTTGAAAAACTCAATTTTATTGGTTTTACTAAAAATACAGTAAAATAGAGTTTTTTCCCAAATGAGATAAAATAGTGTCTTTCCAAAAATACAGTAAAATCATGTTTTTTTTTTATGAAAATACATTAAAATTAGGTTATTTAAAAATACTGAAATTTCGGGTTATTGGAAAATACAGTAAGATCAATTTTTTTGAAAATACAGTAAAATAAAGTTTTTTTTTAAATACAGTAAAATTGAGTTTTTCCAAAATTACAGTCAAATCAAGTTTTTCCCAAATTACAGTAAAGTCAAGTTCTTCCAAAATCACAGAAAAATCTTGTTTTTTTTACAATACAGTTAAATTTAGTTTTTCCAAAAATACAGAAAAATTGGGTTTTTTAAATTACCGTAAATTGATTTTTTTATAATACAGTAATATCTTGAATTGAAAATACAGTAAAATTGAGTTTTTTTCCCAAAAATACAATAATATCGAGTTTTTTTTAAGTATACAGTAAAAACAAGTTTTTTTGAAAAGACAGTAAAATTAAGTTTTTTCAAAATTACTATAAAATCATGTTTTTTTTGAAAATACAGTAAAATTGAGTTTTTTAAAAATAGAGTAAAATCTTATTTTTTTTAAAATACAGTAAAATTGAATTTTTCCAAAAATACAGTAAAATCAATTTTTTTGAAAGTACAGTAAAATTAGGTTTTTTTAAAAATACAGTAAAATTGAGTTTTTCCAAAATTTTAGTTAATTCTGGAATATTTTCAAAATTACAATAAAATCGAATTTTTCAAAATTAACGTAAAATCAAGTTTTTCCAAAATTACAGTAAAATCTAGTTTTTTGTAAATACAGAAAAATCAAGTTTTTCTAAAATTACAGTAAAATCAAGTTTTTCCAAAATTATTACAAAATCCATTTTTTTTGAAAAATACAGTAAAATCCGGTTTTTCCAAAATTACAATAAAATCTTGTTTTATTAAAATACAATAAAATTGAGTTTTTCCAAAAATACAGTAAAATCGGGTTTTTTGAAAATACAATAAAATCAAGTTTTTCCAAAATTTCAGTAAAATCAAGTTTTTTTAAAATTACTGTAAAATCAAGTATTTTTTGAAAATACAGTAAAATCGAGTTTTCTTAAATTATATTTAAATTAATTTTTGGATGGATGGATATCCATCCACTAAAATGATTTGGATGAATTGGATGAATTTTATTCTTAATGTATTAATTGGATTCGATATTTTTAAGGAAGTTTAAGTGGACTATTAATGGATTGATGAATTATTTTGATTCATCCATTAATAATCCAATCCATATCCATCCATTTTACCACCTCTACTGTTAATCGCACAATTTTTCTCTAAATTCCTAAAAGTGACAAATAATATAGATTTTTTTTCTTTATTTAGACAAAGAGTAATATAAAAAACACAAATTTGTAGGGGGTGCCGGATAAAACTTGGCAATTCTTGTCATTACTTAATCCTCCTTTCTTTTGGTGCTATTTCAAATAAGTTTTGGCTTGAAATACTCGAGTCGATGGTACTATGGTAGTGACAATAAAATTTATTAAAAATAATTAATCTATCTAACCTATTCTTAAACAAAAACTATTTAGTGATTCAATCAATCCATCTAATCTTATGGATGAATTATCATCTTCTTATATAAATACAATGATCATATTTTATTTATTTATTAAATTTTAAAGATGTTTTATTTTATTTTTAAACAACAAATTTTAAACGCTAATTTATTTTATTTTCTTAAATTTACCGAAAAAAATACTTTCCTCAATTTTTTTCTCTTTAAAAAACTAAATAAAATATATTTCTTTAACTCTCAAATAATATTTCCTACAACTCTTTTATCTTATTTACAAAAAAATTACTGTTCATCAATCAAACACATCAAAATTCAAAACGTTTAAAATACTGTTGATTTTGTTCCCGAAGGAACCCTCTATAAAATTACACAAAAAAAATTTCTCTTATCTACAAGTAAACGCAAGGGTTGGCAGTCCAGAATCCTTAAAACAGCTTTTGCTGAAACTATTTACGCTTGCTGGAGATATAGAAACACCAAAGTGTATAGTGAAAATGAAAATACAATTGATACAGGAAGTATAGATAGGAACATTATAGATAGAGTTACACATAGATGCTGGAGGAAGATTAAACTCCGCGAGCACATAGCTCATTTGTGTATGTTTTAGGTGTAGTGTGGTCGATAGCTGAACCCTAGGGGTTGCTTTGTATTGGACTGTTTTTTTTGGATATATATAATATCTCATTTCTCCAAAAAAAAAAAAAGAAATTACTTTTCCTTTCATAAATGCATGAGACAAATTTTTTTATTATTAAATTAAAAATAATATATTGTAAGGTGTTTGATTAGAGATAGAGAAATTTTTAAAATTAATTTTTTAGATTAATTTTCAATTTTATGTAATTTAAAAAATATTATTTAAAAATGAGAAGTTTTCAAAATTGAATTTTATTAAATTTAAATTTAAAATAAAAAATATTTGTTGTAAAAAAATTTAAATTAAATTTAATGAGTGAACATCCATCTATTGAAAATGAGTGGATTAGATTTTTAAAAATATTTTAGTAGACTTTAATAAATTGTTTTGATTCATCAATTAACAATTCAATCCAAATTTATTCCTTTCATTTATTTTGTCACCTCTAACCTATGGACTCATTCCTCAAACTTGTAAAAATTCAATAAAAAAAGTGTTCATTACATCTGTATATTTTTCTCATGTTCTATAAATTTTTTAAATTTATCAATTTCACTTCCTTCTATTAGTAAAATTCGAATCCATCTTATATATTTGTAAAGATAATAATGTCGGAAGAATATCATGAGAATTATGTTGGTATAAAGGGGTCATTCAAAAGAAAGTTAATCAGAAAATTGAGGCTCTTTGTAGAAATTTTTTGTGGTCTGCAAAAGCTGATGGTAGGAAAGCACTAGTGTCTTGGGATAATATTTTTGAACCAAGGAATGCAGGTGGTCTGAATTTCAAAAAGCTCATCAATTGGAATAAGGTCTCCATTCTGAAATTGCTGTGGAATATTCACAACAAAGCATATAAACTGTGGATCCGATGGTTAGACACCTATTTTATGAAAGGCAGACCTGTGCTTCAATGGCAAGTAAACCATACTAGTTCCTGGATGTTAAATTGTATCCTGAAGTGTAGAGTGCATACTCAGAATAATTTGGCATGGGAGAAAGCTGAGCTCACTAAAGTCTTTAACACTGCAGCCAATTACAGGATTATCTGTGGAGATAGTGTTATGGTTCCTTGGAAACATATATTCTATCAAAACCGTGCAAGTCCAAGGGCGAAATTTACACTTTGGCTGGCAATGCTGGGAGGACTTTCCACTAAGGATAGGATGGAGAGATTTCGTATGATCCATGAAAAACAATGTTGTTTCTGTTTGCAGCAGGAAACTCTGAGTCATCTATACTTTGATTGTGCTTTTACTGGTACAATATGGGAGAGAATGCTAGCCTGGAACGGGTATTTTCGAAAAGGTATGACATGGGACAGTGAAAAAGATTGGCTTATAGAGGAACTGTCCAAAAAAGGCTGGAGAAGAGAAATTCTGCGCATCACTCTTGCTGAAACTGTGTATCATATTTGGCAAGAGAGGAATGGGATGATCTTTAAGCACACAAACCCTAGTCTTGATGTCATTAGAAAGATTAAAGACAAAGTTATAGGTAGAAGCAGTTTATCTAGCAAGTTAAAGGTTCATGTTAATGCTAGTAATGATAGTTTAAGTTGAGTTGCTTAGTGTTGTCTTGGTGTATTTGGGCCTGGATCATTTGATCGGCATGTAACACATGTTTTTGGGAATGAATAAAAGTTATTTTTTCTCCAAAAAAAAGGGGGTCATGCACTGACTATGTAAAATATTTTTACACTGTCAACCAATCACTACCATGTACTCTCTCCGGCCTGAATTATAAGCAAATATTCTCTTTTTAGGTTCATTGAGTAATGAATGTATCTAGTCTTTTATGTAAACCAGATACATTCATTACTCAATGAACCTAAAAAGAGAATATTTGCTTATAATTAAGGCCAGAGAGAGTATCTAATTAAAACATTATTTTATTTAAAAAAACTTTAATGACATGACATTTTGATGATTCTCTATTGGATGGCAGTGTAAATATTTATTTGGATAATACTATATATTAGAATAAACTCAATTTTCAAAAATTATGGCAATTAAAACCACCATAATATTTACATTTAAACAAAATCAGAAACATTAAATAATATTTATCAAAACAACAAAATAATATTTATCAAAAACAAAATAATTTTTATCGCATAAACTAACTTAGTTAATTAAATTAAAACCATTTGATGTTAGCTGAGGATACGAGAAACCCTGGCATTTAACATAGTTAGGTTTTCTTTTTCTTTTTTTTGTTTGCATTGTGATGGTTTATAGCATTGATTAAAAAGTTGGTAGAAGTTGGATATCATGGTCATAAAAACACCCATCATCAATAGCGAAAAAAGTATCAAGTTGAACTTAAATCATGATAAGTGATCAAGAATGAAGAAATTGAATAAAATACAAAACTAGAAACACATCTAAAACTTTGAACGAATGAAAGTTAGGACACTGGTGGGTTCTTCTTCGGCCTTTGGTAGCAAAAGTTGTTGTGTTAAATTTACACCAATATTCTGATTAGAGAACGAAATTTGTTACAAGGAACAAGTAGTAGTTCATTAAAAATTATGGCCCACTATTTCACGAGATTTTTTTTAATAACAGTAAAGATTCATTTTAGTCCATCATAAAAATTAGAGAAGTCAAATTGTCTTTGTTGTCAACCAAAGAGGCAATATTTTCTACCACTAATCTATTCTATTTTCATATTTTAACTTATGAATAATACTTATATTAATATATTTTTTCATTATTTTTCAATTATTAGTAATACTTAATATATTTTAATAGTAAATCTTCAATTAATTAAAATTCACACTCACTAAAATTATATTTAAATATTTTTCAAAACCATTTTATATAAATTAAAATTAATTTTTAATAACATCTAAAATAAAATTGATACGTTTAAATAATTTACAAAACACATTCAAATATATTCAAATACTATTAAAACGTGTTTGAACTCAAACAATATAATTTAAATGTGATTTTTATACCATTCAAACATATTTAAAAGTTAACATATAATATATATTTACAAGTTAACATATTTATAAATTAAAATATAATTTTAAATTGTTATTTAAATGTGTTTGAATAATATCAAATGTGATTTTAGTGAATGTGAATTCTATTTAAAGATTTATTATTAAAATGTATCATTGTTTTTTAAAAATCACATATTTATAAATAAACTTACATTTAATAACAATGAATTTGAAATATATTTAAATATGATTTTAATGAGTGTAAATTATTTAAACGTGTGAGTTTTATTTTCGATGTTATCACAAATTAATTTTAATTTGTATAAAATGATTTTAAAAAATATTTAAATGTGATTTTAGTGCGTGTGAATTTTATTTAAAAATTTATTATCAAAATATATTAAGTATTTTTAATAATTAAAAAACAAAAAATAATTGATATAAGTGTTATTTATAAATTAAAATATGAAAAATACATTAGTTAATGGTAGAGTAAGTTGTTCAATGACTAAGATAAATATATTATTTTTGTGAGGAATTAAAATAAATCTAATATCAAATATTAAAACAATGATTGAATAATTGTTTTGCCTCGCTGGCGTCTTCCAAAATTTAAACATATCTCTTCATTTGATTAGTTTCTTCCATTGTAGTTTATCAAAACTATGGATGATTATTCTTTTCAAACAAAAATGAGTGTTCAATGTTCATAAAACCCATCCTATATTAGTTGGATAAACAACTAGTAATAAGCAGAGATAAAAATAAGTTTGAAATTAAGTTTTGAAAAAATTCAAAATTATAGATTGAAAAAATTTATAAAAAGAAACTTTTTGTAAATCATTGTACCAATAGTTATATGGTTGTAAATAATTTATTATCATTATTATAGTCAGATAATTTATTGTTAATTATAGTTAGAATCGTGTCAACTTTTTACAGGTCTGATATAGATTAGTCTCTTTATATAATCTAGGGTTAATACCACTTTACCCCCTGCTATATAGGCGTGTTTTACTTTTTCCCCTTCTAAAAAAAATTTATTGGACAGACCTTGCCAAATAAAGATTCCAAAAAATTTGACCCTCGATCAAAATTACAAGAGAATCTGCATACGTGGCATGCGCATGTGGCATTTTTTTATTTTTTATTTACTTTTAATTTCCACGTGGAATTTTTTTTTTCTTCAAAATTTTATTTTATTATTTTTTTCCAAAATTTTATTTTATTTTTTTAAATTTTTTCCAATTTTTTTCCAAAATTTTGTTATTATTTTTTTTTTTTTTTACTTTTATTATATATAAATCCACAGGTATTGTTAAATCCGTAGGTAAATCCGCAGGTATTTTCAAATCCGTGGGTAAATCCGCAGGTATTGTCAAATCCGTAGGTAATTTTAAATCCGTAGGTAAATCCGCAAGTAAATTCGTAGGTAAATCCGCAAGTAAATCCGTAGGTAAATCCGCAGGTATTGTCAAATCTGTAGGTAAATCCGCAGGTATTTTTAAATTCGTAGGTAAATCCGCAGGTATTGTCAAATTCGCAGGTATTTTTAAATCCGTAGGTAAATCCGCAAGTAAATCCGTAGGTAAATCCGCAGGTATTTTTAAATCCGTAGGTAAATCCGCAGGTATTTTTAAATCCGTAGGTAAATCCGCAGGTATTGTCTTCGTAGGTAAATCCACAGGTATTATCAAATATTTTTTAAAAACGTAAAAAAAATATTTAAAAAAAATAATAATAAAAAAATTTAAAAAATTTTTAAAAAAAAATTAAAAAAATAATTTCCACGTGGCAGTGCTGACTGTGCCACATGGCTTATGTGTTGTACAGTCAGCACTACCAAAAATGCCACATAGGCAAGATTATAAGAATCTTGGCCAAAAAAATTAATAAGGGTCAAATTTGATAGAATCTTTATTTGGCAAGGTTTGTCCAATAAATTTTTTTTAAGAGGGGGTAAAGCAAAACACGCCTATATGGCAGAGGGGGATAAAGTGGTATTAACCCTATAATCTATTAGATAATTCAATTAAATTAGAATAATTTATATAAAAAAATTAATATTTATAAATTTTTCATAATCGAAATATATTATTTAGTTTTTACATGACAATGGAGCTCCTATATTAAATCTTTTGTCAGACCTTACTTCCACTTAAACCTAACCATTGTCATTTGTCACTGTCATTGCCATTGCAATTTCTCATTTTTGTTGTCTTTATTGTGGTTTCTTATTTTTGTTGGAAATTCACCAAAATAGATGATAAATTTTTATCAATTTGGATGAATAAGATTGTTATCACTTGCACAATAACGATGAAAATAAAAAAGAAAATGTAAATAACAATGAAAATAAGAAAAAAATTTAAAACTGCAGAGTTTCTCTCTACCTATAAACTGTGGCAATTCTCTTATTCACTTTCAACTGTAAAATTCTGTGAATACAATTGTTATCAAATAATAAGAGTTACTCCATATTTATAGTTTTATGTTAGCTTTCTCCCTAAACCAAATAAAGCTCAAAACTACAAAAGTCCAATATAAAATTTAACCTAATTCTAAGATGATTCTTATTCGAAATCCTATCTAGCAAACTGCCTAAATATTTCGACAATTCCTTATATTTGTCGAACAACCTCCTTCGAATCAAGGAATTACACTTTCAACCATTTTTATTCGCCTTCATTGTTGTGCCTTGTATTTGCACACTTTCATTGTGGTTTATTTTGTTTCACCTCCTTCATTGTGGGTTTTTAAGTTTTATGTTCATTTCGTGACATTGTTCATTGCAGAGGTTTCATTCAGTGACGTTTCCCGCAAAATCATTGTTCATATTGTGATACTGTTAATCGTAGAAACATTATTCATTATGTAACATTGTTTATCGTAGAGATACTATTTACTTTTTTTGAAAAAAAAAAAAAACTCAATTCAAATTTACGGGACCTCTTTACTATTCTTTGTTGGTTCTTTTTATTTTATTAAGTTAGACATATAAAAGCCTATACCAATACTGAATAATAGGTCTGGAGCTATTGATCACATGACACATTTATCGATATACTTTTTTATTTATTCAACTGGTCCTAATTAGAGCTGTCAAAATGGGCTAGCTCATATGGGCCGGCCCGCCAGGCCCAAAAAATCATAGGGCTTGAGCCTTACAATTAGAGCCCATATTTTTCAGGGCCTTTTTATCCCAGCCCTGAAAAGCCCGCTACCCATTAGGGCTAGCCCATATGGGCCGTGGGTAGCCCATCAGGCCCGCATAATTATAAATTTTAAAAAATATATTAATATTTATATTATCTTACTCCAAAATAGCATATTGATTTTTTTCACTTCACAAAATTTTACCTCTATTTTATTCAATCTTTCTCTTTTAAATATTATACATTAATATAATCAATATTTTTTCATCATATTATATTAGTTTTTCTCTTATAATAAATTTTCAAGTATTATTTTATACAATTTAGACATATATTGTATTTCGAAACACATTATAGTATTTATAAGAGATAATATAGTACTTAAAAACATATTATGTTTAAAATAACATAATTTTTAATTTTATTTATAATAAATATTATGGAGTTTTTTTTTAATATTTTTAAATAAAAAAACCCATTAAGGATCGGGTAGCCCGAAGTCCATCTAGGGCCGGACTCGGGTAGTAAATCTCAAGCCCATATTATACAGGACCTTTTTGGCCCAACCCTGAAAAGTCCAGATTCTGCTAGGGCCGACCCATTTAGGGCCGGGTAGTCCATATTAACAGCTCTAATCCTAATAAAAAAAAAATATCCGTGTAGATGATACTCTTATAATTGTAATTGGTTAAGGAGATATCCTAATATATAATTCTTCGAAATATTCTTCATACTCTTAAATTATTCAATAGACTAGTTTCAATACAATAATCTAAGCATATATTATGTTGATGACCAAAATATTCCTCCAAATCTATTAAGCAACAACAACTCTTTTTTTTTTTGCTAGCAAGCAACAACAACTCATTTCATTGAAAATAAATTTAAATCAAAAGAGAGAATGTATCTTTTTACCATTGTCGCATTAATTATCCTTCCTTTAGAATTATATAACAACTAGTGTCTATACCCGTGCGAGGCACGGGTTAAAAGTTGGTTAACTAATAACTTGTCAGTGCATCACATGTTTCCTCTATTTGTAATATTTGTAGATTGAATATATCACTTTTTAAGAAATATTTAAAAAATTTCTTCACCCACCTCCTAACCATCTTGGCCACCTCCGGTGAATTTACCAAAATACCCCTAGTTTCGGAAGTTCATTTCCGAAAACACCTTTTTTCTAAAAAAAAGTACGTTTTCGGAAATGCACTTCCGAAAAGGTGTTTTTTTAATATAAAATATTGATTTCGGAGATGCATCTCCGAAATAAAGTTACTTTTCAGAAAATTGGTGTATTCGGAAGTTCATCTCCGAATTCACCCCCCTTGGAGAAATTCGGAAATGTACTTCCGAAATAATGTCTGGACAGAAGAAAAATAACAAACAAGAACGATTCGCTTTATTTAATCGGATGAAGATTACATCGATCACATTACATAAGATTAAAGTTACATATTGTTAAACACGGTAATTACACTTTCTTTACTTTTACTGTTTTTACATCGATTCACTTTCTTCACATCACTGAACCAAACCCAACCTTGTTCACCTACCTCCTCCTTTTCATATTCCCGGTAATTACACTTTCTTTACTTTTACTGTTTTTACCAAGACATGTAGAAATTGTTGCCCTTTTGTTAACATAGCTGTTATCATTTAAACATGTTGTAAAATATCTTGTAGGATAATGTATGAGTACAGTTAATGAGTACTAGTACATTCACATATATGAAGCGTGCTTTAGTCAAGTTTAACCCGATTGATTCTCATATATATGACGGAGGAGGTGGATGTCCGGAGGAAGAAGAACCGGAAGTTCATCTCCTTATACATTTTAACTAACTGGTTGATAATTTCTCTACACACTTTTTTTGAAGTAATTTCTGGCGAAATAGATACCTAATAACATTAATAACATTTATAAAAATTATCAGTCTCTTGATATTCATACCACATTGTATCAATATAATAAACACAAACAAAAACAAAAAATCAGAGTTCAAAAAAAATGTATCAGCATAATATACTAACATCATAGTGGTGTAGATCCTTATCAGCCACTCGCAACTGAAAATGATTAGCACGAACTTGAATTTTCCTTCCCAATTGACCGTAACCAGGTCGGTTAGGGAACCTAACCGCCTTCTGAGACGACGGAGCCGACTCTAGAGTAGCCTTCTGTTTAACTTCGGCAGTCAGGCTCTCGATGGAAATCAGAGCCGAACTCAAGGAAGCAACCGGCGCAGCAACAGATGGAGTAATAACCGGCGGTGCAACAGATGGAACAAACAGCGCTGCAACAGGTGGACGAACAACCGGAGCTGCAACATATGGAGGAAAAATGGGTGAGAGAGCAGGCTTTTAAGTAGGAAAGTGTTACCACATTTCTTAGAAGGTAACCGTCTGAAAGTGGTGGGGAGAAAGAAAAGGCACTTAGAAATTTCAAATCAGGTTGATTACAACTCATTTTTGCCCTGTAATGGTGAATAATTAAGATAAGAAAACGCACTTGTAAAATTTTTGAATTTTTTGAATTTTTTGGTGTTTCGGAGATTCATTTCCGAATTAAAAAAATCAAAAAAAAAAAAACTTCGGAGATGCATCTCCGAAGCAGGGGTAATTTTGCGATTTCGCTCGGGGTGACCCCCATAGGGAGGTGGCTAAAGAAATTTTCAATATTTAATCTATGTAACTATAAAACAATTTTTTAATTTCAAAATTACGATTTTAATATAAATTTATGTAAGTGATTTGAAAATTCATTTAGAGTTTAAATAGATAATACCAAAAAAACAATTCAGTTATTTATGTTTATTAAACAAATAAATATATTAGTATTATTTAATATTTAATTTATTAAACTATTAAACAGGAGAAAATCCTACAAAGAGGAAAATGGCGCTCACGGTTTTAAAAAGGTTGATTATTATTTTGTTATTATTTTTGTAAAAAAGGAAAACAAAAGACCAAATTCAGAATTATTAGGGTTTAGTTATTAATAAATAATGGACAAACTTTAGATACAAAATGTGGTAGTTATTATTTTCTAATGAAAATATGACAAGTGTATTTAAATGATATTTAAGGAGTGAAAATATGAGCAATTTGCATATATGAAAGAAGAAATTATACACTTGTTATATTTTCATTAAAAAATAGTAAGAACCACACCTATAAAATTGTATCAAGTCTTGTCCATAAATAATTAAAATTTATTAATAAAATCAAATTAAATGATTAACAAATAAATAAAATAAAATACAAAACAAAACAACCCTACAAAAAGGGGAAGGGGAATGGACGTCTCATTCCTTGAATCTTTTGACCCATATATATATATATATATATATATATATATATATATATATATATATATATATATATATATATATATATATATATATATATATATATATATATATATATATATATATTTTAATATGAATAAAAAAATTTTGACCCAACAAACATTACAATAAAAAATTAGGTTCCCCTCAAAAATTAGAACCCCATAATAAAATAAAAGCCAAAAGAATATCCAATTAAGATATTTACATGGTATTGATTTTCTTAAAAAAAAAAAAATCTTAATACTATAAACACTATTGTAATACGGTGAACTGACTTTTTATCGATCGAAATGTCGCGGTTAAGCATGAGTCGCCACCGACTTTTATTTTATCCAAACAAATTCAGAAAGGCAACAAGAAACAGAAAAAAACCTTTTAAAGAAAATCTGAGTTCGGGGGGTAATTTATGCAAAGGGAAGGTGTAAGGCACCCTTTGCATCCATGGTTTTCCATGGGCTCTTAATTGCTTTGCTTGCTCGTTTGTCTTTAGAAAAAGTAGATGAAAGAAAAAAGTGGACTTTAGCTCATAAATGAGCGTAGCCAGTTTTCGAAGAATTGTGAGAAAGAATATTAAAGATGAGCATTGCAAGGCAATTAGGGGCAATTACCTTAAACTCAGATGATAGGTCTCTTTTTAGCCTTTCAGAATGAAAGGGTCAATCCTTGCCATAAGAGGGCAGGAAACCTTTCGTTTGGAGGTTGAAGGGTCGTCGAAGCATCCTTTGCCATGAGACTGTCCCATGCCATAGAAGGGCAGGTAGTCTAAGGCAAGAATCAGAATAAGCCATTTTCGTTAGGCAACCAGAAGATACCTCAGCCTTTTTCCGTAGGCAACTTCCGAGGGTCGAGGTCATTTGTGTATCGAAGGCAGCATCATTTAGGGTCGTATGACCTTTTAATTATCGAGGCAACAGGCTGAGGTATCCTCGTATTCGAGGGACATGGCTTATTCTGCAAGAAACACAAGGCAACAGGCAACAAGGCAACAGGCAACAAGGCAACAAGGCAACAGAGAGGTTACCCAAAAGCGTGCGTGTGTGCACCAATCACGTGATTATATTTAGAAAATTATCTTATAATTAATTATCTACATTGATTTAAGGCTTGCACTCCCTAAGATTACTAACCACACAATAATATAACAATAATAATGGGGAAGGGAAATTGTAACCAGCGGAGGAGAGGGGAATTGAAACCAGCGGGATATAATTAAAAATTAAGACAGAAAATATTAGAGTTAGGGTTACCAATACACGTAGCTTTGGCATCTAACAAACCCTGAAAAGGAAAAGATGGCAGAAAACATATAGTGAGTGCATTATCAAATTCGAGGGCAAACCTCATTAACTACAAAAGAAAATAGGATAATAAATTAAAAATAGAATAGGGAGAAGGTACTTAGCTTGGCATTTGCCTGACAGGGTTGAGGGCAAGGGTTTGCCAGAAGCATCGACTCTGACCATTAGGAATGAGCAAAGAAACAAATAAGGCGTGAGTGTATGGACAGCTCATTGATCAAAAGGATAAAAATTAAATGATTGAAATTAAAAGGCAGAATAATTAAATTTAATTAAAGGCAGAAATAAATATAAAAAGAAATAGAACCGGGAACTTAGCTTTGATCTGATGTGGTTCGTAGTCAGAGGAACTCTGAAGCATGCACAAGCTATGAATTCTGCAAAACAATTTCATGCTCGCGATGGTAGTACCTCGCAAAAACAAGAAAGTGTTAATAAAAAGTTAATTAAAATTGACGAAAAAAATCTAAGAATTCAAATTAAATTCTAACAAACTTAAGTGAAACAATTTTTTTGTATTCTTTTTGCTAATGAAAGAAATTAAACTAAATATATATTTTAGCTGCTGTTTTCAATATAAGAAATAGAATTCTAGTTACTAACATGTTAGCATATATTTATTTAATTAACTAAGGATTTAACGTTAAGCATTCAATTAAATATTTTAATCAAAGAAAAGAAATTAAATAACAAATGCAAAAAGGGATAAGGTCACAGTACCTCACGTTCTTCTTCTTTATTTTCACAAACAGAAAACGGCACAGCCATCTCTCTGCTCTTACCAATCAACCGGCGGTCGACAACGAAATCTACGGCGCCCCTTCCTTGTTCCTACTTCACCTCTCCATCTCTCGATCTCATGTTTCACCATCTCTCGATCTCATGTTTCAGTAGAACCTGAACCAGACATGGTGAACTTGATTCTTAGTTTTCTGAATTTGTTGGATCTGTTTATGGAATCCGGTTCGAATCGTGAAATTGCTGTTGGAACTGCTTGTGATGATGAACATAAAGAGTCAAATGCGGCTTCTTGTGGCAGTGGCAGGCGGTGATGAGTGTTGGCTTCGAAGGTTTCACCGAAAAAAGGGTACCGCGACGCTCTTTGTTTGCGGTTGTTGCCATGGACGGAGGGTCCGATTAGGAGGAAGTCGTGGTTGCCGTCGTCAACTGTGAGTTGCATTCCGGCTGGTGGCTACGAAACTTGAAACTATGAACTGATCGGAGATGGCACAATCATAATACCGCTTGCGAAGGTGATTGTCGGATCTGAATCGAGAACGTCGGTGTTGCTTCCGTTTGAGTGCCGAACGGATTTGGTGAGCAGCAGTCTCGAGGAGAACGTCGTCATCGATTATGATTATGCGGTGGTTTCTTTCGAACCCGCTTTCAACTTCTCCTTTTCCAGAGGGATGCGCCCCTTCAATTGTATCTGTAATTTTCATGAAACAAAAACTAACATACCATTGTTAATTAAAGAGTATTAATGTTAAAAAAACAATACTACTAATGTTAGTGTTCATGATGGAAGCATATGATTGTTGTATGAATCTTGATGATTTTGTTAAACAAAAGGTTTTGACCTTTTTTATTTTGAGTTTTGAAAATAAAGGTTAGTATTGTGTGTACTGTACGTAAGGGGTTAGGATAGATGAAATTGTTCAGTTTGTGAGAGTGTGATGTTATGAAACAAAGAGAGTGAAACGTGAATGGTTAGTGTGAATTGTGGTTGCTGGGCGTATAGAAAAAACTAGGAGGTTCTGCAGTGTAAGGGTTATTGTCGTGAAGGGTTATTGTCGTGAAAAGGAGATTATGATTGTTCGGTTTTCTCCGTGAGAGAGGGTCGGTGAATAGGGTTTTTTGTTACCTCCCTTTGTGAATGAAGGTGTCCTATTTATATATAGCAATTAGGTTAACTAAAAATGGAAAATATAATTTGCAATCAATAAGATAAAAATCAAGGATTAATAACCAAATTAAAAAAATGCAATGAAATTAACTTGTCGGGAAAGTTAAGTAGAAACCTACCATATATATTTTTCTTGTGATTTTTGGTTAAAATGTGTATAAAATAATGATTAAAAATAAAAAAATTTTATTTTTTTTTTAAAATACTCTTTATATAAAACGAAAATACTATTTAAATTAATGAAAAAAACTTCTCTCTTTTTTTTTATTTTTTTTTTGTGATTTTTGTGATTACTTAAATAAAATGGAAATAAAGTTAGGACTAAAATAAAAATAAAAAAAGGAGAAATATTAGAAGTGATATTCGAACCCGGGACCTCTCGTTCTTGCGCCTTTTAACCTCAAGTCCTTACCAACTATGATGCGTCACTTATTCGAAATAAAATGACATTTGCAAATATAAGAGGGCAAATTTTGGGGTATGACAGCTGCCCCTGTTCAATTATCTTAAACCTGAAGATGTAGAGTGGTTTGTGTGCCAATCGGTATCTGAAGGTGGAAGATGATTGAACACTAGAATACCAAGAAATTTGCCCTAGCTGAAGGAGGGACTTTTGTCGGAGATGGGCTTGTAGATGCCATCTGGTAGTTGTTGGAGTATTGATTGTTGCGAGGCTTCTGTTTTTAGTCTTTGAATGTTAAGGAACCGTCTGAGGTATCGACTCAAGTCTGAATCGGATTATTTAAGGAACCGTCAAAGGTATCGACTTAAATTCGAAGCATATCATTAAGGAACCGTCAAAGGTATCGACTTAGATATGGCGGGGGTAATTAAGGAACCGTCAAAGGTATCGACTTAAATTTGAAGCATATTGTTGAGGCACCGTCAAAGGTATCGACTCAAATATGCAGGTAGGTTGTATAAGGAACCGTCAAAGGTGTCGACTTATATCTGAAATGTGTCGTTAAGGAACCGTCAAAGGTGTCGACTTAACTTTTGATGTGGGTTGTTAAGGAACCGTCAAAGGTGTCGACTTAACTTTGAAGCATATCATTGAGGCACCGTCAAAGGTATCGACTCAGATATGCAGATAGATTGTATAAGGAACCGTCAAAGGTGTCGACTTATATCTGAAGTGTGTTGTTAAGGAACCGTCAAAGGTGTCGACTTAATACTTGAAAATAGAGGTAGTAGTATCCTGAAAAGTAGAGGTTAGTTTTCTTATGTCATGATGCATGCGTTTATGTGATGAGTATCTCAAAATAAATGAGAAACTTCGTATGTTATGGATTTGTTATATAGTGATGTATGCGAGGTATGAATATGTTTGTGTCATATGGTATGCAAATATGATTTATGTTGTCTTAGTCAAGAGAATAAATCTCCAGGTCTCTGTGATTTTGATGTTTGATTTCGTCTTGAGAGATGCTCAGCTGGGGATTTATAACTTCTGCTTGGGGATGATCAATAACTTGATGTACCCTGATTGGGTAAAGGGAAAGTAGAGGTGTGAACTATGTTGGGGAGCCATGCCTTTGTTGTTGGAAGACATCTTCTTAGTGATTGCTCTGTGGGGACATGATCTTGTGAACCCGACTCTGTAGGGAGACATGAGTGTCTTGAAAGTTGCCCCCAGTATTATGGTAACTACCATTCCTGGATTTGATTTAGAATATACCACTGAGTTTTGATCAAGATGTCAAACTGGACTTGCATAGATCTTCCTCCTGTTAGTAGGAACTTTGGAAAGATTCGCCTCGCGAAGACTTTGGGCGACATGCCCCTAGTAATCATAGGTCCAAGACAATGCCCCAGATTGGGGAGTAGCTTTATATCTACTTAGATGCATGCCCCTGATTGCTTTGGCATCTTGAGAGATTCTCGGAATCTTGACTTGATTGCCCCAGATTGATCGGGAAAAACGTGTCACGCCCCTTGTATATGTAGGAGACATTGCTTCTTGGAGTAATCTGTGTTGGTCAGGATAACTTTGAGTCATTATCCATACCATGTGCAAATTCATTCTGATGCTAACACTTGAAATTATGTAGCAGAATATGTTTAATAATGAATTCATGAGATGCAATGCATACGTTTGTCTTGAGTTTTTTTTTTTTTTTTTTTGAAAAACATTAAAACCAGAGATGAAAAAGCGTGATATTTTGTAAAAACATGATATTTGTAACAATGTGACGTTTGTAAAAACATGATATCAACTCGGCATTTTGGTAAACCTTAAGGAGTCGGGATACCTTTTGGTGACAGTATGCTTTCGAACTAACCATGCTTCAATTAGGACTTTCAAGGGTTGTAACGTGGCTTGGTTCACGGTTTACGAAACAAAGGATAATGGCTCAAATTTTATTGTACCCACCCCTCTTCGTGATGATCTTCAGTCCTAAGCTCTGTCAATTCAACTTATGCATTCAGGTTTCAAGAGACTTTGGATTTTCCTTTGATAATGATGATGGTTCACAAGCAAAGAGAACTTTTAAGATGGCAGCCACTTCTTCCTTTTGGTAGTCACAACATTTTGTTGTTCAGGAATTTATTGACTTCTCTTTTTTCATCCTTTTGATATCCCTAACTTTTGCCTGAACTGTCTATTTTGAGCTTACAGTCAGCGGGATGCCTTGATTTTTGCCTAAGTCTTCTTTTTTGATTTTTGACTTAGCAGGCTTTTCTTTGTATGTATGTTTTTTTTATTTTTTTCCTTTTGAAAGATGTTGACTGCCTTGTTTGATGATTGATTGAAACGTCATTGTCTTTTGATTGACATTTCCAAAACTTCTTTGATGTGTGTGGTTGAACGTTTGTGATTGAAACCTTTGTTGAAAGGTGTACTGAATGATTCTCTTAAAATAGAATGCACAGCTAAATTAACTGAGAACTACCATGCCCCAGGTTATGATCAAGGGTTTTGAATTTTTCAAGAAAGAAACTTCTACTTCTTAGGCTCAAAGGGGTTGACGAGGGATTAACATCCTTATATCTCCACTATTTAGGAATTGAAACAATGCCTGTACATCGTCAGCATAGTCCGTTCAAAAGCATATTGTATGATTGCGGTATCTTTTTCGTCATCCTTCCTTAAAAGGCTTACAGCTTAGCAGGAGTTGAGTATCACAAAACATATGCGGAGTAAAGACATAATTTAAAATGAGTGATAACGAAATAATTTATTCAAGACAAACATATGCAATGCACTGATGATAATTATTAAAGCAGATAATGTCTATCATAAGTCGAATGTTTAAACAAACAGAATAGAAATTGCAAATGAAAGTAAAGCTAATGATTAAAGGTTCATCCACTTCAGACATTAGTCAGTCTTGTCGTGATTATGCCTGGGAGTAGTGATCACTACAGGAGTCTTGGGATGAGGGAATTTAATTTCACCAGTATCGATCATATCTTGGATCTTGTTCTTCAATGGCCAACAATCATTCGTATCGTGTCCAGGGCTATTGGAGTGATATGCGCACCTCGCATCGGGCTTATAGCTAGGAGCGGAAGTGTTGGGCTTTATAGGAGGATCCCTCACAGTAATCAAGTTTGCTCTCAACAAATGTTGTAATGCCTGAGCCAACGGCATGTTGATCTTTGTGAACTGACGCTTGGGTGCGGCTACCTTGCGTCTTTGTTGAGGAGCTAGTGTAGAGGTCAGAACTGTCCCCATAGATTGGTTATGTTCATCGTGATCTTTCCGGTCGTACACAGTATGAGGTTTCTCAGGAGAGTGGAAGTCAATGGTCTTGTCATCGATTAAGTCTTGGATCTTATTCTTCAGCGTCCAACAGTTATTAGTGTCATGTCCAGGACTATCAGAGTGATATGCACACCTTGCATTAGGATTATAACGAGAAGAGGAAGTACTAGGATTCCTCGGAGGGTCCTTCAAAGTGATTAGCCCTTATCCCTAGGAACCGTCCTAGGTGGGGGAACCATATCTTGCACACGTTCCAAAATAGGCCTCTCTTCTTGATTCACAGGCTGTTTGTCTTTCCTTTTAGGTGGTGGTACTCCCATGAATTCTGCCATTCGATTCATTTGCGATGATATCTTTTGGAAAATTTCTACGTTTTCTCTATTTGTTGTAGTAACATTTGCCATTAGTGGGTTCAAGACTGAAGTTAGTTCTCTGGCCAAAACCCCTACCATATCATGGTTGCTTGCATCCATTTCTTGTCGAAATGCCGCTTGGTTATTTGTGGTGAAATTGGGTATTTGGGTAGAAAAATTAGTGTTGCGTCCACTTCGACCCACTGAACTAACATTTGGTGAAAATGTCGTATTATTAGTTGAGGTGTTTATAGGTCTTGCCCCTCGGACGTCTGTTCCAAATGGGAATTGGTATGGCATTCCATATGGACTATTTGGTCTCCATTCGAAGCCAGAACTTGTGCCTTGAACCATTGAATTGTTTGCAGCGTTTGTCCAGGGATACAGTACATCATCTGCACTTGTAGATGAGGGTGCGGTTGTCGATGCCGAAACTGGAACAGTTCCTGAATGTCCTGTAGTATTTTCAGGCGCAGTCTGGGAATTGTCTGCAGGTCTCGATCCATTTGGACCCGTTGCATCTCGTGCTTCTTGAGTAGAAGTCGAATTTGCCGCTCCTGATCCTGAACCTTGTGGGGGATCTTGATTACCCCCTGCACTGGCCGTAACGACCATTTTCCTGTTGTACCTTCGTTTGGGAATCGGTTGTGCACTGTCTTTTAATTTACCGTTCCTAAGGTTCATACAAGGTCTTGATATTGTCTAGACAAAAACAAAACAATTGATTAAAACAATCCGCGTGACACTGTCCCACTGGGCGTGCCAATTTGTTTACGGTGATTTCCGGTAAACAACCGCTAGTCTTCCAAACTATAATAAATATGATTTGGTTACTTGCAGGATCGACTAGATTGATCCTAGGACACATAGTCAAGAAGATTGTTATCAATGTTCATTTGAATCATATTCGGAATTTGTCCTCTTCGATGAGTATTGTTTGATTCAAGAATCTTGGTAATTGCTTCGTTATATGTAATTATAACTTCGACAAGAAAGATAAATAACATAACATATGAAACTTAAAGATTATTAAAACATAAAGCATCTTAAACTGCAGAAATGTTAAAGGCTTTAAAAGTAAATGATCATGAAAGTAAATTCGAAAGTAAAATAAAGATACAGGAATGTAAATGACAAGAAATAAATGAAATGTAGTAACTCAGAAATGTATTCGAAAATGAAATACAATACACATGTATTAAAATGGTGGTGTCATACGTACATTTTCTCAGCGAACTCTTTCTCGTAACACTTGATACTTGAGTAAATATGTGAGTGATTTGTACAAAATGAACACCCGGAATCCTAACATTAAAACTCCTATTTATACTAGTTTCGACCTTAACGGTCCTACACTAATCTGCTGCCACGTTTCTCATCAGAACTTCCAGCGAAGCCATCTGTATTTGAACGGTTACGAAACCGTCTTCGAATTTCAAATCTTCCCGCCTGAGTCCATCTTCGACGCGTGGCAGTGTATTAAACAAACACTACTAAAAAACACGCTAAGTAGTAATACTTGAATACATATTCTATGAATTTTGTCTAAGTCCCGAAGACATATGCTTTCATTAGTCTTTCAGTGTTCACTATCTTCATCGAACTTAGAAGTCTTTATTTTCGAAGCATGACCATCAGTAGCCATTTTTTTCACTTTTTTAAGGGATGGCCATCAGTAACCATCTTTCCTTCGATTCTCAACTCCTTCGAAGGACAAACAATATAAAACGAAATCTTCAGCTAACAGTAGCAAACACAAACAAGTCACACAAGTTAGGCAAGTCACACAAGTCACACAATTTTGCCTTATGGTTAGGCTTGCACGTGGTTCACAGGTACGTACCCTCCCCCTGAAGTTTAGTTGGTTCAAACCTGTCCTATATAAAGATCGGGTTCTAGGGAGCTCATATCATTGACCTTTCTCGAAGGCGCTTATCTCAGTTCGGCAATCGAATCGCCAACCGAAAAGGTCCTGAAAGTCCAGTCCATATGAGTGTAGCTTCGAGTATCAACCAACTTCAGTCGGAACCAAAGCCAGCCATCTCGCTACTTTCTAATAGGCTAAAGTCAAGTTCGACTAAGGTTCTAAGGGCGAATTAGTGCTTAATGACACCACGCGGCAGCCAAGCATTTCCTCAGGTCGGATCCCAAGGAACACCAGGACAAACCAATGTGTCACACTAACGATGGCCATCAGATCAACCACATCAGTATACGCTGTGCAGTCTCCTTGATCTCATGCCATATACCTAAGGTACTCAGATCCGGGTTAGGATCTTTCACACATCAAGATACCCAAAACAGCCCTGCAAAAATAAAGCAAGCAAAGCAAACAATAGAAAACATTTAAGTGATCCTAAACTTTTAAGGTAACCCCTCTTTTTATCGAAAATCCCCAGCAGAGTCACCAGTTCTGTAATACGGTGAACTGACTTTTTATCGATCGAAATGTCGCGGTTAAGCATGAGTCGCCACCGACTTTTATTTTATCCAAACAAATTCAGAAAGGCAAAAAGAAACAGAAAAAAACCTTTTAAAGAAAATCTGAGTTCGGGGGGTAATTTATGCAAAGGGAAGGTGTAAGGCACCCTTTGCATCCATGGTTTTCCATGGGCTCTTAATTGCTTTGCTTGCTCGTTTGTCTTTAGAAAAAGTAGATGAAAGAAAAAAGTGGACTTTAGCTCGTAAATGAGCGTAGCCAGTTTTCGAAGAATTGTGAGAAAGAATATTAAAGATGAGCATTGCAAGGCAATTAGGGGCAATTACCTTAAACTCAGATGATAGGTCTCTTTTTAGCCTTTCAGAATGAAAGGGTCAATCCTTGCCATAAGAGGGCAGGAAGCCTTTCGTTTGGAGGTTGAAGGGTCGTCGAAGCATCCTTTGCCATGAGACTGTCCCATGCCATAGAAGGGCAGGTAGTCTAAGGCAAGAATCAGAATAAGCCATTTTTGTTAGGCAACCAGAAGATACCTCAGCCTTTTTCCGTAGGCAACTTCCGAGGGTCGAGGTCATTTGTGTATCGAAGGCAGCATCATTTAGGGTCGTATGACCTTTTAATTATCGAGGCAACAGGCTGAGGTATCCTCGTATTCGAGGGACATGGCTTATTCTGCAAGAAACACAAGGCAACAGGCAACAAGGCAACAGGCAACAAGGCAACAAGGCAACAGAGAGGTTACCCAAAAGCGTGCGTGTGTGCACCAATCACGTGATTATATTTAGAAAATTATCTTATAATTAATTATCTACATTGATTTAAGGCTTGCACTCCCTAAGATTACTAACCACACAATAATATAACAATAATAATGGGGAAGGGAAATTGTAACCAGCGGAGGAGAGGGGAATTGAAACCAGCGGGATATAATTAAAAATTAAGACAGAAAATATTAGAGTTAGGGTTACCAATACACGTAGCTTTGGCATCTGACAAACCCTGAAAAGGAAAAGATGGCAGAAAACATATAGTGAGTGCATTATCAAATTCGAGGGCAAACCTCATTAACTACAAAAGAAAATAGGATAATAAATTAAAAATAGAATAGGGAGAAGGTACTTAGCTTGACATTTTCCTGACAGGGTTGAGGGCAAGGGTTTGCCAGAAGCATCGACTCTGACCATTAGGAATGAGCAAAGAAACAAATAAGGCGTGAGTGTATGGACACCTCATTGATCAAAAGGATAAAAATTAAATGATTGAAATTAAAAGGCAGAATAATTAAATTTAATTAAAGGGCAGAAATAAATATAAAAAGAAATAGAACCGGGAACTTAGCTTTGATCTGATGTGGTTCGTAGTCAGAGGAACTCTGAAGCATGCACAAGCTATGAATTCTGCAAAACAATTTCATGCTCGCGATGGTAGTACCTCGCAAAAACAAGAAAGTGTTAATAAAAAGTTAATTAAAATTGACGAAAAAAATCTAAGAATTCAAATTAAATTCTAACAAACTTAAGTGAAACAATTTTTTTGTATTCTTTTTGCTAATGAAAGAAATTAAACTAAATATATATTTTAGCTGCTGTTTTCAATATAAGAAATAGAATTCTAGTTACTAACATGTTAGCATATATTTATTTAATTAACTAAGGATTTAACGTTAAGCATTCAATTAAATATTTTAATCAAAGAAAAGAAATTAAATAACAAATGCAAAAAGGGATAAGGTCACAGTACCTCACGTTCTTCTTCTTTATTTTCACAAACAGAAAACGGCACAGCCATCTCTCTGCTCTTACCAATCAACCGGCGGTCGACAACGAAATCTACGGCGCCCCTTCCTTGTTCCTACTTCACCTCTCCATCTCTCGATCTCATGTTTCACCATCTCTCGATCTCATGTTTCAGTAGAACCTGAACCAGACATGGTGAACTTGATTCTTAGTTTTCTGAATTTGTTGGATCTGTTTATGGAATCCGGTTCGAATCGTGAAATTGCTGTTGGAACTGCTTGTGATGATGAACATAAAGAGTCAAATGCGGCTTCTTGTGGCAGTGGCAGGCGGTGATGAGTGTTGGCTTCGAAGGTTTCACCGAAAAAAGGGTACCGCGACGCTCTTTGTTTGCGGTTGTTGCCATGGACGGAGGGTCCGATTAGGAGGAAGTCGTGGTTGCCGTCGTCAACTGTGAGTTGCATTCCGGCTGGTGGCTACGAAACTTGAAACTATGAACTGATCGGAGATGGCACAATCATAATACCGCTTGCGAAGGTGATTGTCGGATCTGAATCGAGAACGTCGGTGTTGCTTCCGTTTGAGTGCCGAACGGATTTGGTGAGCAGCAGTCTCGAGGAGAACGTCGTCATCGATTATGATTATGCGGTGGTTTCTTTCGAACCCGCTTTCAACTTCTCCTTTTCCAGAGGGATGCGCCCCTTCAATTGTATCTGTAATTTTCATGAAACAAAAACTAACATACCATTGTTAATTAAAGAGTATTAATGTTAAAAAAACAATACTACTAATGTTAGTGTTCATGATGGAAGCATATGATTGTTGTATGAATCTTGATGATTTTGTTAAACAAAAGGTTTTGACCTTTTTTATTTTGAGTTTTGAAAATAAAGGTTAGTATTGTGTGTACTGTACGTAAGGGGTTAGGATAGATGAAATTGTTCAGTTTGTGAGAGTGTGATGTTATGAAACAAAGAGAGTGAAACGTGAATGGTTAGTGTGAATTGTGGTTGCTGGGCGTATAGAAAAAACTAGGAGGTTCTGCAGTGTAAGGGTTATTGTCGTGAAGGGTTATTGTCGTGAAAAGGAGATTATGATTGTTCGGTTTTCTCCGTGAGAGAGGGTCGGTGAATAGGGTTTTTTGTTACCTCCCTTTGTGAATGAAGGTGTCCTATTTATATATAGCAATTAGGTTAACTAAAAATGGAAAATATAATTTGCAATCAATAAGATAAAAATCAAGGATTAATAACCAAATTAAAAAAATGCAATGAAATTAACTTGTCGGGAAAGTTAAGTAGAAACCTACCATATATATTTTTCTTGTGATTTTTGGTTAAAATGTGTATAAAATAATGATTAAAAATAAAAAAAAATTATTTTTTTTTTTAAAATACTCTTTATATAAAACGAAAATACTATTTAAATTAATGAAAAAAACTTCTCTCTTTTTTTTTTTATTTTTTTTTTGTGATTTTTGTGATTACTTAAATAAAATGGAAATAAAGTTAGGACTAAAATAAAAATAAAAAAAGGAGAAATATTAGAAGTGATATTCGAACCCGGGACCTCTCGTTCTTGCGCCTTTTAACCTCAAGTCCTTACCAACTATGATGCGTCACTTATTCGAAATAAAATGACATTTGCAAATATAAGAGGGCAAATTTTGGGGTATGACAACTATGATACTTAAAACACAATTATTTGTGTTCCGTTATAAAAATATATACATAACAAAATACTCCCTCCGTTTTTTATTATAAGTCGTTTTGGAAAAAAAATTTGTATTTTAATATAAGTCGTTTTACAATTTCAATAAATAATTAATGCTATTTTTTCTATTATATCCTTAAATATTTATTATTATCTCTCCTTTCAATTATATAAATTTATCTTCCACGTGTCATTAATGAAGGATAATTTTGTAAAAATCTTCATAATTTCTCATTTTCATACAATAATTATTATTTTTCTTAATCTGTGTGAAAAGTCTAAAACGACTTATAATAAAAAACGGAGGGAGTAATTAACATTTAATTACCGATGTGTTATTTTATCAGTAGTTAATTGTTATTAATATCATTATTGATTTGAATATTTTTAATAAATCGATATTGATTAAATTTAATTATCAATATTAGTTTATTATATTATTAGTAGTCAATTATCATTATTTTCAATAAAATGATATTGATAAAATTTTATTATATGATCATTAAGTTAATGCTTCATTGTTTAATAAATTTATTAATAAATATAAATCAAAAGAGAGAATGTATCTTTTTACCATTGTCGCATTAATTATCCTTCCTTTAGAATTATATAACAATTATTTCCTTCATATTTTAAAAAAAATTAGATGTAGAGAATATTTGTTGTGATGTGTGTCAACTCTGCTAAACACAAACATGTTTTTTTCGATTCATTAATAAAATGAATACTTTTCTATTTTATTTAATTTATAGTGACGGATTATTCCAAACATATCAAGTGATTATTGGTTTGTATCATTTATCGATAATTGTACTCAGATTATTCAGATCTATTTTTCTATTATGTGTTTCTTCACTTTCCCTCTATGATTAAAAATCAGTTTGGTGTGATATCAAGAGAATTAAGTCTTATTATGTCAAAGATGATTTTAATCACAAACTTAATTTAATTTTTTTTTATAAAAAAATAAGGTATCATTCATGAATCTTCATGTGTTAAATCTTTTAGACAAAATAGAATTGTAGAGAGAAAGAATGAGCACTTATTAAATCAAACACGTGTTATGATATTTTAAGATAAAGTTCCTAAAAAATATTCGGGTGAAGTTTTCTTAACTGCATCATATCTCATAAATCGTTTACCTTATATTATCATTGTATCCAAAATTCATATGGAAATCTTATTCTCACTTTACCTTTACCTTGAAGTGTCCATTTTTAATAATCTCACTCCTAATATATTTGAGTGTACATATTTATAATGATGGTAGAGAAAAACTTAATCCTATAGCATTAAAATGTATCTTAACAATTATTACACTTTTAGGTAGAATTAAAGAAACTCTAATATCAAATAAATATATAACTAATATGAAAACTATTTACTAATTGTTACATACTTCATAAAAAGATCGATCATCTTTTAATTTTTTAAAGTTTATCATAGTATACTATTATATTAGAATAAAACTAATATTAAGAAAAATGTCTAGAATGGGACGATTGGGAGTTACATTTTTTTCAAATGGATTATGTAAAATCTTTAAATTTGCTTTCAATAAAAATAGTATTTATATCTGTTCTGGATTGGTCCGAGCAGGCCCAGCTCTTCTTGCTAGCCGAGCAGGCCCAGTACGTTTGGGCCCATTTTCTTGATTACCGTTACGAATCAGTCAAGCATGAAGACCACGTGTAACACTTCAGCGAAGGATCCGGTCAACCTCCTCCGAATCCTACGCCATGCTCATCCAGAACGTGAGTCATCTGCTGACTCAGCCCTAGCAGAGGGTGTTCTGGCAGTTTCCTAGCACGTGGGCCTCCAACTGGATTTGGCCCAATTAGGAAAGCTTGGCCCAGCGCTGGGGGCTATAAATACCATCTTTCACTAGAGGGTCAGGTATCTATTCTTCACTTCTTAAACCCTCATTCTCTGATAGCTGCTGACTTTAGCATCGGAGAACCTTGCAGGTACCCCCCCCATCCTGTTCATCAAGCCAGATCTTGCTGCTGTGACGATTCTTCTGATCAGGTACGATCAGTGGCGCCGTCTGTGGGAATCTTGCTTCCCCTTCTTTAACAAACAAAGATCAAAGCTAATCCATTCACGATCGTCATGGCTGGCAACAACAACAACACCAACGTCCCAAACCCTGATCCCTTCCACCTTCAACATCTCATCGAGGGTTCCACCCAACAGAAGACAGCAACTTCAGACCGTCGAACAGGTTCAAAACGGTGGCAACGAGCAGCCTCAACCCCATAATGGACTAGAGCAGCCTCAGAACCTGAACGAAACAGACGCCAGAGACGGGCAGGTTGCCTCTTCATTCACCCATACCTCCGAAAGGCGAAGAGTTCACCACGAGGACGACCAAGACCAGGTCGACATCCCCGAAGAAGCTGACCCCACAACCGTCCTCCTGCTCAAAGAGTTGCAAAAGACAAACCGTCTCATCAGGCTTCAAGGTGACCGCATTCACGAGCTAGAAAGGAAACGACGATATCGTCCCCCCTCACGGAGGCACTATCGATCACGCTCCTATTCTTCCTCACGCTCACCACCGAGGAGATATCGTCGGCGTTCCCCATCCTCTTCGCGCTCCCCGCCTAGAAGGTACCATCGTCAGAGATCATATTCCCGCTCTCCACGGCGAAAGAGCAGGAAGAATCAGAGACCTGAGACCACAGAAACTGGAAGCCTCTCCCCTGAACAAGATCCCCGAGACCCTTCCAAAGTTGTGCTGAAACCGCGTGAACGCTCCCCTCCCCGGGACGGCCGCACCAATCCGGGCAGAGCTCAAGGGAAATCCTGACGAGGCAGACACTCGACCTCTCCAGGACCAAGTGACGAGGAAGACTTCCGCAGTCCCTTGTCCGAAAGCATCCGAAGAGCTCGTCTTCCACGGGGGATGGAAAAGCCACCGACCTTGGATCTGTACGATGGAACTACCGATCCCGACGACCACATTCGAAGCATCGAAGGCGTCATGGATTATCACGTCGTCAAAGGTTCCATCAAATTCCGCATCTTTCCGACCACTCTTAGGAAAGGAGCAATGACGTGGTACAGGAACCTTCCCCCCAACTCCATCCACTCATGGACCGAGCTCAAGGAACTCTTTTTGAGTCATTTCACAGCCTCCCGTCGGCAACCAAAGTTAGAAGCGAACCTCGAAGCTGTGATCCAAGGAACCAACGAACCCCTCTGAGACTATCTCGACAGGTTCAACAAAGAGGCCGTCCAAGTACAGACGACCGATTACATGAAGAGATACCTCCTAGAGCGAGGACTTCTCCCCGGAAGTGACTTCAAGAAGGCTATAAAAATCGAGAAGGTGCACACCATGAACGCCCTCCTCCGCAAGGCCCAAGCCTTCATCGCTTTCGAAGAAGGGGAAGCGGCTGCAATAAAAGCTTCGAGAGGCAGTGATGCTGCCCGCAGCTCGAACTATGATAACTCGGGCTCATGGCGAGGACACGAAAAAAGGAAAGACGACAGATCCAACGACGCCAAAGAACGCCGAGGACCAGCCGGTCGATTCAACGACTATACTCCCCTGAACGCTTCACACGAGAAAAGCCTGGCCGAGTGCAAAAGCACCGACTTCAAGAACTCTAGCATCAGACCCCCGAAGTCGAACCCCGCCAGACCAGGGACCGATAAATCTAAATACTGCAAGTACCACAAGAGTCACGGGCATCTGACCGAAGAATGCATACATCTCAAAGACGCCATCGAGACACTGATTAAGGAAGGTCGCCTTTCGAAATACACAAAGAAAGGAGAACCTTCTCGGAGGGACGACCAACGGAACTCTGACGAGGGCAACTCACCAGACAGCAGGCCCCTACAGGTATCTCTATCCATCACCCGACCAGAGGACTTCATACCCTCGGTCGGAGTAACAACCGCCTTCAGCACATGGGAAGGGTTTCCGACTGCTATGGTCGTCTCCAACAGCGGAGACCCCGACTCTCTCACTATCAGCTCAGTGAAGAGAAAGTTCGATGAGTTGATCAGCGTCAATGCAGACCTCGACCCTACCCTCCAGAAATTCAAAGGAAAATCGGACCCGATCACATTCTACCTGGAAGAGCTGCCCGGCGGAGCTCCGAATGCCACAATTCCCCTGCTCGTCCGAGCAAGAATGGCAAATTTTGACGTCCGACGGGTCCTAGTAGACGAGGGAAGCTCGGTCGACATCATGTATTCCCACCTCTTCCAGACCCTCCAGCTAGAAAACTCGCACCTCACTCCTTACGTGGGCTCCGACCTCCAAGGTTTCAACGGGGCCACTACCAAACCTTGGGGTTACGTCGAGCTGATCGTCACCTTCGGGGAATGGGAAGCCTCCAGACAGGTCAAGACAAGAATTCTTGGTGATCGACTGCAAGACCCTCTACAACTGCATCATTGGGCGCCCACTCTGGCTGAACTCACCGCCGTCCCCTCGACCGTGCATTTGAAGATGAAATTCTACACGAGAAGGGGACGAGTAGCCACCATCAACACCGACATCGAAGCCTCCAGAAGGATCTTCGACGCATCGGTAAAAGGGTTGCAGCTAATCGCACCTCCACCCAGCTCCAACAAGAAGCCAAGGGCCGAAGACAAGCCTCCTCGAGAAGATCAGCATCAACCGACCAACGTCAGCTCAGTCAATCTCGACGCTCGCTTTTCGGAAGAAGAACTGAAGAACGGCGAAGAGACGCGACCAAAGACAGCTCATCCCGTCCGACCTGTCCCGGACGGGGACTTCGAGCTCGTCCCTCTGGGCGACAACCCAGACAAAGCGGTGAAGATCGGTAAGGACATCCCAGACCTACCGCGGAAGCAGCTCGTGGCTTGCCTTCAAGCCAACGCCGACCTGTTCGCTTGGAGCGCAACGGAAATGCCCGGACTCGACCCTGAGGTCGCCTGCCACCATCTCTCCATCGATCCAGCCGCGAAGGCAGTAGTTCAACGTAGGCGTCGGCAGTCTCCCGAGAAAGCGGAGGCTGCCGAGAAAGCTGTAAAAGACCTCTTAGAGGCAAATTTTATTTCCGAGGCCAAGTATTCAACTTGGCTCTCAAACGTTGTACTAGTCAAAAAATCTAATGGAAAATGGAGAATGTGTGTTGATTATACTGATGTTAACCGGGCATGTCCCAAAGATGCTTATCCATTGCCTAACATTGATAGGCTGGTCGACAACTCGGCCGGCTATAAATTGTTATCTTTTATGGATGCTTATTCAGGTTATAACCAAATCCCCATGGCGAGGTGCGACAAGCAGTGCACGGCGTTCATTACCGAGTCGGGCAATTGTTACTACAATATAATGCCCTTTGGACTCAAAAACGTCGGAGCCACATACCAGCGGATGATGAACAAGGTATTCCGGGGGGAGATCGGCGACACCCTCGAAGTATACATGGAAGACATGATCGTCAAATATCGAGAGGACTCCGACCACACCACGCATCTCGAGCGAGTATTCGAGCAGGCCAGATCCTGTAAGACGCGCTTCAACCCAGAGAAATGCACCTTCGGTGTCCGGGCAGGAAAGTTCCTCGATTTCTACTTAACCGAAAGAGGAATAGAAGCCAACCCGGATAAATGTCGAGCATTCTCGGAACTCCCCACTCCTAACAATAAAAAATCCATCCAAGTCCTAAACGGGATGCTCACGGCACTATCCTGTTTCGTCGCAAAATCCGCCCAGCACGCTCTCCCATTCTTTAAGTTACTGTGCAAGGAAGCGACCTTTGAATGGTCTGAGGAATGCGAACAAGCACTATCCCACCTTAAGCAAGTACTCTCAAAACCACCCGTCCTCTCCCGACCTGGAGACAACGAGACCTTATACCTCTACCTGGCCGTCTCAAATGAAGCGGTCAGCACGGCCCTGATCCGAGAGACTGAAGACGGGCAGAAGCCCGTATACTTCACCAGCAAAGCCCTACAAGGACCCGAGGTGCGTTACCAACAAATCGAGAAAGTCGCGCTGGCCCTAATAACGGCAGCCAGAAGGCTGAGATACTACTTCCTCGCCCATACCATCGTCGTTCGAACAGATCAACCTATCAAGCAACTTCTCAGCCGACCAAACATGGCCGGGAGAATGCTAAAGTGGTCCCTCGAGCTATCCGAATTCGACATACAATACGAAAGCAGGAAGGCGCTGAAAGCTCAGGCACTGGCAGATTTCATAGCCGAGATGACCTCAATCGCTAACTCCCCGGCCCTAACTGAGAATAAATGGACCATCTACGTAGATGGCGCCTCAAGCAGCTCGGGAAGCGGGGCCGACATTATCCTAGAAAACGACGAAGGGCTCATCATCGAAGTATCCTTGGTTCTGTCCTTCACCACATCAAACAACCAGGCTGAATACGAAGCCTTCCTGGTGGGTCTGCGACTCGCCGAAGATGTGGGTGCTCGGGAGGTTAAGATCTACACCGACTCTCAACTCGTCGCGTCCCAAATCAGCGGCGATTATCAAGCCAAAAACGACGTTCTCGTTGAGTATCTGTAAACTCGGTTTTTGCGAACTGACTCCTTGCTCTTTCTTTTGATTTTTTTTATTTTTGCAAGAGTCGCCACCGACTTTTATTTTATCCAAAAAAGGAAAGGCATAAAAGAACAGAAAAAAGACCTTTTGACAGATTTTGGGTTCGGGGGGTTGGTTATACAAAGGGAAGGTTTTAAGCACCCTTTGTATCCATGGTTATCCATGGGCTCTTAATTGCTTAGCTCACTTTTTAAATGCTTTATTGATTTGAAAATAGAAGAAGTGAAGATGGACAATAGGTCACATAGGTCTCTGAAGAGTTTCACCGGGAATAATGCCCTTCAAATACCAGATGAAAGTTTTGAAAATAGATGAGAAGTTTTGAAAATACATTGTTTGAAAATGAAAGTGTTTGAGCAAGCAATTAGGAATTATCTACTCTCAATTTATAAGATCTTTCCTGTGCATTTAATACTTTTCTTAAATGATGGTATGAAAAAAAAAAGTAATAAGAGGGAAAACCATAGAGGTGCAAGTGTGCAAAGTGCTTTTTTTTTTAGTTTTATCAATGTTTTAGCTCAAAGGTAAAAATATGGTCCAAGTGGACAAAAGGAAGATGACAGAAACATAAACAATGTGTCCAAATGGACAAAGAAAAAATAGCGGAAACATAAATAATATGTCCAAATGGACAAAGAAAAATAGCGGAAACATAAATAATATGTCCAAATGGACAAAGAGAAAATAGCGGAAACATAAATAATATGTCCAAATGGACAAAGAGAAATAGCGGAAACATAAATAATATGTCCAAATGGACGAAGAAAAATAGCAGAAATATAAATAATACGTCCAAATGGACAAAGAAAATATAGCACAAATATAAATAATATGTCCAAATGGACAAAGAAAAAATAGCAGAAATATAAATAATATGTCCAAATGGACAAAGAAAAAATAGCAGAAATATAAATAATATGTCCAAATGGACAAAGAAAAAATAACAGAAACATAAATAATATGTCCAAATGGACAAAGAAAAAATGGCAGAAATATAAATAATATGTCCAAATGGACAAAGAAAAAATAACAGAAACATAAATAATATGTCCAAATGGACAAAGAAAAAATGACAGAAACATAAATAATATGTCCAAATGGACAAAGAAAAAATAACATAAACATAAATATGATGAATGATAAAATAAAGTATAAAGCAAGAAATATAAAGAACAATATAATAAAATGCGGAATTTAAAGTTAATTGTTAGTATGTTAGCACGCGAATCATCTTGAAGCTAGTCAAGTATATCCACGATGTTAGTGAAGATCGATGGTGAGTGAATGATGATCTCGGATTTAAAGTTAATGAAAATTTATCAGAAGCTTGATAGAATCATAGCGACTACACGATAAATTTCCAAAAGTCTTAAATCAACTGCATACAATCTCTGCCATATTTGATCTTTTATTCCAATTCGGGACAAAAAAAGATAAGAAATAATATCAAATAATATACAAAAATAAATATAAAACAAATTAAACTTAATTCATTTTTTTTTGTGATTTTTTTGGAATTGATTTTAAGTTAATTAACAAGAAAATTAAACAAATAATTATACAAATAATTAAACTTAACAATAAAAATATTCTTTTTTATGTCAAAAATTAGATTATAAAAATATAAACCTAAATCTAAAAGGAAAATATTTTTGGAGTTTTTTTTATTGGTTGAAAATAATTAAAAAGCAATATTTCCATAATTACTAATTAATTAAGCAAAATAAATTAATTATGAAAAGAAATAAAATATTTTTATGTTAAAAATTAAATAAACATTTTATCAACTTAAAACTAAAATTAAAACATTTTTTTTGAGAAATTGAAAATATGCATAAATATGGAGTTTTTAATTCATGAACTCCTAACACTACTACATATTAAAAATTACATTGTACTTACTTTATGATGTTCTAAGAGTGGAATAGAGTGATTGAAAGTGGCTATTTGAATGAGCCTTGATTTTTACAAGTTTCTTGAAACTTTTGAAAAATATAAACTTAAATTATGACTTTGTGGTGATTGTTGTTATTCTTTGTGTTCCTCCCCTTTTTTTTCCTCTTGAATGAAGAAAATGAAGCTCTATTTATAGGCATATGATTTGATCTTGAACTCTTGCAAGTTGGAATTTTCAAGATTGATTTTGGAAAAGAATATAAAATGGAATATTTTTTCAATAAGTGCATTTGCTTAACCATGGTTAAAACACTCAAGTGTTATTCTTTCCAATCTCAAATATTATCTTGAAGCATCTTTGAATTAGTCTTGATTGGCAACCATAAGCATCTTTGATAATATCTTTGAATTATCTCACTTTAATTGAATTTTAAATAAATAAAATTCAATAAAAAATGAAATAAAAAATGTCATGAACCATGGATAGGTTGTGAATATCTTTAAACATATGAGAATCAAGATTGAATCACAAAAGAATTGGCCTTTTTGAAAAAAAATCAAATTTTGGTCATTACTTGTTTCATGCATTCTTCCAAAAAAGGTCAACTTCATCAAGGCATATCTCCCTCAATTTTGATCCTATGAAAGTGTTCTTGTACTTTTTGGAAAGCCCAAGATGTCCTCTACAAGCCACTTTGGAAGCGTTTTTGCATTTGGAGAAGTTATCTTGATGATATGGGCTTTGACAAAAAACTGCTTTTTGTTGACTTTGAAAATGACCTGTAATGTTTTGGCTTATATCTCTTAGGCGGAAGCATTTCTTGACCTCGGACCCAACATCAAAGTTGTAGAGAATTGAATTTCCTTGAGAATGAGCTTCGGTTGTAATTTTTCTGATGAACGAGTAGAGAGTTACTGCTGGTCAAAGTTCAGTTGACTTTTATGTCAAAAACCTTAATTTTGCAATTTTGAGTTTTGTTGATTTCTGAACTTTTCTTGATGAATTATGATCAATCCTTGATCAAATGATGAATATTACTTCAAATAATTGATGTTGACCAAAAATCTTGATTTTTGACTGCAGTTGACTTTTTTCAAATGAACCGCAGTTTTGTGATCTTTCAATGAATCAAGGTCTTCTCTTCAATTGAATGACATGAATGGACTATAATGTTGATTTGAAGGCCTTTGAATCATAATTTGAGTCTTGGAATCATCTCCTGATTAAAAGTCAACCCTCTGGTGAAATTAGGTCAAAACCCTAATTTGGTGCTTCAGGCGATCTGGAGAGTTGTATGCCTTAAACTGAGCCATCCTTGGACTTGAATATTGATTGGAGGAACCTTTGAGTCTTGAGATAATGTTGAACCTCTTGTGGGCCTCAAAACCCTAATTTCTTCAGCTTTCTCTTGATCATTCTCCTGTTTTTAACACACAAGCAACAAACTCTTTTTTTATTTTTATTTTTTTGTTAGTAAATAAAAATATGCATGATGATAAATGATAATGATAATGATCATGATTCTTAGAAAATGATGGGATCTCAGAGGTCAAAAATTGGGGTGCAACAGTATCTCACGCTCGTCAAAAATAAGATGAAAAGATTCGCAAAGGCAGAAGTCGAGCATATCCCCTGAGAACACAACTCACGAGCCGACGTCTTATCTAAACTCGCGAGCACGAGAAAGAAAGGCGGAAACAAGTCGGTGATCCAGGAAATCCTATCAAGGCCGAGCATAGACATAGGACGCACAACCCCTACCAGTACTCGCCATAGGCGACGACCACTACTGGATGACCCCGGTATACAACTTCCTCACGAAGGACGAACTTCCGACCGATGCGAAAGAAGCTTCAGCGATCAAAAGACGAGCCTGCTCGTACACTATCGTCGAGAACAAACTATACCGGTGAGGTTTCTCCATTCCTCTCCTCAAATGTGTCGACGCCTTGCAAGCACTCGAGATACTACAAGAGCTCCACGAGGGGATCAGCGGCCAACACCTCGGAGGCCGATCATTGGCGAGAAAAGCCCTCAGGGCAGGGTATTACTGGCCGACCATGCAGCAAGACGCCAAGGAACACGTCCAAAAATGCGATAAATGTCAGCGTCACCCTGACATGCACTTAGCTCCACCAAACGAGCTTAAATCCCTATCATCACCCTGGCCCTTCTCCACCTGGGGAATGGATCTCCTCGGACCATTCCCAGTCGGGTCATACCAAAACAAATATCTGGTGATCGCCGTGGACTACTTCACTAAATGGATAGAAGCCGAAGCGCTCGCCAAGATCACGTCCCAAAACGTGCTCCGTTTCTATAAGCAGAACATACTCGCTCGGTTCGGGGTACCACAGGCGATAATAACCGACAATGGCACCCAATTCACTGATAGGAAGTTCCAAGAGTTTGTAGCCAAGCTCGGCACAAAACAACACTTCACCTCGGTTGAACATCCCCAAACAAACGGGCAGGCTGAAACGGCCAACCGGGTCATCCTCCGAGGATTGTAAAGGAGACTCGGCGAGGCCAAGAAGGCTTGGGTCGAGGAACTACACAGTGTACTCTGGGCATATAGGACAACGCCCCATTCAAGCACGGGCGAAACCCCATTTAGGTTAACCTACGGCACCGAAGCCGTGATACCCGTGGAAATCCGAGAACCTTCTCGTCGGACCGAGTCTCCTCTCGAGGAAGAACTCAACGACGAAGCTATGAGGGAAGAACTCGACATGGTCGAAGAGATCCGAGCAGGGTCTTCCCTCCGAGAAGCAAAATTAAAGCAACAGATAGCTCGGCGCCATAACGCTAAAGTTATCAAACGCGAGTTCGAAGTCGGCGCCCTAGTGCTCCGCAGAAACATGAAAGACTCACGCGAGGGCAAACTCGCCCCGAACTGGGAAGGCCCATACCGAGTTTACGATAAGACCGAGAATGGCGCCTATTACCTCGAGAACCTTCTCGGTGAAAAACTTGCTCGAACCTGGAATGCTGAAAAACTCAGACGCTATTACAGTTAGACATAAGCTAACACTCCCCGGCCATCTTTCCCGAACGCGAGGAAAGACCGGGCATGGACTCGCGTCATGGTACGAACACGAGCACTCCACGACAGCGACAGCCGGAACTCCCTACCGAGGAATAAAACTGGCTACACGGAGGATTATACACCTAGACCCACCGTGGCAGTACCTGCATGGCAGAACCCCAGCTCGCGATGGGACCGTTCACGCCGCGAGCACTTGGCCCCGACCGCGGTCTCGTGCCCGCTAATAGAGCACACCTGCTCTGCGCGCCCCGATCGTACCCCGCACGCCCGGGAAACTAACCTCGGCCGAGCACAATCCAAAAGCAAAATATTCCTAAGTGTTGAAATACCTCCCCGGCAGAAACATAACCCGGTACCAAAAACATGCAACAATAAAGATTCTAAAACACAGAACGAGATGATCAAAACAAAATGCGAAATAGTATTAGCATTAAAAGCCGACCAAAACAAATATGACGGGCGCGCAGGCCCCAAAAAATTATCCGGGCATAGCCCAACAAACGAAACTTCGGCACGCAGGCCGCAAAACATGTCTTGGCGCACAGGCCAGAAAATAAAAAAAGAGGCCGATCAAACGTCGCCGTCGTCTTCCTCGGCCCCGTGATCCTCGCCACCCTGGACATCCTGTTCGTCGTCCCAATCCTCGAATTCCGGGTTCGACTCGATCCGTCCGTTCACGACCTTGTTATACGGACCAATCCCCCTCGTCACCAAGCGCGGATTGAGGACCCTCAATTGATCCACGGAAGCCTTGAATCCAACCCCTAGGGTAGCAACGCAGTCAACCTCCAGCTCCCTCACCTTACCCAGAAGCTGAGAGCGAGTCTCCAAAGCCTTCTCATCTTCATCCTCCTCGGCAGCAGGGAGGTGAGATTTTTCCAGGTCAGCAACCCGCTCCCGCAGCCTTTTCTCCTCAGCCTCCAAGGTCCTGATCCTGTCCCGCGCCTTGCAAAGGTCTTCGACGAGGCTGTTTTGGATCTCGTACTTGTCTTTGTAATTCTCAAACTCATGCTCCAGCTTTTCATACTTGAGCAGCAAGGCGTCGTAGTCCTTCTGGGGACAGACCCTTTGAGCATTAAGGGCCATAGCCAGAGCGGCCACCCTCATCATCCCCTCGATATCCTCGGCCAAGTCGTTCCCCCGGGACACCCTGTCCCGCTTTACGATATGCCTCACTTCCTCGCGTTCGAGCAGAATATTTTTCCTCGAGAAAAGTCCCCGATGCAGGGTACAAGGAGGCGGCACTATGTCGTTGTCGGAAGGGTTATCGTTGATGAGAGGACGAACCTCAGGGGCCCCCTCAATCCTTTGTCTCTTCCCGGCCGGAGAACCTCCCGACGTCGTCCCAATCGAGGAAGGAGAACCACCATCAGGAGCAACCGCAGCAGCCACTTTGATCTCCTCGACCCGGGTCCTCTTCACAGTCACCTTGGCAGCCGCTTTGTTCTTCGCCCTCATCTTCACGACCTTGTCGTGCAAATCAGCCATTTGTCCTGCAAACAGAATAAGTTAGCAAAGAAAGAGTATAACTCAGGCAAAAGAAATAATTTCCTCACCAAGCAAAATCATCGCATCCCCATAACCCTCGCACTTGAGGATAGCCTTGGTGTTGATGTATCGAGGCTCAAGCATAGGACCCCCATCCTCTTCGACTATAGGGTGCCCGTTCGGCAACGTACATACCGCCGGCCTAAACCCATCTACAAAGGTGACGAGCCTTTGATACCCCGTCGTATCGCGCTCGTTTAGATCCTCGTCCCGGAAGATGTAGGCGTCAGTCCCATTCTCGAAATGGTCGTATTGCCACTCCAACAGGAACCGAGCAGAAGGGCCAACCTTTTTCACCCCGTCCTGGTAATAATCACGGATCTCAAACAAATGATCCTCGGCCCCAGGAGTGAGAGGCTTGACCACAAAGTATCGGCCCTTAAAATGCTTGATAGAGTCTTGGTAGATGGCGAACAGCTTCTTCGGCTGCTTAAAGGACACCCAACTCCACTTGCCATCCGAGTCGCGCAGCCTCTGAAGATGAAACACTCTGAAAAAGAGGGACAGAGTCGCCTCGACCTCCAAGAAGCCGCAAATGATTTCAAAAGCCCTCAGGAATGCAAAAGCGTTGGGATGAAGCTGAGACGGGCATAAACGTAGCTACCTGAAAACGTTCCGTTGCAGATGCGTAAAGGGAAGCCGTAGCCCGACCTCCTTGAAGACAAACTCATACATAGCAAATCGAGGACCGGGGAAAGCCGAGCATATCCTCTGGTGAGATTTAGGTACAAACGCACCCCAGGAAGGTTCCACATTCGGCCCAAGATCTTCGAGGACGTTAAAGGCCTCCTTGGGATGCGTCGTAAAACGCGAGGCGATTGTCCTCGGAGCAACGGCCACCCATTCCTCGAGCTCCCTCGGGGAAGTCTCAACAACTAGAACTTCCTCATCTTGCGAGCGGCCAATTGCCTCGTCCCCGTCGGATATTTCGAAGACGACATCATTCTTGTTTTCGTCAGCCGTTTACCTGAAAAGCAGAGGAAACAGTGAATTCGACTTATCAAATCCACCCTTCCACCGCAGGTCAAGTGAAAGGGCAGGGAGAGCAGGCGAGTAAGGACTCCCACGAACGTATCCAAATCCCAGACAAATTCATACCCTGATCGGCTCATGCAATTGTCCTCACTCGTCACATTTAAACTCTCCCCGCCAAATTCATACATTGGTCGGCTCACTCAACTGTTCTCACTCGTCATACTCAGGCCTCACTCGGCAAACGCATGCAAAAAGACACTCCGTTTCCTAAACCCACTCGGCACGCTCATAAATCTCGCTCGCCGCGCTCATAGCTAGATCATAAATCTTAAATAAAAACAAAGTAGAAGACGAGGAACTTACTTGAGAAAGTAGAGGAGAGAAGCACGCGATGGAGAGCAGAGTCCGTGAACGAGTCTTGGGAAGTTTTAAAACGCTAAGTAACAAATGATTGATCTTCTCACTCCTTATATAGGGATAGGAGGCCAAAGGGTGTCATGATGGCCTAGGAAGCCTAAGAGGCGTAATCATTGCCTACACCCTAAAGGCGGCTCCCAGCATAGGAAAGCGTAAAGGAAGTCATAAAGTGCGTTGAGAAGTCCAAAGGGTGCAATCAATGCCTGAATCAAAAAACGGCGCTACAATGATTACACTCCCAACAGTCGCCACCTGTCAGGTAAACTCTGACGAGACAAATCAAGTGGAGCAGCCACCTCCTCGGCCAGGCTATGCGACCTCAAACTGATCCTCTCTTCGGCCCGTACGTCTCTCTGCAGCAAATCCGCTCCCCGAGAGCCGAAGACTCAACATCCGAGAATACCCTAGTTGGCTACGAACGCTCGTTCGTACACGTGCTCGGCCAGCCCCTTGGATAATGTCATCACTCCCACAGTACTAACGACTTGGGGGGCTCCTGTTCTGGACTAGGCCGAGCAGGCCCAACTCTTCTTGCTAGCCGAGCAGGCCCAGTACGTTTGGGCTCATTTCCTTGATTACCGTTACGAATCAGTCAAGCATGAAGACCACGTGTAACACTTCAGCGAAGGATCCGGTCAACCTCCTCCGAATCCTACGCCATGCTCATCCAGAACGTGAGTCATCTGCTGACTCAGCCCTAGCAGAGGGTGTTCTGGCAGTTTCCTAGCACGTGGGCCTCCAATTGGATTTGGCCCAATTAGGAAACCTTGGCCCAGCGCTGGGGGCTATAAATACCCTCTTTCACTAGAGGGTCAGGTATCTATTCTTCACTTCTTAAACCCTCATTCTCTGATAGCTGTTGACTTTAGCATCGGAGAACCTTGCAGGTATCCCCCCATCCTGTTCATCAAGCCAGATCCTACTGCTGTGACGATTCTTCTGATCAGGTACGATCAATTTATATCCATAAGTAATAAACAAATGTTGTTATCCGACATCTCTTATATTATTAATCTCTCAAAAAGTTATCTTCCTTGAATAAGAAAGTTATTTCCTTCAAATTATCTTCTGGGAAAATTATAAGTGAGGAAGAAGAGTTTCTTCTACTTTCTTACCTTAATTTCAGCCCAAAATTTGAAACTAAAACTAATGGTGACAATGTTGAGATTGGACTTTATTCTAAAAACAATAAAAATGTTGGAATTGATGTAAAATATGAAAAGAATTTAGTATATACAAGAAAAAAGACCTTTATTAAATATACTCGATATGATATTACATGAGATAACTTTTCTCAATCCTTCAAACATTGGTGATTCAATTTTTGAATTTTATCATGAACATGAAACCTAAATTTTGTAAAAATTGCATCCACTCATTAAGCCTTTCTCACTATGACAATACCTAACTATTCATTTGAGGCATCTAACATAAAATGGAAACAAGCAATAGACCTGAAAATGAATGCACTGAATAAGAACAATACTTGGAAATTGTTTTACTTAGAGACATTTTCTTGAGTTTTTAAAATGAATATCATATGGTAATATTTATCTTTAGCAGTAGATTACAATTGGAATTTAGATCAATTTAATGTGAAAAATGCTCTCTTTTATGGAGAACTTGAAGAAGAGACCTACACGGATGTACTTCCTGAATGTCGTCTGAAATATATTATTCAATTTTCGTAGTTATCAAATAAAAGTATTGAGTCCAACAAACCAATGCTTTTTATTATACATATACAATTAACAACATGCATTCTATCACAGAACTTGAACCCTTTAAAAAATAGGAAAAGAATTATGAACTTATATTTTGGATTTCGCTTTGTCGATAAGCTCTCTTCTTAGAATTTTTCCTGATGCTGTTTTTGGAACAGCGTTGATGAATGTAACCCTTCGCAATCTTTTGAAAGGTGCTACCTGCAAACAAAAATGACAACAGAAAAAATGCAGAGACACGAGTAGATCAGACATAATTCATAACAAATGTTACATTCAGGCTTCATCAGTGTTAAGCATGAATGGTCAGAGACCAAGCTTGTTCATTATCTTACCTGATTAGCGATAAATTTTTTAATATCGTCCTCGGTCAATGAACTATTGGGCGATCGCACAACATAGGCAACTGGAACCTCACCAGCTTCGGCATCAGGATATCTACAAAATGGAAGTAGTCCAACTAAGAATTCCAATTACGGACAATATAAGATGTGTTTCTTCTGACGGTAGAATGGCATAAAGATGACATTTGTGAAACTTACGGAATGACGACAGCATCAAGTATTTCAGGATGAGAAATAAGAAGCCCTTCAAGTTCTGCTGGTGCAACCTAAGATAGAGGGATAACGAATATAGCAAACAATTCAGACAGATGAAATGCGTAGATCAAAAATATTCTTCATCAAGTATAAGCAGAAGGTTATAAACAAAAGGTTATGACATTGAATTATATACCTGGAAACCTTTATACTTGATCAGTTCTTTGATACGATCAACGACAAAAAGATGACCATCCTCATCAAAATATCCTAGATCTCCTGTATGTACCCACCCTTTTTGATCTATAGTCAATCTAGTTGCCTGTGGGTTGTTATGATAACCTGAAAAATTTAGCTATAGTTTCAATAATTTGCATTTTGGAAAAGCGCCTACAGAATATAAATTAACAACAAACTACATGTGAAGTAAAGAAGGGAATCTCAACTATACTTTAAACAATGTAGAGTATTAGAAACAGCACCATATCTTCTAATGCCAATGGGATGCATTTCCATACATCACAGAAGAAATCTCCTTCTCGTAACCATGGTGACATACCTTGATTTTTTTTTCTTTTCGAATTTGGTGTTTTTGCTATGCGGTATTTAACAGAAAATTACTTGTAAATATAAAATGAATCTCCTAAAAGACAGCACTTAAATTCAATTGATGAGCACATCAAGGGTTGATTATAACAGGTATCAGCAGCTGCCATACACTACATTTTCAAGGCAAAAAAACATGGAGTGGAAGCTGGTTTAATCACTCCTGGCATCTTAGCACATAAACAAGAAAAGGCAAAGCTGTAAGCACAAGTGTTGTTCAAATATCTGATGCTTAATCTTGCGAATACAATTCATAACATTTCCCTAGACCTCTTATTTATTCATTTCTGGTTTAGTATCCCAATAGCCGGAATGTCGTCTCTTAAACATGATTTAGTGGAATGTCGCAGTTTGGAACTCACGTCCCTGAGATCGTTAGACATCTTATTAGTACTGTTATTATATTATCCCGCAGTTCAACTTCAACTTGTCTAGCCTAAGGCAATTCAATTATCATTTCCTCATTGTCAATGCACTAAACAAAATAACCATTTCTTATCCATAAGATGGAAGTTTTATGCCTAAATTCTACATTGCTACGTACCTCGCATCATATTCGGACCCCGTACCCATATCTCCCCAAGCTGTTTAGGAGGAAGCGGCTTCAATGTATCCACACTGACAATTTGAGCTTCCACTCCAGCAACAAGCATTCCAGTTGAACCAGTATGCCTAATCCCCATCCTTGTATTCTCCACAGAAACAATCCCAGTAGTTTCAGTCATACCATACCCCTGAAACCACAAAAAAAAAAACAAACAACAAACACATAAAAATCACTTATAATCAGCTTATTTCATGTTCAAACTTAAAACCACTTCTCAAACATAAACAGACCTGAGAAATAATCGCACGAGGGAAACGCTTCGCGCACTCCTGCATCAACTCTTTCCCAAGAGGAGCAGCACCAGACCCAATATACTTCAAACAAGAAAGATCATACTTATCAACCAAACTATGCTTAGCAAGAGCAAGTACAATAGGAGGCACAACCCACAACCTCGTAACCCTAAACTTCTCAATCGTCCTCAACACCACCTCAAACTCAAACCTCTTCAATGAAACCACAGCGTTCCCTCTCTGAAGCTGCGAGCAAGTAATAACCGCAAGTCCAAAAACATGAAACATCGGAAGAACAACAAGGTACACATCGTCTATTTCCCCGTTCAGTTCATCATCCATCGTAATCATCTTCGCAGAAGCAATGAAATTTCCGTGAGTCAGAATCACGCCTTTGCTCAAACCAGTGGTCCCAGAGGAATACAAAAGCGCCGCTGTATCACTCTGTTTCACGTCAATTTTCGGAAAATCTGCACTGGATTCTCCAAGTTTGACGAACGATTCAAAACTCGTGACGTTCGAATACGATGTCGATGTCCCGGTGTTGAGAAAAACTGCAGGGAGGTTGAGGTGGTTTACTTTCTCCCATAACTCAGCGACGGTGATGATGAGTTTCGGATTTGAATCTTTAGCTTGTTTGGAGACTTCGGCGGTGGTATAGGCGGGATTAACGGTGGAGGCGATGGCGCCGATGGAGGTGACGGCGAGGAAGAGAACGGGGTAGAGGTAACTATTTGGAGCGAGGAAGAGAACGACATCGGTTTTTTTTACACCGGTGTGGATTAACGCGTGTGAGAGTTTAATTGTGAGGGATTTTAATTGAGCGAAGGTTAGTGATTGATTAGAGTCGGCATCTATTAAAGCGGTTTTGTTTTGGGAAGAAGCGACGTTGTTGAAAAGATGTGTGACGAGAGAGAGGTTCGGGTTTTTTGGTAGGGTAAGGGAAGGTCTTAGAGAACGGTATATTCCATCCGAACCGTAGCCTGATCTCTGCATTGGAAAATTTACAGCTTGAAGAAATAGAAAATTTCTGGTTTTTTGGGTGATGATGAATGTGTCTCTGTTCTATTGATGAGATTTATTATGTTATAAGACAAACTGAAAATGAGGAAGAGAAATCCAAGGATTTGTTTTTGTCTCAAAAATTAAAAATTATGTTTTTTTTCTATTTATTTCTGATATAAAATTTATGATAAGTATTGGAGACTTTATGAATAAAACAAAATTTATTTTTACTTTGACTTTTTCCAATTAAAAATATGTTTTTAGTCATTATTATTATAACTTTATTTTAATGAATTTATTAAATAATTGATTCATTAACTAACTATATCATATGTGATATATGAATGAAATATTAACTAAAATAATGAATTTAAAATAGAATATTTTTTATTATAATATTAAAAAATGAATGTTTTTTAATTAATTTTTAATGATTAATTATGTTAGTATACATTTTGTACTATACTATATTCTCAGTATAGAAATTTACTAATGTATATATAATATTTATTTCGTGTGCGTGTGTGATTTAACAGTGAAACGCTTGAGTCTTGAGAGAGTGCTCATCTCAAAGTTTCAGATTTGAAATCCGTTAGATTCAAATTACTTATTAAAAAAAAAAAATTCATTCCGTTAATGTATATTTATTGGCAGCAAATTTGTTGTATGCTAAAAACTTCCAGCTACATACAATATTTATTAGATAATTGTACCCAAATAAAAAACTTTTTTTCATAATTTTTTTAAATATATATAAATATTGATAAATATTTTTTATGCCGAACATATATATTAAGGAAAAAATTTATATGTAATTTTTTAGGTGTGATTCATACTATTTTTTAATAAAAATATGATAAGTATATTTAAATATATTTTATAGAGTGAAAATAAGAGAAAATTATATGTATACATTTTTTTTTATAATTATTATATTTTAATTAAATAATTATATAAAAATCAAATTTAAAAATTTGTATCTAAGTTTTATCTTCTCCATGTAATGATGACAAGTATTTTGAAGCAAAATAGGTTGTAGTTAGGTGTAAAATGCTTGTGAGCATGTTCACAAATGGATGCTATGAAAATATTGAATTGGCAAACAATTATGGCTGATAGTACTGTCTTAGGATGGTCCTGTCTTTTTTTGTTTTGCTTGTTACAAGATGGTCCTGTCATTATTGCTGGTCCTATTGTGATTTTTCTTTGAAAAGGCAAGACTTTAGTAGAATACTCACCCTGTTGTCATTAATGTTTGGGACTCTGGTTTTTAGTTTTAGAATAAAGTTGTGATGGCGTCATGTTTTGATTTTTTTAATTACGTGTTAGTGATTGTTAATGTCAAGTGGAGAAACGTGTATTGGACAATGATGTAATTAAGGTTCTATCAATGTTCTGAGTATTTGGGTTTTAATAGAACACCTTTTGGTTTTTTTTTTTTTTTAGAAAAGAGAATTTCTTTACCCACCTTCTAACTTACTTGGTCACCTTTGATGAATTTACCAAAATATCCCTGTTTCGAAAATGAATTTCCGAAAACGTGTTTTTATTGAAAAAAATGTGTTTTCGGAAATGTACTTCTGAAAACATGTTTTTTTAATGAAAAACAATGATTTCGGAAATGTACATCCGAAATAAAGTTGTTTTCCAGAAAATTGGTGTATTCGGAAGTTCATCTCCGAATTCACCCCCTTGGAAGAATTCGGAAATGTACTTCTGAAATAAGGTCTGGACAGAAGAAAAATAACAAACAACAACGATTCGATTTATTTAACGGATGAAGATTACATCGATCACATTACATAAGATTAAAGTTACATATTGTTAAACACGAGTAGGTGAGGATGAGTCAACATTTTGATAACGTTGTCCCCCGATCTTTGAAGTTTCGCGTCCAACTCAATCGGGCCCTTCGAAGAAAATCGGTCGAAAGTTGTCCACAAAACCGCTAAATCTTCGTCGTTCTTGATCTCAAAAGGTGTGAACTCAACGTCTCCGTCGTCGTTAAGCGATGGCGAGCGGTACTCGAGCTTGACAACCTTTCAATTTTCTGGATATTGCAATAGCGTGTTGAGCGACGTTATCAACTTCGCAAACGGCGTGTCGTGCGAGAAGCGGAATTGGAACGGCATCGGGTAGTCAGTGGTGAAGTAGACGAATGCTAGGTGGGGGTAGGTTTGTGTCATTTGTGTTTTGTGGTGTGAAGAGGATGAAGAAGAGTGTGTTGTATTTATAGACTTATTGGAGCAATAATGGCCTTCAAATAGGCATAAATTTCGGAAGTTCATTTCCGAATTATGCAGAAACAGAGGTGAATTTTGCATTTTGTGCATTGCTGAGTATTTTGTGTAAAAAATACCAAAAGCATTCAAAATAGGCATAAATTAGGCAATGATGACATAAAACAAACTTATATTATATATGTATTGAACCGGTCCGATTTTACATGGTAAACGACAATACATACAAAAACGGTCATTACAAACAAAAAACGGTCCGGTAAAAACTAAATATGTATTGATATGTATTGGTACCCGGATTGGTACATGGTAAACTTATATTATATATGTATTGATACACGGATCGGTACTAACGTTGACAACTTCCGCTTTAGCTACTACGTCGTCGTGCACAATGTTGTCCAGATGCACCATACCTAACATATGCAAAAATTAGCAAAATTGGCCAAAACTGTTATTTTTTACTGCCAGGGCTTATTTCGGAAGTACATTTCCGAAATTTGTTAGGTAACATATTTCGGAAATGAACTTCCGAACCATCGCAGGTTTCAGCAGAAAATTCTTCAATCAATGTAGTGAAATAGGGGATGAAATGAGAGATGTTTACCTCAAATTGTGGCTTTCTATGCTCCCTTTAACGTGATCAACGGTTTGAAACTTGATTTTGAGACGAAAAATGGATGGAGATTGATTGAGTTTTGGAGAGGGTTTGGAGAAGTTTTGGAGAAAAAATGATGAAATAGCGAAGGAGGGAAAATTGTATATGCAGATATGTTTTCGAAAATGAACTTCCGAAATATTCCTTTTTTTTTGAATTTTCATGCATTTCGGAAATGCATCTCCGAAAACACCAAAAAAGTGATGTTTTCAGAGATGCATTTCCGAAGTAAAAAAAAATCTAAAAAAAAAATTACTTCGGAGATGCATCTCCGAAGTAGGGGCAAATGGAGGATTTCGCTGGGGGTGCCCCCCATAGGAAGGTGGGTAAAGAAATTCTCTTTAGAAAAATACACACCTTTTTTTATAAGCAAAATATGTTGATATGAGTACTCAACCAAATACATAAAACACAAAAACAACTCAAGTAAGGTTCACGAAATCCAATGGAGAGGACAATCAATTATACTCTCTCCGGCCTTATTTATAAGCAAAGATTCTCTTTTTAGGTTCATCGAATAATGAATGTATCTTGTCTTTTATGTAGACTAGATACATTCATTATTCAATAAACCTAAAAAGAGAATTTTTACTTATAAATCAGACCGGAGTAGTACAGTATTGTATGGCTCCTCCCTCTATTATCAATAGTCAACCAAATCTAAGAGACCACTTTAATATTCAACATTAAATCTTCTATGATGTACCTATCGTTTTCAAAAATAATTTTGTTTCTCAATTTTCATATGGACCATAACATGGCCAACCACACCATGTGGATATTCTTCTTTTTTTTACTTTCCCGACGATTTTGCACTTGTAAAGCAAGAAAGATGATCCAATCCAACAAGTTCTTCCACACCATTCATCTACAGCCACCCATAAACGTTACTCTGCACTCTTAGACTAAACCTGCATTTGAAAAATAAATGCTCCAAGTCTTGTAGACCATCAAGACACAAAACACAAACCTTATCATTTTCATTATGAATGACCCCTCACCTTGCCAATTGGTTTTAGTTGGAAGTCTATTGAGCATCACTCTCCATCCAAACACCTTAACCTTTGAAGGAACATAATTCTTCCATAATGTTTGTAATGCCTCATTTGTATCATTTGACACGACGGCTTCAAGTTCTTTATCCCTCAAACAATTATAACAGCTATTGACATAAAAACGACCATCTTGATTAAGCCACCACTTGAAAGTATCAGTCTCTTCAAAAATTGGAATTATTGTCGTCAATAACTCTATTAGATCAAAATCTTCCATGGATGCCACCAAATCGGTTAGGATTGCATCAGCCGCAACATGAATGTTTCAGCTCCATACGTTTGCGCACATGCTCCCCATCTCACTGACCGTACCCAAAAACTTTGAAAACACTTGAACAATGCAGGGAAGCTGATCTCGAGAGGATATTTGCCAATCCATTTGTTGTACCAAAACATTATTTAGTTGCCTGCACCAGTTTTAAAACTAATGTTACTTGCAAAACAGTCAAAAATGTTAATTTTCGCCGAGCTAGTTACAAGCATACCCTTCCACCAAGCAGAACCTTTTTTTGTTTTAACGTCTTTGCCCATCATCACAACTTGTTGTAAGTACTCATTCCCGTATCTGTTCACCCGCATTTTCTATAAAAATAATTCGATCAATTGTAATTTATCATGTCATTTTAATTTTTTAACAACATTTTAAAAAATCAAGAATGATATTGTTGAGTTAAGAAATAAACAATGACTATTATTAAAACGAGTACAAATTTAATAGTGATGTATTTAATAAAATTGATAAGCATACATGTGTTTATAATAATAAAAGTAAAAATATATAAATATATATTGTACGGGTATGGGACGGGTTGGGTACTAAGGTATCCGTACCCGCGCCCATACCCTATACATATTCTCTTGTTTCCACTCACTCCATATATCATAGATGTCATCTGGCTTCTACCTATACTTCTGGATAGGAACTTCCTGAAACTCAATTCATACTCTTTAAGAATATTGTTTGTGCTTGGAATAGAAGTATCTGGACTAGAAGATGTTTTTAGACTTTCAACATCTTTTGTTAGTTTTAAAATTTTTTCCTTGAGTCCAGAGTTTTCTATCTCAAGTTTCTTAGTTTCAGATGCAAAGGTCTTTTTGAGACTTTTGTATTTAATACTAAGTTTACTCTTGATTTCAAGAAGTTCTGAGAGACTAGAAAGAAGTTCTTCTCTAGATAGTTCAAAAAATACCTCTTCAGAATCTGAGTCAGATGCAGATTCTTCTTCACCATCTATAGTTGCCATGAATGCTATATTTGCTAGCTCATCTTCAGAGTCTGACTCTTGATCAGAGGAATCTGAGTCATCCCAAGTGGCCATCATACCTTTCTTCTTCTCAAATGTTTTCTTGGGCTTTTCTCTCTGAAGCTTAGGACATTCATTCTTGAAGTGTCCTGGTTCTTTGCATTCATAGCAAACTATGTTTTTCTTTCCAGATCTTCTAGGTCCAAAAGATTCTCCCTTTTCAGGTTTCTTGAAGCTTTTAAATCTTCTCTGCTTGCTTTTCCAGAGTTGATCTACTCTTCTTGAAAGAAATGATAACTCATCTTCTTCTTCAGACTCTGAGTCATCAGATCTTTCTTCTCTAGCCTGAAAAGTGTTAGTACAGTTTTTATTATTTGACTTTAAAGCAATAGATTTACCTTTCCTTTGGGGTTCATTTGCGTCAAGTTCAATTTCATGACTCCTTAGGGCGCTTATGAGCTCCTCAAGGGATACTTCGTTCAGATTCTTAGCAATCTTGAAAGCTGTAACCATTGGTCTCCATCTTTTGGGCAGACTTCTGATTATCTTCTTGACATGATCAGCTTTGGTGTATCCTTTGTCTAGCACTCTCAGTCCAGCTGTCAGAGTCTGTCATCTAGAAAACATTGCTTCAATATTTTCATCATCTTCCATCTTGAAAGCCTCATATTTCTGGATGAAAGCCAGAGCTTTGGTCTCCTTGACTTGAGCATTCCCTTCATGAGTCATTTTTAAAGATTCAAAAATATCATGGGATGTTTCCCTGTTAGTTATTTTCTCATACTCAGCATGAGATATAGCATTCAGCAATATGGTTCTTGCTTTATGATGATTTTTGAAATCTTTCTTTTGAACATCACTCATAGCCTGTGTACTGATTTTGACTCCACCAGTTTCTGGATGTTTGTAACCATCCAAAACCAAGTCCCATAGGTCACATCTTGACATAGAAAGTAGCTATCTAGCCTATCTTTCCAATACTCAAAATTTTCACCATCAAAGACTGGTGGTCTGTTGAATCCATTGAAGCTATTACTTCCATTGTTACCATTGTTGTTTTATTCAGTAGAGGTTGGTACTGGAGCTGCCATTTGCGTGTTTTTCTGCTGAATCTTTTGTCTAACACTATTAAGTGCTTGCACCTAGAACTAAGGCGCTCTGATGCCAATTGAAGAAGTGAAAAACACTTAGAAAGGGGGGGGATTGAATAAGGGTTGTTTCTTTTTGGCAGATAAAAATAATGAACACAATTATTTTTATCCTGGTTCGTTTGAACTCAAACTACCTCCAGTCCACCCTCACAGGTGATTTACCTCCACTGAGGATTTAATCCACTAATAAAAAAAATGATTACAATGGTTCTCCACTTAGAACAACCTCTAAGTCTTCTCGAGTCTACAGATCACAACTTGATCACTCAAGGAATATTGGTTTAACAAGGATATAATCAAATACAAGAGATTAAAAATGCTTCTAAAAAGCTGTAATCACCAAGTGATTTTTCTCTTAAGCTTAAGTTCTAAAACTCACTAAGTATACAAAAGTATGCGAGCTTGAAGATGAAGTTTGATTGTTGTGTTCAAGATTGTTGTTCGTTTTAGCGTAAGTGTCCAAACTTCTCTTTTTATAGGCACTTAGAATATGACCGTTGAATCACTTCTGCATTTAATGCTTTGCGTGTTCCGTACATGCTGCATTTAATGTTTATACTCTTTTGTCAACTGCCTCGAGCCTTGCATTAACTGCTATCTCTGACTTTGCCCTTTTGTAGCCATGCTTGTAACGTTCCTTTTGTCAGACACACAAACTAGTTTATTTAGTCTTTTCACCATTTGCTTTCTTCTGGACTTAGACTTTATGTTTTGATTTGATCATCAGAGTTTCCAGTGTTTGGTGCAGATCAGAACTTCAGCGCTTCAAACTTTGGAAGTTCTCTTGAACGTGATACCTTTCAGAGCTTCAGAGCTTGCTTCTCATAGTCATTTTTTGATATCTTCAAGACCATCTTCTGATGTCTTCAAGATCATGTTCTGATGTGGCCATCCAGAACATCTAGATCAGAGCACCTGAAGAATGAAATGTTGCATACTCTTTTATACTTTTCTTGAAATGGGAAACGTAATCTATTAGAGTACTACATTGTCTTATACAAAATTCATATCTAATGTTATCATCAAAACTAGAAAATATGATCAGAACATTTCATGTTCTAACAAATAATTTTAATGGTTGTTGGTTATACCACATGTGAAAATGTTTCATGGAAGTCAAAACCTTGATATTGATTTAATCATTTTGCTACTAGCCTTGCAATATATTTATTTACACATCCATTTGAATTCTCCTTGACTTTGAACACCTACTTGCACATTATAGGTTTCCTATGAGGATGAAGTGTTGACATAATCCAAATGCCATTTTCATTATCAACCAATACTCATATTTCATGGCTTCATATCACTTAGGATGAGAAATTGCTTGTTTGGTAGAGTTGGGTTCAATGTGGACAAGAAAAGCTTTAGTTTTAGTTTGTTAGAGGTTTGTTATAGTTGTTACTTAGTCTATAAGTAATAATCTAAGTGAATTTTGAGGTTAACTTCCAACTAAACAATGGACAATATACTAAAACGGTTAATCTTCCTTCCAAACATGAACAAAGATTTGAGTGGTTAGTCTCTAAGGTAAACCGAGATTTTATACGGACTTATCTCAAACCAATGAGGAGTTTTGAACTTGTTATCCTCTGAACTGAATCGATGTTTTACACGAGATGGCCACGAACCGAATCGAGATTTTACACCAAGTTGATCTCAAATTATGTAGAGCTTTCACATTGGGATGAGCTCAAGAACTGAGGAGAATATTTTTCACTGATTATCTTCAAGAACCTAGAATAAAGATTTTCCTTGAGTGCCTATGATTACATACCAAATAGTGACTTAACAATAAATTCCCTAAACAAATATTTTAACGAGTTTTGCTTCAAACCCAAACAAAGACTTCCTAAGAAGAGATATTGTTAGTTACCAATTTGTGTAAATATCTTAGGTAATTTTTGGTAACTTTCAAGTCTTTTTGTGGTTAATAGTAGTATTTTATTATCATTTGGTATATATATATTTATTCTTATATTTATATTATTGTTGAATAGTTCTTATCTTTGCAATCTATGTTGGATTTTGTAGTTTTTTTTAGATAATTGGAAGCTTAGACCATGGAAAAAGGATTTTGATGATGTTCCAAGACCAAAGTCAAGGATTATTGAAAAGTGGAAGCGCGCTAAGCGAGGTTGAGCTCGCTAAGCGCGGTTTTGAAGAAAAGAAGGAAGTTCTGGCAGAGAGTTCCGCGCTAAGCGAGGTCTGGAGCCCGCTTAGCGCGGTTGGGCGGTTTAAGCAATTTTTGATGGCGCGCTTAGCGGGCTACACCGCGCTAAGCGCGGCCTGCGAAACTTTGTTTATTTGATAAGGGGCCAAATCACTTGGAGATGTATGTAGAGATATTTTAGAGAGAAACAAGAGCATAATACACTGTAGCAAACATAGAGTTGAAGATTGGAAGCCTTGATCGTCGATTAATCGCCTTTGATGCTTGTTGATCTTCATCTTTTCCTTCTTGTGCAAGCTACCATTCTCATTGATAGCTAAATCCCTTTTGTATCAAGATAAGATGTAATCTTCCTAGCCTTTTGTATGTTTTTCTTGTGAATATATGTGTATGAACAAGTGATGATCAATATAGATGGTTTAGTTTGTTTATTAAAGCTTTTTCTTTGGTATAAATGTTTGAGACATCAATGTTTGTATCTAGACCTAACTCATCATCTTTCAAACTATAAGTTGCAGACATGGATTTAGAGTTTGATGTTTACTAAGTATCGGTTTTAAAACGTTATTTGTATTGTTTAAACGGTGGAGAAATCGTCGGTTAAACAATACGGTAAATCTAGCTATATCGTTGCGGACACGGACGATATAGGTGTCGATACGTAATTATATTGATCGTTAGCAAGTTCATAAGCATATATTTATAAGGAAACATACAAACTTAGGTCGATGAAATCGAATCTTGATGCATTTTCTTTAACTTAGAACCTTCATTAATTTAATCTTTGCTACTAAAGAGATTGAATGACCTTTTGCAAACCTAAAACTAAAGTAACATTAACTCAAGACAAAATAGGCTATAGAACGGCGGTGATATCGCAATAATCCCTGTGGATACGATATAAACGAAAAGTACACCACAATACTCTTTCAACAAAATGGCGCCGTTGCCGGGGATTGTTGTTTAGATATTGCAAGCATTGCAATAGTTTGTTTTGTATTGAGTCTTATAATTAATATCTTGTTTCTAAATTTATTTTCCTTGTGTTTGTTAATTTGCTTGGTTAGTTTTTCAGATTACAGTTTATGCAAGGACGTATACCTGCAGATCAACTCCTTTTTGATCCTGAGATTGAGAGGACTGCTCGTAGAGAGAATAGCAAAACTCGTAGGAGGAGACAACTAGCTAGGGAAAGAAGACAACAACAAGAAGCATCTTCTTCTTCAACTCCGGTTGAAAACTTGGTTGAGGAAGAAATGGCTGCGGATCCTCCAGCTCGAGGGCCATGTGTTAACAGCCCTCGTCTCAATGCACAATTTGCTCGTGATCAGGCCAATGGAAGAAACTCCGAAATGAAGACGGGGTTACTTCAATTATTATACCAAAATCCGTTCACAGGGGCAGATCACGAGGATCCATTTACTCATCTAACAAAGTTCTACGAGATCGCCGGAACAATTGGTGCTCCGGAAGACCAAGAAGAACAGGTGTTCAGGAGACTCTTTCCTCATTCCTTAATTGGAAAAGCTAAGGAATGGTACCTTGATCAACCAAATAATGTCATGACAAATTGGAACGAGTTAGAAGATAAGTTCTTGGATCGGTTCTTTCCTCACAATAGGTTCATGGAAGCGAAAACTTCTATTGCGGTGTTCTCTCAAGGTTCGAATGAATCTCTCAATGAAGCATGGGAGAGGTTCAAGTCCATGGTTAGAAAATGCAAAGGTCATGGGTTTGATGAATTGTCTCAAATCCATATCTTTAGGAATGGACTCCAACCTCAACCAAAAACTCTTTTAGATGCTACCGCGGGTGGTTCGTTGATGTCAAAAACAGCTGCTGAAGCAATTGCTATCATTGATAGGATGGCTTTGAATGATCATCAAGGGCAACACAACCGTAGTGCATCGCAAAGAAAACCAGGAGTTCTTGAATTGAATACTAGTGATGCAATACTTGCTCAAAACAAGTTATTGACACAACAAGTAGAATTGCTCACTCAACAAATGTCAAAACTCCCTCAACAAATCAAAGAGATAAATGGGAGCCCTTCTAAAAATCAACATGTGATGTGTTGTGAATTGTGTAGGGGTGACCATCAAACAGGTTTTTGTCCTCCACCGGGTGAAGAGGTGAATTATGTGTCTAATCCTAATCAAGGATATGGTGGGAGACAACAACAACCTTACAACAATAACCAAGGTTACCAACAAAGAGGTAATCAAGGTTATCAACAAGGATGGAGGCCGGATGCGGGCCCATCGAATCGTCAAAATCCTTATCAAGGTGGTTACAATCAACAACCTCAACAAACAAAGCTTTCAATCGAGGACACTCTTAGCCAATTCATGCAATTGCAAATTGCAAGCCAAAAGAGTACGGATGCCGCAATAAAGAACCTTGAAACTCAAGTCGGGCAATTGTCAAAGCAACTTGCCGATCAAAACAAAGGTCCTTTTCCGGCTACTACACAAGAAAATCCTCGTGAGCATTGTAAGTCAATTCTAACTCGTAGCGGTAGAAATATTGATATGGGTGTAGGAGAGATAGTTGAGGAGGAAATTGTTGAGAGTGAAAAAGATAGGGTGATTGAAGTAGAAAAAAATGTTGAGGGTGATTTAGTTGAAAATGAGAAAGAGAAAGAATTAGTGGAAAAAGAAACTCTTGAGAAAGTTGTAGAAAAAGAGAGAAAAAAATTGAGTGTGAGTGAGAAGGGAAAGAAGAAGGTGGAAGATTCTATTCAAGTGAAGAAATTACCTTACCCTCCCGGTCCGTCAAAGAAAGAAGATGCAAAGCACTATGCTCGGTTCTTGGACATTTTTAGCAAGTTGCAAATCAATGTTCCTTTTTCCGAGGCATTAGAGCAAATGCCGATGTATGCAAAATTCATCAAAGACATCATCACTAAGAAGAGAAGATTCTTGGATCCGGAGGTAGTAACGGTGAGCTCTTGTTGTAATGCGTTAATTCAACGCACTACTCCGATAAAATCAAATGATCCTGGGCGGGTAACCTTACCGGTGTCTATTGGAAATGTTCACATAGGCAAAGGTTTGGTAGATACCGGTTCTAGCATTAATTTGATCCCATTGTCTATGGTGAGAAGATTAGGAATCAACGATTTGAAGCCGACAAGAATGACGTTATCATTAGCGGATAAATCCACAGCTCATCCTCATGGAGTTGCGGAAGACTTGCTTGTCAAGGTTGACAAATTTTGGTATCCTGTTGATTTTATTGTCATAGACATGGAAGAAGATCCTGAGATTCCATTGATCTTAGGAAGGCCTTTTATGAAGACGGCCCGAATGATGATAGATATTGATGATGGCTTAATGAAATTAAGGTACCAAGATGAAGAATTATGTCTTGATCTCTTTGAAGCCATCAAGCATCCTAGTGATGAGGATGATTGTTTTAGAATCGATGCTACCGAAAGGGCTATTATGAAAGTGGAGAATCAAATGCACTTGTCGAATCCTCTTGAGAAGACTTTAATGGAAGCTCTTGAAGTTCTCACCAAAGATCAAGAGAAGGAAATTGAAGATTGCTTGAGAAATTTAGAGGCTTGTGATGAGATGAATCCATTTGAAACTCAAATTGAAGAGTTGAAGGATGAACCTAAAGTTGAAGAGCAAAAGGTGGAGTTGAATGTGTTACCGTCTCACTTGAAATACGTGTTTCTCGGTGACAATTCTACTAAGCCGGTTATCATTAATAGTGGTTTGTCTAACAAGGAAGAGCATCGATTGAAGGAAGTGTTGACAAAGAATCAAGAAGCAATAGGATGGGTTTTATCCGACTTGAAGGGTATTAGTCCGGCCTATTGTATGCATAAGATTATGTTAGAAGATGATTTTCGGCCCGTGGCACAACCTCAAAGGCGATTGAATCCAACCATGAAAGAAGTTGTTAGAAAAGAGGTTGTGAAGTTATTAGAGGCGGGGATGATTTATCCCATCTCCGATAGCGAATGGGTGAGTCCGGTGCATGTGGTTCCTAAGAAGGGTGGATTGACGGTTGTGAGAAATGAGAAGAACGAGTTGATTCCTTCGAGAGCGGTGACCGGGTGGCGTATGTGTATTGATTATAGGAGGTTGAACCAAGCAACAAGAAAAGATCACTTTCCATTACCTTTTATGGATCAAATGTTAGAGAGGTTAGCCGGAAGAAATTTCTATTGTTTCTTGGATGGTTATTCGGGATACAATCAAATATCAGTGAATCCGGCGGACCACGAGAAAACTGCTTTTACATGTCCTTTTGGCGTTTTCGCATACCGAAGAATGCCATTTGGACTATGTAATGCTCCTGCAACATTTCAAAGGTGCATGCAAGCTATCTTCTCAGATTTGATCGAGAAAAGCATTGAGGTGTTCATGGATGATTTTTCTGTGTACGGGTCGTCATTTGACTTGTGCTTGAAGAACCTTGATGTGGTGATGGAGAGATGCATTGAAACAAATTTGGTTCTCAACTGGGAGAAATGCACTTTCATGGTGACGGATGGGATTGTTCTTGGCCACAAGGTTTCTTCAAAGGGGCTTGAGGTCGATCCGGCAAAAATTGAAGTTATTGAAAAGCTTCCCCCTCCGGTGAATGTGAAAGGCATAAGGAGCTTCTTGGGACATGCTGGGTTCTATAGAAGATTCATCAAGGATTTCTCCAAGGTCGCAAAGCCTTTGAGTAATTTGCTCAACAAAGGTATGGAATTTAATTTTGATGAATCATGTCTAAAAGCTTTCCTAGAACTTAAAGCAAATTTGACTACCACACCCATAATTGTCGCTCCTAATTGGTCGCTTGAGTTTGAACTCATGTGCGATGCGAGTGACTATGCGGTTGGTGCGGTCTTAGGCCAAAGGAAGAACAAACAATTCCATGCTATACATTATGCGAGCAAAGTTTTAAATGAGGCACAGGTTAACTATGCCACTACCGAAAAAGAATTGCTCGCAATTGTATTTGCATTGGAAAAGTTTCGCTCTTACCTCATTGGTTCTAAAGTGGTGTGTTATACTGATCATGCCGCAATCAAATATCTTCTCACCAAGCCTGATTCAAAACAGAGGCTTATTCGGTGGATTCTTTTGCTTCAAGAATTTGATCTTGAAGTGAAAGATAAGAAAGGTACAGAAAATTTGATTGCGGATCATTTGTCTCGGTTAGTGAATACCGAGGTGACAAACAATGAAAAAGAAGTGAGGGAAGAATTCCCCGATGAAAAACTGTACATGGTACAAGAAGTTAGACCCTGGTTCGCAGATATGGCTAATCACAAAGCATCTGGCTGGATACCGGAGGATCTAACTTGGAATCAAAGAAAAAAGTTTTTAAACGATGCTAATTTTTATGTTTGGGATGATCCTCACTTGTTTAAGTTGAGTAGTGACAATCTTTTGAGAAGATGTGTCGCGGATGAGGAGACAAAAAGCATTTTGTGGCATTGCCACAATTCGCCGTATGGTGGTCATTTTAATGGTTTGCGTACGGCCACAAAAGTCCTTCAATCGGGATTTTGGTGGCCTACTTTGTTCAAAGATGCTTACCACCATGTTGCCTCATGCGACAGTTGTCAACGAACTGGTGGAATAGGGAAAAGAGAGGAAATGCCCCTCCAAAGTATTGTAGAAGTAGAAGTATTTGATTGTTGGGGCATTGATTTTGTTGGACCCTTCCCTTCCTCTATGTCAAATGAATACATCTTGGTAGCTGTGGATTACGTGTCTAAGTGGGTGGAAGCGATTGCTTCACCCAAAGCGGATGGTAAGACCGTGATAAAATTTTTGAAGAAAAATATATTTTCGCGGTTTGGCACGCCAAGAGTATTAATTAGTGATGGTGGATCTCATTTTTGTAATGCCCCGCTTGAGAAAGTGTTGGAGCAATATGGAGTAAAGCACAAGGTGGCTACTCCATATCATCCACAAACTAATGGGCAAGTTGAGAGGACCAATAGAGAAATTAAGAGAATTCTTGAGAAAACTGTGTCTAGCTCTAGGAAGGATTGGTCGATGAAGCTTGATGAAACCTTGTGGGCATATCGGACCGCTTTCAAAGCACCGATCGGTCTTACACCATTCCAAATGGTGTATGGTAAAAGTTGTCACCTTCCCGTAGAACTAGAACATAAGGCATATTGGGCCTTGAAGCTTTTGAATTTTGACCACAAGTTGTGTGGAGAGAGAAGAAAAATCCAACTTAATGAGTTGGAAGAGATGAGATTGCATGCCTATAAGTCTAATTCAATTTACAAGGAAAAGACCAAATTCTATCATGATAGTAAGATTCGAATTAAGGACTTTAAGGTAGGGCAATTAGTTTTACTCTTCAATTCTCGGTTAAGACTTTTTCCGGGAAAGTTGAAGTCTAAATGGTCCGGACCGTTTTTGGTCAAAGAGGTTAGAAGCCATGGGGCTATTGTGATAGAGGACCAAAAATCAAAGCAAGAATGGGTAGTTAATGGTCAGAGGTTGAAGGTTTATCGAGGAAGCGATTTTAATCGTGAAACTTGTGTTTTATCGTTTGGTGATCCTTGATTGCCTTTGACCGTCGAGCTGACCGACGTTAAACAAAGCGCTTATTGGGAGGCACCCCAATTTGTAAATATTCAGCTTGTTTTATGTGTTTTTTACCGTTTATGTTTTTTGCGTTCTGGTCGAGCCAAAATCAGTCTACCGGTAAAGTTACACTTGCTGGTAGAAGAAAAAAAATTTCTGTGTTCTGTCAAGGGCGCTTAGCGCGCTCTAGCCCGCTTAGCGCGCTTTGGAAATTTTGGGACCCTTAGTTCCAGAGATATGCGCGCTTAGCGCGCTTCAGACCCCGCTTAGCGCGGGTGGTTTTTCAGAAAAGAAAAAAAAAATTTTTTTGAAGGTTGGGCCTTTGTCCTTGACCCGGCCCAGCACGAATTCTGGGGGAGGGAAGTAGGGTTTTGAGGTTTTGTTGCCTCATTTCTCCCATTTTCTTCTCCTAGCTTTCTTTCTTCCATTGTTTTCTTTTTTTTGTCTTTGCTAGTTAACCAAGGGTTTTTGCTCTTTCTTCATCATCACCAAGGTATTATCATCTTCTTCTTCTTATTATTTCTTTTTCTTTTATGCTTGCATTATATATATTAAAGTTTAGATTGAAATTAGGAATAAAAATGATGTGGTTAGGGTTTTGTTTATTGAAAACATAGTATAGATCATGTTCTTGTGCCTTATATTGTGTTTAATCTGAATTTGGGTGTTGTTGAAGCTTGGATGAAACCCTGGTTCGCAGGGGATTTTTTCTGCAAATCGCAGAGCCCGCTTAGCGCGGTAGGCGCGCTTAGCGCGGTCTGGGGATTTCAGAAAAATCCCCTCTTCTCCCTGTTTTTGTTTGATGCAGGGGGAGTGATCTTGTGCTTTAATTCTTACTAGGGCTGTTTATTTTTGTTATGTATTTTGTTAACATATTTGTTTTTGTGTTGCTATTTCCTTAATCATTTCAGATGGGACCGAAATTCCTAGGCTCTAAGAAAAGAAAGACCGGAACCGAAGGTGGCAGTTCTTCTCAAGCACCTAGGGCTATTCCGTTTAATCAAAACCGATTTAAGAGTCATGTCCAAGAGGCGAGGTATAAGAAGCTAGAGGTTAGGACATGGTGGCCTGAGCGTATTGTGAGGATCAATCCCGAGGGAACCTATGGGTGGTGTCATAACACCATTGAGGAGTATGGTTGGCTTAAGCTTTGTGAGCCTGCACCTAAGTTTCATTTGGAGATTGTAAGAGAGTTCTATGTTAATGCCGTTCCAAATGAAGAATTTCCGGTTGAAGGTGTTCCCTTTGAGTTCAAAACTTGGGTGCGTGGTAAGGAAATTGATTTTTCTCGTCAGGCTATCCGTGAGTTTCTTGGAACTCAATTACCTTTTGAGGATGGTGAGCTGTGTGGGTATCATGTGCAATTAGCAAGGGGTAATTTTGATTGGGAGCATCTGAGGGAGGTCTTGTGTTCGAGTGGGCAGTCTTATGATCTTAATCCTTCACAACAGCCCCAGAAATTCTCTAGGAAGTCGTTGTCTAATAATGCTCAGATTCTCATGTCTGTGGTCCTTCATAATTTAAGGCCTACGAGTCACACTTCCTCTTTACCTGCTGAGTCTGCTGCACTGGTTGCTCGTATGATTGAGCATGAGCCGATTGATATTACTCGCATTATTGCGAATGAGCTGAAGAGGGTTGCTTTGAGTGGAACTCGGCATGGTGATCGTGCTCCCTGCAAGCTGATTTTTCCTGGTTTGATCATGAATCTGTGCAAGAAAGCAAGAGTGCAGATTCCTTCTGAGGGTCTTGTGTCTATTGACACTTTTATTGATGACATTTTTATTGAGCGTTATTGTTTATCCAGGTTGACTGCTGTTCCTGTTGCTGCTGCTCGCCCTGCTCGCCGCCGTAGTAATCCTGATAGAGAGGAGAACTTGGCATTTCATATGGCGCATCAGAGAGCATTCATGTTTTTGCATGATTCTATGTCTCAGCTGAGGTTGCAGATGATGGAGCCCCATGTGGCTCATCCGTGGAGTTCTCGCCAAGACTTGGTGGATTATGCTGATTGGCCTGAGGTCAGTCCATTTCCTGAGGAGGAGGAAGGTGGCGAGGATGAGAATGTGGAAGAAAATGAGGATGAGTAGTTTTATATTTTATGTTTAGTGCTATTAGTATGTTTAGTGCTATTAGTATGTTTAGTGCTAGTTTTTTTTTTTTTATTTTGACATTAGCCTTGTTATGTTTTGTTCCATCCTTTTATAGGATGAGGTATTTTGAACCTTAGGCATTGCTATGCCTTTTTGGATATTGTGACACCTTTTGGTGTTTGTTTTAAATTATTAAGTTTTTAGTTTAATTGCTTTATATTTTTATATACTTTTGCAATTGTGTTTTAAATTTTTGTTTGTTGTTCTTGTGAAAGTGCTTCCTAGATGAAGCAAGCTTTTACACCCAATTGGGGCGGTGATGATATAATGTGAAATTAGTACGTACAAGGTACATTTTTATCGTTTCTTTAATATACCATGAATTAGATACTTGTAATTGTACAAATTAGATGTCATATTTTCTTTAGCAAATCTAGTTCAATATTGAATCATTTTAGTTCTAAAACTAGTGTGAGGAGCCTTTCCATTGTACATATATATATTATTTTGTGATTACCAACAATGTGCGTTTAACTCGTGTTTATTATGTTTAATCTTGCGTTTTTATTTTAATTGTGTAAAGCATGAAAGTGATCAAAGCATTTTGTTTCGCATTTCGAGTATAACTTCTCCACCATATATAACCTACCCGGTGAGTGTGTGAGCATTTGATAACCACTTTGAGCCATTTTTGCCAAGATTCAAGCGGTATCAATTCCTTGTCTATATTTGCCGATTTTTTTATATGAATCTTGATGATTTTCTTTCAACCTTGAAGAGTACCATTAATTGTGGTTAGGAATGTTTCCTTTTCGCCTTAGAATAGAGAGCATTCGTGATTATGTGGTGGTAATATTCAAGTTGGGGAGAATTTAAAAAAAAATTATTTTGGTTGTATTGGTAGTGAGAAGTAAATAAGTGATTGCTCAAGAGAAAAAGAAAGAGAAAAAGAAAAAGAAAAAAAAAAGAAAAAGAAAAAAGGGCTTTGTATTTAGCTAGTTCCTTAAATTAAGAAGGTGAACTCTTGAGCAATAAAATTGTGTGATCGGTTGATAAGGATGTGTGGATATAATCTTGATTTGAATGCTCTCTTAGGAATTGACCCTTTCGTTTCAATGGCCTTGAGAAATGACACTTCCTTGTTAACCAAGCCAAGATACAACCCTAAAGACTTTGTGATTCTTGCTTTTACGTTTTTTATATAAATGTTGTGTAGATGAATGCATAATTAACTCTGGATGTTGGCGACATTGTTGTGTGAGTGTTAGGTCCTCAATTTTGTCTCTTACTAGAGAAGTGTGTAGGTTGTGATTCAATTTTGAACTTATTTTGTTTTAGGAACTGTTTACATCAAAGGTGTATTTAGTATTAGTATCTCAATCATGGTATCATTTTAGCAAGGGTGAAATGTTACTTGTGTACTTATGGAATTTGAACCACCCAATTGTTTTTGTCTTAGCTTGTGATTTCTTGGTTGTATTTGTTTTGTTTGAGGACAAACAAAGGTTTAAGTTGGGGAGAGTTGTTAGTTACCAATTTGTGTAAATATCTTAGGTAATTTTTGGTAACTTTCAAGTCTTTTTGTGGTTAATAGTAGTATTTTATTATCATTTGGTATATATATTTATTCTTATATTTATATTATTGTTGAATAGTTCTTATCTTTGCAATCTATGTTGGATTTTGTAGTTTTTTTTAGATAATTGGAAGCTTAGACCATGGAAAAAGGATTTTGATGATGTTCCAAGACCAAAGTCAAGGATTGTTGAAAAGTGGAAGCGCGCTAAGCGAGGTTGAGCCCGCTAAGCGCGGTTTTGAAGAAAAGAAGGAAGTTCTGGTAGAGAGTTCCGCGCTAAGCGAGGTCTGGAGCCCGCTTAGCGCGGTTGGGCGGTTTAAGCAATTTTTGATGGCGCGCTTAGCGGGCTACACCGCGCTAAGCGCGGCCTGCGAAACTTTGTTTATTTGATAAGGGGCCAAATCACTTGGAGATGTATGTAGAGATATTTTAGAGAGAAACAAGAGCATAATACACTGTAGCAAACATAGAGTTGAAGATTGGAAGCCTTGATCGTCGATTAATCGCCTTTGATGCTTGTTGATCTTCATCTTTTCCTTCTTGTGCAAGCTACCATTCTCATTGATAGCTAAATCCCTTTTGTATCAAGATAAGATGTAATCTTCCTAGCCTTTTGTATGTTTTTCTTGTGAATATATGTGTATGAACAAGTGATGATCAATATAGATGGTTTAGTTTGTTTATTAAAGCTTTTTCTTTGGTATAAATGTTTGAGACATCAATGTTTGTATCTAGACCTAACTCATCATCTTTCAAACTATAAGTTGCAGACATGGATTTAGAGTTTGATGTTTACTAAGTATCGGTTTTAAAACGTTATTTGTATTGTTTAAACGGTGGAGAAATCGTCGGTTAAACAATACGGTAAATCTAGCTATATCGTTGCGGACACGGACGATATAGGTGTCGATACGTAATTATATTGATCGTTAGCAAGTTCATAAGCATATATTTATAAGGAAACATACAAACTTAGGTCGATGAAATCGAATCTTGATGCATTTTCTTTAACTTAGAACCTTCATTAATTTAATCTTTGCTACTAAAGAGATTGAATGACCTTTTGCAAACCTAAAACTAAAGTAACATTAACTCAAGACAAAATAGGATTTAGAACGGCGGTGATATCGCAATAATCCCTGTGGATACGATATAAACGAAAAGTACACCACAATACTCTTTCAACAGATATGTAGTTCCTTTTAAGTTAGCCCTTTGAATTTGCTGCACTTTCCAAAACAACAATATGGAGAAGTGTTCAAAGTGTTAAAGATTAATCTAGCTTGCTTAAGCTGTATGGAGGTGTAGAAGAGGAACATGATGTCCCAACATGTAGGTAGGACATCTGGGCCTTGCGTAACAGGTCAATGTTGTTGCGTTCTAGAAGAGTTTCTGGTCAAAGATTGGATCAGTTTTATTGCTATTATTTTAGCAATATGATTAGGTGATTTATTTGATAGGTGGAACAAGATCGAATCATATTTAAATGGAGATTTAACTTTGAATTTGAATTGTAACAAATCATATCTTGTTAGAGAGATTTATGGAACAAATAATACCCAACAGATTCTACACTATTTATGAACGAAATCATATCAAATGTCCAGGAAGAAAAGCCCAGAATTATTATTCTATATAAGAAGCTCAAAACCTACATTGGAAAGAAAAAAATACATTGAAGATGTTTAGAGTGCTAGGGTTTGCTTAGAATCTCTCTTATTGCTTTATGTACACCACACTATGTTTTAATAACTTGGCATTGTTGTAGGTTTGTCTAGTTGAGCTATAAATTCAACATCATTCATCTTGTTGATTGATGTTGATCATGAGGGTTAGTGATTGGAACACAAGTAAAATGGGTTAATATTTGAGGAAGTCATTAGGTGGTGCTAGGAAGAGTTGAACAACATACGATTTGTTGTTACTTGTAAGACTAAGCTTACTAAACTAATAATAGTGATTTCCTTTCTTGGGTTGGAAGTCAATCCTCTAGACGTAGGTGCAGGTTGCATAGAACTGAATTACCAATTGATTGTGTTATTTATTGATTTTCTTCTCAATTATCTTGTAAAAGTTAGACTGTGTTAATTATGGTGATTTTGGATTAACTTGTTGAATCAGTTTCCCAAACATCAGGCTCGACATCTATCCCCTGAGATACAAAATTTCAATTGGCATCAGAGCAGGCATCCTAGTCTGTTGGGTGAGCTCTATGGAAGATAAATTATGTTCAAATGGACACAGTGAAAGATGGAGGATTAGTCAACAAAAGCCACTTGTTTTGGATGGTACCAACTATGATTATTGGAAGTCTATGATGATTTTCTTTCTCAAATTAGTGGGAAACAAAGCATGGAAAGTTGTGGTAAAAGAGTGGAAACATCTAGTGGTAACTTCTGAAGATGGCACAACCAGCTTGAAGTCAGAAGCTGATTGGAATGATACTGAAGATGATGAAGCTCTTGGAAACTCCAAGTTTTGAATGCTATCTTCAATTGTGTGTACAAGAACATGTTAAGGTTGATCAACACATGTTCGGAGGCTAAAGAAGCATGGGAGATTCTCAAAACTGCACACGAAGGCACATCCAGAGTTCGAATGTCAAGGTTGCAGCTCTTTACCACTAAGTTTGCAAATCCGAGGATGAATGAAGATGAATTTATCTGTGATTTTCACATCAAATTACGTGATATTGCCAACACCTCATTTGTCTTAGGTGAAAAGATTTTTGAAGAAAAGCTTGCCAAAAAAATTCTCAGATCATTGTCTAAGAGGTTTGATATGAAAGTGACGCTATTGAAGAAGCTCAGGATCTTAACAGCATTAAGGTCGATGAACTCATTGGTTCCTTACAAACCTTTGAGATATCCATATAAATGACATGACTGAAAAACATAATAAAGGTATAGTCTTTGTTTCCAATACTAAGGAGGAAGAAATTCCAGATGATAAAGAAGAAAACTTGTCAGACGCTATAACTCTTCTTTAAAAAATTCAACAATTCCTTGAAGTTTTATTTTTTGTGTTGAGTTTTAGTTTTGATGAAACATAAATTTTTGTTTTTGTTTTTTTGGGTGATAATAATCTAAGCGATTTATAATGGTATCAGACAAACTGAAAATGAGGCCGAATAATCCAAAGATTTATTTTTGTATCAAAAGTTAAAAATTACTTTCTTTAATTTTCCATAAAAAATCATGATAAGTATTGAAGACTTTTAGAATAAGACAAAATTTATATTTACTTTGACATTTTTCTGATTTAAAATATATTTTTAGTCGTTATTATAAGAAAATTATTTTTATAAATTTATTAAATAATGGATTCATTATAATATTAAAAAAAATAATGTTTTTTTATTAATTTTTAATGATTATTTACTTTAGTATACGTTTTATATTGTATTTTCTTAATATAGAAATTTACTAATATAATATTTAAACGAAATAAATTAAATTAATATTTAGATATATGATATAGAAAGTTTATTTTGTCAATGAATTTATTGGCAGCAAATTTGTCAATGAATTAAATTAATATTTGGAAAAGTAATATTATTTTATTTTGTCAATGAATTTATTGGCAGCAAATTTGTTGTCTTATAAAAACTTCCAGCTGTATAAAATATGTATTAGAAAATTGTACCCAAACAAAAAATATTTTTTCATAAGGTTTGAGGCAAGGTATATGCTATGTGACAATATGAGCATATAAAAGTATTTTAAAGCAAAATAGGTTGCAGTTAGGCAATAAAATGTATGTGAGCATGTTCACAAATGGATGCTACTAGTATGAAAATATTGAATTGGCAAACGATTGTTGGAAAAAATACGGAATGCTGATAGTAGGGGTGTTCGTGGTGCAATTTGGGCAGTTTTGACGAAAAAAATCATCTAAACTGCAAGAGAAAAAATAGTGCGGTTTGGTTTGGTTCGATTGGCTTTTAAAAAAAATTCGAACCAGACCAAACCAAACTAATGCAGTTTGGTTCGGTTCGGTTGGTTCGGTTTTTTATAAATATTTTATTGAGCCATACATACACATATAGATGTAATTTTGTATTTAGACATTCATACATTATCAAATAACAACAAAACTCGTCATATTTTGACAATAATTTTCTATTTAATATGTAAAAATTAAATTAGACAAAAGTGAAATATTAAACATAAAATAATACCATAAAATAATATAAAAATTATTATAATAAAAAAAATAAAGAGACGAAAGATTATGAAGGTGAAAAAAAAAATTGTTGAGATTAGAGAAGAAGATGTGCGATAAAAACGAAACTAAAATACGGAACATTTACATAAAAATGAGAAGGTGAAAAAGAAAGAATATAAGAGAGTAGAGATTATAGAAGAGGGAAGATGTTTGTGGCAAAGAAGGTGCGATAATGTTATTAGAGATTTGAGAAGATCGAGACTGAAATTATATATGTAAGGATGAGAAAATTGTTCGTAATCATAAGACTAATGTATAATAGGTTTAAGTTTGAGTTGGATGTGAGTTAAGTAAAATTTAGGTTGTAACATAATGCGGTTTGATTCGGTTTGGTTCGGTTTACAAAATACAAACCGTAAATCGAACTGAACCGTGCGGTTTTGTTAAAAAATGACTCAAACTAATTCGAATCAAATGCGATTTTTTGTGATTTCGGTTTAATTTAGTTTGATTCACAGTTTTCTATTAGGTTGGTTTGATTTTAAAAACCCATAACTGATAGTTGTCTTTATTGCTTATCATGTTGTGTTTTCATTTTTAAAGTCAAAACTTTAATAAAACCATCACCACCCTGTTGCAATTAATTATGTTTGGGACTAGATTTTAATTATAGAATAAAGTTGTGATGGCGTCATGTTGTGATTTTTTTAATTACAATTAACCTCATATTTTTACCTGTTACCTGTTGATGAAATTTGGCCCGTTAGTTTTCATCTCTCCTTAATTGTTTGGACTAAAAATTTAGTGCTATGACATTTATTTAAATGACGTGACATATGATCAATAATGACGTGAATTTAACCATATAAAACAAATTGCAAGAAAATTTCTTAAAATATTAGTTTCAATTTCATGAAATATTCATTTTGTAATTTATTCAATAATATTCACTTAAACCATGTTTTAATCTTCGTAATACAATTAAATTTAATAAGTATTCACTATTTAATTGATTATATATATATATATATATATATATATATATATATATATATATATATATATATATATATATATATATATATATATATATATATATATATATATATATAAATAAGGGAAGTTCAACAATTTTAACGATCTTTAATCTTACTAAATATTAGGAATTGATCACACAATTTTCAACCAAATTTTTTAACGGGTTTAACTTTCAACCACATATTTATCCTTATATGGACCGTGTTCATGTCCAAGATGCATAAACAACATTCTTGAATAACTTATACAATGTTATTCATTCAGAATTACAAAGACACCACACTCATAAAAGATATTTCCTCACAAGTATTTGGCTATAAAAACTAGTGTGAGAAAGTGAAAACAAAAACTTAGAGAGAGATAGAGTGTGTGTCAATATACAAATCGAGTTCTTGATGATATGAAATGAGACATCTATTTATCGGCTTGAAATCCTCCAAAAGAAGAAACACTATTAAATAAAAAAATGATCGTTACTAATCGATTAGGCAAGTCGATTATATCATTTAAAGGTAACGACTATGAGTTCCAAAATAGGTAAGAATTAATATATAGTCGTTACTAATTAGTTGAGTGCATTTAAATTGTCTTTCTCCCCAAATCGCGCCAATCTAATCGGAAAAAATATTTTCTATGCAACTTCTATATATACTTCTCAAGTTTTATTCTTTTCAAAACATTTTATAAAAAACGGTTTTAAGTGTGGATGTGCTTATAGCCATCTACTTCTATAAAGAAAGACTTTTGCATTTACAAAAGTTTCACTCACTTACTAAATTTGGATAACTTCCATAAGCCTGTGTCTGAGGCTTTTGAGATCTTTTGAGGCTTTTGATATAATAAATTTGTTTTCCTTTGTCTGAGCAACCTTTGTTGATGTCTGAAGCTTTATCTGAAACCTTTTTCAATCCTTTATCAAACACATGACTTACATCTTTAACCGCTTAAATGCATTGGTTGACTTTCACAATTGTTGCATCTTTACAATACTGAATATCATTTGTTTTGATCTTTTACAGTTCTTCATAATTGTCATCATTAAAACACAAACCTATTACACGTAAAACAAGGTTCCACAAAATATGGTGGCCTTCACAACAAGTGTTAGATCCAAGCTAACTGTGCACGATGATGGGGAATCTAGTGATAAAGATAGCTCAGATGAAGATGGTGTTGAAGCCTTCTATCAGTTGTATAAAATGCCAAATAGAATACTTATTATTGTCTGATATTGCATTATCTGATTGACTAGATGCAATAGTAGTATATACAACAGGACTCAAGAGTTATGATTTATGACTTACGTGACTTCTTAAAGATTTAAAACCTAGATTTTGAAGCAGTACAATTCACTACCATATAGGAATCCTTCAAGAAGCACCTAGTTAGATACATGTGTTTTGACATAACAGTTATAATGCAATTCAAAATAAACATCATTATCTTTAGATAACTTTGAAAGAGATATTAAATTTCTAGTGATGGAGAAAATATGCAGCAAATCATCTAATTGCAACATAGAATTTGACACAAGATTAGATTGAAACTTAGAGTCACCAACAAACTTGAATTCCAAGTTATGCCTATTAGTAACAATGACCTTATTTGGCCATGCACAATACTATATATGTTGTAAGTTTGAATTACTAGATGTGATGTGAAGCACAAGACCATGCAAATAGGGCTTGGTGTAACACCCCATAATTTCAATTTATTAATTTAATTCGGATTTAAATTAAATAATTGGAATTTTAGTATTTTATTTGGATTTAATTGGAAAATGATGGAGTAAGAGCTATTGGGTTTATGGTGTAACGTTAGTAAAAGAGGGGTTCTATTTGGTTAGGCCTTTTTACTAAGTGGTGTTCATTTTATTTTATTTTTCATAAAATAAAGGAACCAAGAGAAGAGAAAGAGGAAGAACACGTGAAAAGAGCAAGAGAAGAGAAAGAGGCAAGAACATGAAACCGGAAGGAGAGCATTCAAGAAATTCATAGAGGTAAGGGGGGACTCTTCCTTTTAGTATCTATTATGTGGTCTTAGGTAATAGGTAGATTGGTGTATGGTTTGGTTCAATTAGACATTGGGATTGTTAGGTTAGGGTGTTATAATTTGGATTGAATTGATGATGATTATGTGAACTATTTGGTTGGTAATGAGTTTAACTGATGTTTTGTGGTGTATGATTGAATGTATGATGATTATATGCCTGTATGTGATGTCTGGGGTCGATTTTGGACTAAAACTAGGTGGAATCGTAGGGTCTGTCGCAGACTTGAGAATTGCTGAAATCGCAGGTCCGCTGAGCGGAGGGGGTCCGCTGAGCGGAGGTCCCAACGTAGTTCGCTTCTGTTTGACGTCGCTAGAGGTCCGCTAAGCGGAGGTCTGAAGGATTTCGCTTCTGCCTTGCGTCGCTGAGCGAACCTTGCTGTGTGTGAATCTTTCCAAACTTTAAAATGACGTATCTTTTGATCCGTGAATCATTTTTTAGTGCCGTTTTGGGCGTTGTGCAAGTGATTGAATGTTTTATATGATGAATGATGAATATGGGCAGTGGCCGACTTTATTCCTTTAAAACTCGATTTAATTACTTGATGAGAATTGAACATTGTGTGAATATGAGATAGGCGTGACAATGTATTTGGTGTGAAGATGAATTGGTTGTGATTATTATTATGATTGTGATGAATGCATGACTATTTGAATGATGTTGAAAACATGTACATACTTATTCGGTGATGTGGTGTTGAGATGAATTGTTCATCGTGATTCGGTGATATTTTTAAGTATGTTATGTGTGTTTCATTCATGCATATGCATTTGATGTTGGATCCCGGTGATGTTTGGATCGTTGGTGGACATATTTCCCATTGTGCGGAAATTGTGTCGGTGGGCCGTATCTCGATGAGGCACAGATCGGTTAGGTGGATTGATTCCATGGTTTATTGGTACCACATGCATAGTGTCAGTTGTGTCATATGCATTTCGTCATAACATGATTGTATGGATTTCTGTATTATGTGTTGTAATCTATTATTGTGTGAATTGATGAATAATAGATGTGAATCTGAATATGTATAATTGGGTGAACGGTATATTATGATGCTTGTTACTTATGAATTGCATAATATTTACTAACTAAGAATGAGACTCACCCTTACATGTTGTCATTTTCAAATTGAGGAGTAGCGGCATTAGTGCTTGGTGAGGATGACTCGTAGAGTTTATCCGTTTATGTTGGGCCGTGTCGGTCATGCTCTGATCTGTAACACTGGGGAACGATAGTTTTAGAGTTTTTATGAGATTACTCCATTTTATTTGGTGTTGGATTATATTTCCATTTGGTTGTATTTAATGATGTTTCTTATTCCGCTGTGATAAACATGATTATGTTTTGGTGAACCGTTTCCTAATGAAGCATGACTTTGACCTTAGTTGAATTATCTATTTTAAATAATTGTGGCACCCTTGTGTGTATATTTTTACTCTGATTATTTATTTAAATTGCCGCGGGGTTTAGAAGGGTGTTACACTTGGGATTCAAGCCCTTGGAGAATTTGTAAGTTGTTATGATGAGCTAATTAAGTAGTTGCTTGTACAGTTGCGGAAGTTTGATGCTTTGAAATTTATTATGCACAAGTTAAGTTACTTGATGTAGGTGCCTGTTTTTAAGCCTTAGGTGGATTAGATTCAAATTACTCATCATATATGTGCCAACAATCAACCATTGAATGATCATATTTGTTGCATAGTTGACATGTTGGTTGATTATTGTCTATGTTATACCCTTATCTACCACACTTTCTACCATGAGTATATCATGCTCTACCACAAAAGTACTTATGAGAATTAGATGAATTACCATTCCTGCTAGTGTTTGTGTTAATCACGACTTGAGAAATATTAAGAGTTGCACTAGAAGTTGTAATTTCTTGACGAAATTCGTCAAATAGAGCTTCTTGAACATACAAAAGTGCCTCAAAATCATATATATCAATTAGTTTCACCTTACCATATATCATCAAGATGAAAGGATTGTAATCCTTATGAAATCCTTAAAGGATAACATCAATTTGTTCCCTTTTAAAAATTGGATCTCCAATATCTAGGAGATAATCAACTATCGAACGAACACAAATATTATAATCTAAAATTGATTGATTTCCTTTCTTGCTTGTCTTTAATTCCGACCTCAGTTGATGACTTCGAGCTTTCATTTGTGAGTTGAAGTGGTTGTGCACATTATCCCATACCTCATAGATATGTTTGCATGAGAACACTCAATGTAAAATTGCCTTAGAGATTGTAGATAGAAGCCATGTAAACCAAACTTGATCTTTTACTATCCAAGATTCATTATTTTAAGAAACTATATTAGCAATTCTATTATATTCTATTTTGAACATATAAGGGATTTATGGACTTACTACACTTTGTGGATTTTGTGCGAGAGGATGATTCCTTCAACTTGTTGACTCCACAACAAAAATTCTTTTCTTGGAGCTTGATTGACAATTTTGGTGTAAACGTATTTGTAGAACTTTAAAATGCAAGTTGTGTTGAAGTTGCTTTAGATGAATGAGATCCATACCGTGAATCATAAGAATGTGTTCAATACATTTGCAATCGCTCTAGCTTTCCTTTTATAAAACTTATGAGCATTCAAGTTAGTTACACATTCTAACTTGAAGTTAGTTACGCATTCTAACAATCCTAAGTAACTATCTAACCTCCTAAACCACTTTCCAAGGATATCACACATATCTTTGGTTGATCTATTTTTCAATAATGGTAAAACATTGTCACCCGATTTTGATTTTCTTTAACTCAATATATATATATATATATATATATATATATATATATATATATATATATATATATATATATATAATTTCAAGTCTGTAAATTTGTAAATCTTAATTATTGACTTTGAAGAGGAAGAGATGTTTAAGAAGATGTTTGTTTTTCTCCATTCTAAAAAGCAATGGTCTTAAAAATTACCCAATAGAAAACCGCTAACTAAACCATATCAAAAACTGCAAAAAATCGCATTTAGTTCGGATGTGTTTGAGTTATTTTCTAACACAATCGTGCAGTTCCGTTCGGTTTGTGGTTTGTATTACGTAAAGTGAACCAAACCAAATTATGTTACAAAATTTTAAAGACGATTATTTTTTTTAATTCTTTAGAGAAATCAACATATACTGTGTGTATATTTTATCATATTCTTTGTATGATATATATTTTAATTTACATATCAACAAAAGATAAAATATTTTTTATTTATAAATAATTTTATTTAAAATAAAATTGCTATATAGTTATTTTTATTTTTACTTTTATTTGTTGACATTGATAATGATAATATTAAAAAAATTAATTTACATTACTTTTATATCACTTTATATATAAAATATAGATGATAAAAGAATTATAGTGTTATGTGACTAGCATAATCCCATGCATGCACTTATTTATAACTCCATAGTATAGTATTTCACTTATTTAAGAATGAAATTTGATGTATATTATCTTTTAAACATAAGAATGAAATTTCTGTATCAAATTTTATCTTTTAAAAAATTTGATAATATAAATAGTAAAGTTTAAATTATAGTATTTCACTTATTTAATAATGAAATTTGATGTATATTTATAGCTACACAGTATAGTATTTCACTTATAATTTTTTTACAGTTATAAATTTAATGTATGATAATGTATTAATGACTAAAGATAA